>NC_054396.1:9328206-9637662 GCF_017976425.1 Toxotes jaculatrix | reverse complement strand
GATATCGCACCCGCCCCTCAGCCCGCCCCAGTTCCTGCAAAAGACATTGTCAAGGTAGCCACTGTGCTTGGCCATGCATGGCCTGCATGGGAGAGAATATTTTCAATTTCAGAGCGTTCCTCAGAAGATAAAGTCTGCCGGTCACTCCAGCTGTCCTGATTTGTTTTGGTTGTTGCAGGAGAAGAAGGTTGTTGAGGAGAAGCTGATTAAAATGGGAGAGAGAGACGACACGCTGCCACCAGAGTATCAACCTACTGCAGAAGATCTTAAAGTAAACTGACCTCTGCATTTATACATTATGAAGACTGTGTGCTTTATTATTGAAACCTAACAGATAGAGATGTTTCCTGCCACTGTATGACTTTTATTCTTTTTTTTATTGTTCTGCACAGATACAATTGTAAAACACAAATTAAGGTGTGAAGATGTTAACTTAAATGTTTACTGGGATATGCTCATTTACAGTATGTAGATCATTATTGTTTTACTGTGTGTCTAATGTACATCCATTTCATCTTAAAGAAAATGAAAGAAGCAAAGACAAAAGCAGCTGCAGCACCCAAGGAGGTAAGGCCATCACAGAACAGAATAATGGCAAAATGATAAAAAGATAGAATGTGCAGGCGGGATTTAATTTCCTGTCTACTTCGACCCCGTAGAAGACCATGGATGATAAGACAGCCTTGGACCTGCTGTCCAGTGATTTCTCTGCTGCGCCCAAGCCTGCAGCACCAGTCACATCATCTGCAGACACAACAAAGCTGGAACCTCCTGTGCTGGACTCAGAGCCCTTGAAGGTATCACAGAAAATAAACTGCAACAATTACCTTTCTACCTCGTCCTTATACAACACGTGGTGCCGTTTGTACACTGGAATATGTTGTTAGCTTCCAGCGCTGGGGTTTTAAGAACAGCAGGGTTTAATAGTTTTTGCATATAATTAGCATTTGAAAGCAAGTTGGAAATTTGTTTATAGAAAAATGTTTTTAACCTAAACTACTGTGGGTTGTTGCATTTAGTACATGAAGTGATTATGAGCTGATCATGTTTGATACCTTTGTTGATCTGTTTTTTTCTCCTAGCCAATGCCTGGCCCTGTTCTGGACTCCATGGCCAGCACCCTGCTCCCAGACGTCCCAGAGTTCAAATCCAAAACAGACAAACCAAAGGTAAAAAGAACATCAGTGTGAGATCAGGATGGAAGATTGCTCCATCAGTTCACATCATTTATTACTCTTTAGTAACTGAAGACCACTTAATAAATCTACTACTGACTAATATCAGTTCATAAGTACAGTATGTTACTGATGTTAGACACTTCCAGTTATCATTGTTACATGGCGCCCTCTATGGGCTGTTTACTAGCATTTACTGTGTCAGTGGTCGCCGCCTCCTGGAGCAATGTGAAGCTGATGAGCTTAACCGAGGTGTTGACTTTGTTACAGGGCAAGAGCAAGTCAAAGTCAAAGTCAAAAGTAAGCAAACTGTCTGCTGCATGAAGACCAGAATTAAGCTGGATATGCACCATTATGGACAAAATCAACCTGTGCACTTATAATTAATAACATTCCAGTCCAAAAAAAACAAAACAAAACAATCAGTGGAGTCTATCTGCTCCTGCTGCCTGCACACAGCTGCATGTGATGCACTCTCCTCTTTCTGCTTTGCTTATGTTCATTTCCCCAAATAATTTCATTAAATCTATGCAATTGTTGCATGCAAAGGTGCAACGTCTTCTTTTTCCTGCCACGTATTTTTTTTTTAAATATTATAACCTTATGTTTCAGAAACACCACGCAGAGGAGCCGTCTGCCACTGACCAGCTATCAGCTCAGCTAAGCTCAGACGTTGTACCAACATCTGCAAAGCAGGGAGGCAAGAGCTAGAGCACTAGGTAAGGTTTGTTCTCATCCTTTACACAATTTTACCCGATAAACGATGTAACACGCCAAACAGGGTGAGGAGTAATTCACTGACAGCTGAATGTGTCACGTGTTGTTGCAGGTTGTCGGTGCAATTTGTCTGCAAGGCCACAGGGATGCATCAGTGAGGGAGCAGCTGGATCATGATTATATTTTTCTAAATCGTCAAGAATGTATACTGGATGAAAGACAAGCCTAAATGTACCCATAACACTTGCTCACCACACACACACACACACACACACGCGCACACACACACACACACGCACACGCACACACACACACACGCACACGCACACACACACATCTGCGTGCAGCACCTTTCTTGTTCGGTTTCATATGTATTCAAGGATGAAGAGCTTTTGTTTTTTGTCTTTGGAAGAAATGAAAAGAAGACTTTTTAAAACAAGGTGGATGTAAAGAATGAGTGATGAACAGACAAAGCAAGGAGGGAAACTGTGGGGGAAGAGAAGAGTTTAAGACACGTAAAAAAAAAACAAAAAAACAAACAAATCATTTTGCTGGTCGCTTTGTTGAGCGCGTTGCAGGAAGGAAGGTGTTGCCCGTCAGAGTCCTGTACATCATGTACACCTCAGCTGACAGTTTCTGTTTTGTCAATGATACACTGCACCGCTGGTTTTTTTTTAAACCTGGTGATATTGTGACTTTGGTTGTGGGGGTGGTGACTGTCAGCTTGTGTGGGAGTAGTACGGAGTGGAGTGTATAGTATCGGGATGTTTGTGCAATCTTGATGTACACAGAAAAGCCAATTCTTTTTTTACCCCGATGTGGTCAGATGCCATTAAGACACTAGTGTACAGCTTAGTTTGCCTATATTTTGGACAACACATAGTTTACAATGCTAATAAATATGTGGAGGATTTTCAGGAGGTGTTCTGCTTAATTCTGTATCTGAGAGCTTCTTGCGAATGCCTTTTACTTTCTGTAGAGAAATATTTGTCAAAAGAAGGGTCTGTTTTTTATTTTCTTGGCCTTGTAGTAAAAAACAAACAAACAAACAAACAAAAAGATTACTCTGCGTCCAGAAGTGCACTTAGTGACCCGAGGTAGTTACAAGCTTTGTAAACTGCCATTTTGTATACTGTAAAAAAAAAAAAAAAAAAAAAAAGATTTTTGTTCTATATAATACAACACTGTATAATTTACAAAGGGCTTTCAACTGTAAAGTCACTATAATTTCCCCAAGGGTATTTTTTCTTCACGTCAAAGGTTTTGTGTGGGTGTGAGTCAAAAGATGTGAGAGATATTTTAGATGTGGGAATACTAATGAAATAAATGTACAAATTAGAATGGTGTTATGCGAGAGTCTGGTTTCTCCAATTTGTGCCTTAAATAAGAAATTAAAGTGAACAGTTGTTAAAAAAAAAAAATAAAAAAACAACTAAAATTCAATATCGAATCAACAAACACTGTTTTCTTACAGGTGCAAGGGAAATGTGTATGTGTCAAACTGAACGGGAAGAGAATCGCCTCTGAAAGTATTTCTTCTCTCGACTTAGTGGTTTTTCACTCTGCGTACTGTCATAGCAGCCCACTTCCTTTTGACTTCGGGGGGCTTACAACAAACCAAATGTCTTTAGCTCAAACTTTATATATTTGTTCCAAGACCCTGAATGACTGATGGGAATGCAAATGAGTGGGTTTGATGTGTAAAAAAAAAATTAATCAATAAATAAATAAGAAACCTAAATAAAGACTAATACAATTTGTTGCAGTCAACAAAGAATGTTTGTCTGAGTGGTATTGCATTTTATTTTTTATTTATGTAGTTATTTTTATAATATTTCAAGTCACAGAAATTTGGACTGTGAGATTTCTCTAAAATACTATACATCCATTTTTAAAAAAGTAAAATACTATATATATATATATTTAATGTGTGTTCCTCATTACTTTGAAACCCATTTGAAATCTAGAGCTATGAGAAATGGTACTTTGGAGGAAAAAAAACTAAGCATAGCTTAACTAATTCAAATTTTAAAAAAGGATCTAAGCCTCTAAAACTTTCAACATTTCAAGTCAGCCTCCTGCTGGAAATACCAAGCAAAGCAAATCATTTTCTTAACGGTTATTTAATTTTTTGAAGGCTCAAGGCAAATTAAATCATTAAACCAGAGGACAGTACAGTGATTGTCAAAAATCAATGGAGGGAGACTATGCTGAAAAAGTAAAGTAAAAACTGGGTTTCAAACAAAGTCACACAAAGGCAAAAATTAATTATATACAATTGCTTCACAATATTTTAATAAGAAATGAACGAATCAGAGTTCTGAATTCTTGGATTCTATTTACGGGCCATTACTTGTTTCTGTATTTATGAAGCTTCATGACGATTGGATAAATATACATTTCATACCATGTTATTTCATTAAAAGAGTTCAGTCTGAATGCGACAGAGCCGCATTATCAGCTGTCAAAGCTCACTGCAGTATTTGATGCGTTTAATACCTGAACCACTTTAAACACCTTTTGTATTTTCTGTCAGACACAGTGAGAACGTTTTAACTTGCCGACAAATTATTCACCATGAAATGATCATGAAACTGTAAATGAGATGAAGAATTATTTCTGCAGCAATAACACAAATAATTGCAGTTGAAAGAAATGCCAGTGAAATTGCACCATTCAGATTACATGTGTCTGCTGGTCATCATTTGTTTCTCAGGAGCCATCGTCCGCTTCCTATTCGAGATAAAGAAAAGCATTTAGAAATAATAACAATGAACAGCTTATTTCAGTGACGCAGTTGTGTGATAAGGGAAACTGGGCCGTAGCTACTGCTGAGTACAGTGAGATCAGATTTCTTTGTATGTTATTTGGAAATTTCTGGGATTTTGTAACTGGGAAAAATTATGTTCTACAGTAAAATAACAAACAAAAAAACATGGTAGGTATTTTGAAACGTTTAAATTTTATAGCATATGACAATATCTTCAACAAATGCATAAAATATTAACTTTCTCTGCCAATACTGTATTCCTGGCTGCATAGAAAAGACTTTGAAACAGCATGAAGACCTTCACGTTGGGAAATTTTACAATCTGAATAATCTTCTACGAAGATTACAGGAAAGAACTATGTACTAATTACAGAGAAAATAGAAACAAGGTTCTAACAGTCATTTGAGTAACAGTTTGTTGAAATAACTTAAAATAACTGCCCTATTTAATTAATGCTTGTTAACAAATATCACTGAACATCTAAGTCAGTGAGTAAATATGAAAAAAAGAAAACAATAATTACAAAAGAAATTAGAGACTTTCATTGTGATATCTGGGATAGGATAGGTGGACTTGAACTAATGACCTCTGTATTTCTAAAATCCTGGCTAAGGTCCTTAGTTTAAAGTCAATATTAGATTTTTTAAAAAAAAGATAAATGAAAAACTTACTTTCTTTTGTTATGGTGTGGGCACCTCCGTGTCCTTACATCTGTGAATCAAAAGTGTGATTAAAAACTGTGCAAATCATTGCAAACATAGTACAGTAAAATTAACCAAGTTTAAATCAAGAAAAGCTGAAAAAAAAAATAGAAACAAAAACAAACTGAAATTTTCAGGGAGAAAATTTAGAATTTAAACAACAAATTTCAGCTTTCCAAAGCACAGACATTTATTGACTGCTTATTAAACATCTTTCAAGAAAATAACATGCAACTGGGTAGATGAGGGCTTTACTTTCAGGTTTAAGGTATCAGATGAACTTACGATTGCAGTACACAATAGTGATGATGAGGAGCAGAAGAAGAAGGCCACAGCCACCAGCCAGTGGGCCCAGAATCGTTAGAGAGCAAAGCGTGGAAAGACTGGCTTCCCCTACAAAACATGTGCTCATTTACCACTTGTTTTTTTTTTTTCTTTTTTCTACAAAGGATTGTAACTTCAAATCACATAGTAAGAAGTGATGTGTTAATGTTTTAATGCACTGTTAACTGTCAACATTTACCATTCTTATTGGTGTAGGAACAAACACAGGCGGTGGTAGTTGTGGGTAGATTTTGTTTGGCGTTGGTGATCAGTGGTGCTCTTGTTGTGACTTTAACTTTTTCTTGAGAAAGAGGAAAGATATGATGGGAAGTGTTGCTGAAAAGCATCCATCATGTCAGAAAAAGACCACACTCAGTAAAACAAAACTCACCTCCAGTCAGTCGGGTTACCTTGCCAAATTTCAGTGTGTTACTCTGAATGCTTGCACAGCCATAGACGCCGCTGTCCTGAGCTTTTTTGAAGGATTTCAGTGTTAGGATATGTTGTTTTATCTTTGTGGCACTGAAGGCTTGCGGGAGGGGAATACTGGGTGTCTTTAATGTGCCATCTCTGCTAAAAGAGGCAATGAATTCCATTCCTGAATTGTCCTGAACTCGAAACCACATGACCATGCTGAACGGGTCAGCAGGCTGGCAATGGATCTCAACTGGCTCCCCGTCTCTTACTGTTCTGTCACCAGTGCCTGAAGTCATTTCTAAAAGACGTGACAAAATGGGAACATTAATATAAATCGCCTCTCTGTTTTCAGGTATCCAAAAGCAAAAGACTGAGAAAAAGACATTTTAAAGCTGTCACAAGGTAGTAAATAGATTTATCAGAAAAAAAAAATTGGTTAAACTTACTTTGATAAAACAGTAGAATCACCAGAACCTGAATCCATTTCTGGTCCATTTTAATCTCGCAGACAACAATAGCTACTAAACAGGTTCTTTGTGGTGCTTGCTGGAACCTGCCAAGAGATAATTCAGTGAGATATCAAACCACGCCCCACCTGTAACCTTCTTCTCTGCTGTGTCAAATGGGATCATTGCAGCAGAGTGTTGCAGAGACCTACTGCAACATGGTCGTGGTCTGCGAGATGTTTTGAAGTGGAGCCCACCGATCTGCGCTGTTACTCCTCTGCCTCTGGTTTGAAGCATTGAACAGCCCTACTTCATCAACAAGCTACTGACACACAAATGCAATGCTGCACAGAATGTAGGCTGAAAGGGACGAGGTAGGAAGTGTAAAAAAACAGCTCACAGAGCAAGCGTTATCAAGTCTTTGTAGCAGCTCACTTTAGGCAAAACACCACACTGTTTCTGTAAAAATCAAATGGTGGATTTTAAGAAGTAGAAACTCGTCTTAATATTAAAATGTATGTTAAAAAAAAAACTGCTGAAGTATCTTCAAACAAGAATCTGACCTAGGCTTGACCTTGACCTTTGACCTCCAAAATTACTTTGATGATCTTCCTGGTGAAACACACATATATGAAACATAATGTATATTGTATTAGTCTCTGTTAGTATAAGCCCATAATACATTTTATTTTGTACCTTTATTTACGTGTTATTTATTATGTGTTACAGTTTGTGGCGGTGCTTTACAGGCAGTATTTTGAAGATTTGTTTTGTTGAGATCGTTCTTATGGTGATTATATCACACCGATGGACTTCACTGAAATAAAGCTGTTAAATTAAAGCATCACCTATGATATAAATAACATCATCATAACATAACTATACCATCACATATGATTTAAAACATGACAATGTCACACTAATTTTAAAAAAAAAGTTTCCTCTATGTTGCACAGCTACCCATTTCAACTGCCCAATGCAATACTGTTTATATCAAGGATTAGATCACAGCAGCCAGGGGAAACCTTTAACCACTAGATGGCAGCAGAAGCAGGATTTATAGGTCTTTCATTGTATAAATAGCAAATCAGTGACTCATAAGTCACAGAACTGCTGCTGCTCTCCTCTGCCAACACAGAAACTTTAATGTGTTTTGCATTACTGGCCATCGTCCCAATCAGTGATGCACACAGTAGGAGTTTTACGTCTGACAGCTGAAAAAAAAGAAGAAAAAAGAAAACCAGAGCTGATGGAAAACACCTGCTGTGACATCAATAGTTGGGGTGTGGCTAGAGACAGAGAGCAGAGCTGCAGCCTTTTGACGTCTCAGTTTTTTTCGGTGATCATCTTCTTACAGTGGGAGAGGTCACAATGTCAAATGGCCCTCAAACCCATTATTATTTATTGGAAATGAAACCACTTTGACTTGGACTTACATTATATAAGATGTAATGTAAAAACTACATTAGGTTACACAACTGTGTTCAGATAACTGGCTGTTTAAACCTTGTCTGAGAGCTTGTGTTGTGTTGAATTAAGTAAAAATGTTAACAAGGCTTATGTATCTATTATGACCCAAGTTGTAAGGCAGTATTTTCCATTAACAACAACGCTTCGAGGACAGAGCAACAATTAAGCATAATGTCACCTGTCACTTGATGTGAAAGCCGGTCTAACAGTTGTAGGGAAATGAAACCCCCTTCTGATGAACTGAGGGGAGCTACAGCAGCTATGGCGTAACTCAGAGCCCGTCTTATTTCCTGTTCAGTGATGGAAAGTAATGCACCGATTTAGTAATGGGCAACAATTGCTGACATTTGACTCTCTTGTGGGCGATTTATCTGTTCCATTGGTGGGTGGAGATAGGCAGTGAGAAACAAACAGAGAGGGAGAATTAAATTACAGACAGGGAGAGATAATATTGTGTCTTATCAACCTGTGATGTGTAACTTTTTTTTAAATTTTAACCCTGTAAATGCAGATGCTTTATGGTTAACTTTGATGTTAAATTACCTTGACATTTGTTGCAAATGAAACCATGATGGAAACCATGTTGGCTTCAGGTTTTGCGTCGTTTTCAGTAAGCAGGGGATTCTGTTGATGCTCTGTCTGAGAGGGAAGACCCAGTCAAAATGATCTCAGTTTGCCCACTTCACCTTTCCATACTTCTGTTTCAGGGTTGAGTCAGTCACAAAGACACCTGCTGCATGGGCTTCCCTGTCTTAGTCACACAGGGGGGTATCCAACCTGAAACCTGAATGTGTGTGTGTATCTATGTGTGTGTGTGTGCATGTAGTGGGTGACCAGGGAAAGCCAGTGAGAGAGCACCCTGTACTGCAGCGCTGCTTAGCTTGACATTCAAATGCAGTCAGAAAAGACATCCTTATATTCTGAAAATAGCTGCACGCTCAACATCAGTAAATGAACATCAATGCTCCTTCATCAGTCCTTCACCTGTTTGCTCACGTGTCACCGCTCTGTTTGCTGTATATGACGTTGTGAAAAGGAAGCCAATATCAACAAGAAGAGTAAGTAGAAATGGAGAGCTCCAAAATGGAGGAATTGAACGCACGCAGATGTCTGTACACATGTATGTGCTTGTTCATCATTTCTTATGTTACCAGGACTTCCTGTTAGGATCATATGTGTGGGTTTGGAAATTGATTTCTGTATTTAAATCTTAACTTTTTGGCTTTTGACAAGACAGCTGACACTGTTTTGATGAATTGGGGGTTTTTTATGGTTAATGTACAAAATGTGACATGGAATAGATGAACAAAATTCACTGTTACATAATGAATGTACTGGGTGCTCATCCAGTGGACTCTCTCGTGTTCAGTTTAAGACTTTGATTGTTAAATTAGACAGATTAAACGTATGGTCACATCTGACCTTTAGAAAGCTACAACTCTTACAGTATCCTGCGAATATAGCTTAAGTCAGCTGATCCTGTAAAGTGTGAGTTGGCATATTACACATGTCACATGGTATTTGTAAGATACAACTTCAGCACTTTACATTTACATATTTGAAATCAGACATTTTACCATTCATGACTGACTTAATATTACGATTGTGTGAATTCTTTTGTATAATTTAAACATAATGTAAAATTGTTGTAGTTTACTGATCAGTGATGTAGGGCATGCTTGTATGTCTTTGACATGTATTATTCATTCTCATGAACACATATGAACCATCTCATGCAAAAAAAAAGTCAGAACTGGCATATGTAATGTACAATGTCGTTACATGCAATCATACTTCGGTTCAACATCTTCCACATATTGTTTTGTTTGTTTGACTGTATTCAGTTGAAATTGAGACAGAAATTAAAGTTACAAGGTATATTTGGAGAAACTATACAATTTATAGCTGACAAGAATCTGATTTGTGTAAGGTGTATTGATTACATTACATTTAAACACTAAGATAACTATATATTAGAGTTTCTCTCTGAAGCTTTATAATTTAATCTGACAATCATACTTGACATATAGTAGGTAGTGACAGCAAAAAAAAAAAAGAACAGCAGTTAGTTGTAACTATCAAAGCAAGATGCAGGATACAATACACACAAATGGTCGACAAAATATATTGTGTAGTTTATCATCTTCACATCTTCACTCTTTGTTTTAAATATACAAACATTATCTGTCATAGGAAACCAGCTGAGGTAAATCCTCTGCATTAGACATCCTCCAAATCTACAGCTGCCATCAGCATTCATTCATGTTTCCTGGAACTGATAGACGTGAATAAATTTCCTGAAACAGCTACAAAGAATGATAATAATATACTGTACACGCAGTTACTTGTTCATCATGTACACCTAGCTAAAACTACAGCTGTCTAATAAAACAGCCCTGTGTTAAATCCTCCCTTTGTGAAGTTTATAATATTCAGTTTTCTTGAAAGTGTTCAACGTTGTCATCTTTTTGGAGGATGTCTTTTGTGGTGCTGGTGAACTGTATGGTGCAACACTGAGAGGTGTTCTTATTAAACTGGCAGCTGAATGTAATCTTAGTCTGCTTTGCTTTGATTATAAATGTAATACAGAACAAAGGCAACAGTATGAAATACCGAAGAAAGCTGATGCAGCAGGTTTGATTTTTTTTTTCCTGTATTCACAGGAATTTATCAAACGTGTTCCCGCACTGTCCTTTAAATTTATTATAAAATAATCTGATGAATTAATAAATAAACACCCCTGCCCCACCTTCACACAAACACAGACCCACACACACATGCATCGTTAATTAAGATGTACACTGCATTCAAAGAAGTGTATTGTATTGTGTTGCATCCGATTAAACACACTGCGATAAGAAGTTGTCTTAAAGTTTTCATAAAAGTTATTTTTTCTCCTAAGAGTATTTTCATTTCAACACTGTAACGCTCTTTCTTTCTGTCTTTCTCTCTCACTGTCTCTGTCACTGCTTGTGGTTCGCTCTGTGGTATTTTTGCGGTCTTTTTGTTTCAGACTAGATGAAGAGCTCAAAGCTGAGCGAAGCGATAGTATCTCAGCGAAGACGGTTCTGTCTCTCCTCTTTCTCCAGCACACAGGAAAGGGTCGCGCACACTCCCTGAGACCTGAAAAACCATCAACTCAGTTGTTTCTTTGCACCCCTCAATCGCACAGGTGTGCATGCGTGTTGCCTGCGTGTGTGTGAGATCAGCTTATCAGCTTTAGAGAGAGAGAGAGAGAGACAGCAAGAGATGCACACTTTGCCATAAAATGACTTTGGAATTTAAGATTGTAACTATAAAGCTTGTTGCCACATACTGGAGGTAGTTCAAGAATGTGATGCAAGCTTACACATCAAAAGTGAATGAAGAAACCAAACCCTGTCACTCACCTACTCAACTTCCGTCTAACACAATATTGACAATGGAAGTATGACACCCACATCCAAACCTCTCTTTCTCTTTCTCTCCCATACACATGTACGCAACACTTTTAGATGTACAACACACCTAGCGTTTGACCTCAAGGTAATACCTGTTTCATGCCTGCTGTTGCAAAAGTGCACTTGAGCAAGGCACTAAACCCCAAAGTGCCATTAGTCTCTGGGTGACACTGCCTTTTGGCTCTTATCTGTGTGTACAGGAGAAATTGTGAATTGTTGTCAAAAAGAAAAACTTGTTTCCAGAAATGTTTAACAGACAAAACAGATCACACAATAACTTTTCACACCCATATAAAGAAGAGAGCCACCACTGCTGATAACTGGAAACATGCAGTTTTATTGATTTCACAGATTTATGCTGATAGAACAATCAACGTAACAGTGCTGTTTTCTTCAAGATGGATGTTTGAACATTATCACTTAAAAATACTGTGAAAGACAAAAACACAAATAAATACCGAAGACAGCAAAAAGCAAGTGAGCAAAATACTGCATATCTATTCAGCTGGGTTTTTTTTTTTTTTTGCATGTAAATAAACAGATTAGGTTTCTGTGTTAAGGTACACAACACATTTGTATCACAAAAGTGCTGCTGTGTTTTGTCCTGATTTTTAATAATAAAAATATTACAAAGAAACAAAGCTACCGATCACAAACCCGCTGAATTGAAAACACACCTTGGATGGTGTGATGATGTGACCTGCATATTGATATCAAGGATGAAAAGTCAATGCACGGGTGGAATCAAAACTTGGTAGAGCTCTGCCCTAAAATATGTAACAAAAATAAATCACTATATCACAATATATTACATGGCTGCTGGTGTTGTCGATTTTCAGGGTGAATCATGTCCTTCATGCTCCGCTGGACGTCAACTTAAGTGAAGCACTTCAACCACTGCGATCACAGAAGTCTGTGTTAGTGTAACTGAAAGGTCTTTAATAATCAGTATTAACAACCTAGGAGTTGTATTTCATAGCAGTTTTACTTAAACCTGAAAACACTTTGGATGGTGACAAATACCACACATGCAAATAAATGTTCTATATATGAATATATAAAATTACACACACAAGATACATACTTTCAGTCTCATATAAGCTGTAGATGCAGTGCTTTATGGCATCTGTCTCTTTCTCTTCCTGGAGAAAAACAAAAAAAGAAGTATTGTTAAAGTGTTTCAGTACACATGGTTGCAGAAACAAAATTAAACAAGGAATGTGTATCATCTATATTTTTTTTGTTATACACAAAAAACCCAGTAGTAATCTACTTACTTCTCAAAGTGATGGCGGCATTTTTTGGGTAGCCCTGTAAGCAAGAATGAGTTTGACCAAAAGTAAAACAATCAGACACACACACACACACACACACAAATTCAACTCAAACATTTAGATTTTAAAGCTGTGAGCATAATTTGTTGTATTGCTTGGCATGAATCCCTGCAACTGGTGTGCTTTCCCCTACCTGATCTCGCATTTTTTAGTGCAATAATCTGTAGGAAAACTCACGGCTGAAGTAGTACAGTGTGCAGATGATAGCTAGAGCCAGGCCCGCAGCAAGTCCAACCAATGGCCACAACACCACAGAGCCGCAACCACCTAGAGCAAATACACAAAATATGTGTGTGTGTTTGTGTGTATATACATATATATACATATATAGGGTTTTCTTTAAATTTGATACTTACTCCTTTGGTTACTTTATCTGGTACAATACACAAAGATTTGTAACCTCTTTAACTTTACAAAGTGCTTACACATCATAACACACATTTAAACACAAATTTGTAATGAGCAGAGCATCATACAAGTTACGCACTGCCACAAACTAGCGGCTTTTCTCCTTTAATGAAAAATCCTGAGTAACTTACCCTGTGGAGGTTTCTTCTTAGGGCAGCGACAGAGTGATTTGACTGGTGGTTTGCGTTTTGTTGGTGGAGGTAATGTTGGAGGGGTCACTGTCAGGATAAAGACCAAACAACCATAAAGACCAGTGATAACTAAATATATGCAGTGAAGAATTTTTTCAGGAGAGATTAAAGGGCACCCAGCAATTCTTGAACCCGTCCTACTTTGTCAATCTCTATACACAAAAAAGAAATGATTCGGACAGGGATCTCATCCAACAACACAAATATTCTCTACAAATACATCATGTATGTTGTTTGCCTGCGTGTGACTCTCCAGTGCTGTCCTATTAGGTCAGTGGACAGTTTTTCTTCAAAAAATTCTCCTTTCCAGCTTAAAGACATTCACATAATGATGAATGAACTCCACATCTATGTCTAGATAGATATGATACCTTTTGTGAACACATCATTTTCATTTTATCTGGAAACCTCCGACGGCTGATTTCACTTCACATTAAATTGCCGCTCACGTGGAGGCAGGCAGCACTGGCTGGTCACAAAGAAAAGCAATAACAGGAGCCTCTGTGATGAGTGCTACTAAAGTCTGGAGTGTCCTCTAACTGTGTTTGTATTAGGCCGCCACATCCAGATAAGTAAGGCTATTAGAGAGTAAACTATTAGAAGCTTGATAACATAGATTTTGGTCAAAACTAATGACTCTAAAGAAAAAGGATAAATACAGAGTCCAGTGACATAAAAGTCACATTTTATGATATCGTTTGATTTGTGAGAGTTACATATGTGACGGTGGAGAGTTAAACAACAGGAAACACAAGAAGAGAGGGGCAAAGTTCCCTCGACGAACTCAAACTGGGTACATCGCACTTACATGCTACGTAGTGGCACATCATTTTTTTTAAGTCTAAATCTTCATTGTACTATAAAATTTATTATATAGTGTTAAATTTCATGCTGAACCAGATTAAATGCAGAAGTTTGTTTCAGATTTGCTTTTCGCCACTTAAATCACTACCCCACCTGCCACCTGAATTCAGACAGATGTGTTGAAACTCTCACAGCCGCTTGATAATAAACACTTGATATTTAACTGCTGTAAATAAAGCACGAGATTTCAGCATACAAACCTCCTGGCAGAAGAAGACTCCCAGGCTTCCACACTTCTTTATTGGTCTTGTCCTTTAGGACACAGGAATAAATCCCTGTGTCCTCTTGTGTCACACTGACAATGCGCAGCACAAAACACGAACCACTTCTTTTGCTGAATTTAAACTGTGACTCTTCCACACCAGTTCCATAGTTAGAACGATCAGCGTTGTTGTATTTGCCTATGAACTGTACTGCGCTGTTGCTAGCAGTAATACGGAACCAATAGACAGAGTCACAGGAGATGTCAGCGCAGTCACACTCAATAGTCTCTGAAGCGGAGATCTTAGGATAAAGAACTTTGACGGGTTCTTGTCCCACGATCTGGCTTGCACCTAGGAGTAGAAACAGAGGGAAATTAAAGATTTCAGTAGACACACCTTTGTATTACAGCTCCCACATTCTAAAATGGGGTTTACGGTTATATGTCATTGAGATTTGAGGCTCTAAAACACTACAGCAAAGTCAAGGCCAGACACCCGTACTTGCAAAAATCACGGATTTTCTAAAAATGGCTGCCCGGTCTGGTTTTGATGTTTCATCATTTGGTGTTCAGAAAGGTTTGAGGTAAAGCCATCAGCAATGGTGCATGCACAGCCTCTCTTAACAAAATTAAGACTAACTGAAAAGTTAAAGCACATGCAAGTGATCATCCTCCGAGGAAGGCAGAAGAACGAACAAGCATAAGCGGCAATATGGAAACACTACAACTGTGAAATAAAGTGTCACAATAATGGAAATGAAATGAAGTGAAGAAACCTCTTGTATATATTTAAACTTGTGAAGGTGACATTTTGATTTTGATTTAGCGTTTATGCAATGTTTAAGGGATGCCTTCGTCAGAGGAGCTATTTCATCTCATTTTAGAATCAGTTCCAATGCCTGTTTTGAGTGTTTTCAAGTCAGGTATGTAGGCACACACCTGTTGCAATCACTAGTCTTATGAAATAGCTCAAGGTAAGCGACAATTCAAAGGCCGCCTATGTGGGAGAGGTTAAGGCTCATTAGTTCTTAAGCCTGTTGGATTCTTGCCACATAAATGAAATGCACGAATTATATGGCGTTTAAGGATACACCAAACTGATGTGGTCTTTATCCTGTGAGTTGAGCTATACAGTAATTCATTTCAATGCCTTGGTAAAACTACTATATAAAAAACAGGGTCACATTTTATGCAATAACTAACATATGTACTACTGTATAAATCCTGTATGCTGGTATCATTGTTCATTTCTAAGTTTTCTTAATTCTAAATCACGTAGCCCGCACAGCAGTTTGACAATCACAGTTTTAACAAATGAACAACAAATCAATCAAAGGCTACTGTGTTTATACTTGTACTGTCCGAGTCATCTGTTGGACCCTTAAAAACAAAGTTCACCTTTTAGCACAAACTATGGCGAGGAACATCTTAGACATAACTTCAAGCAAAACACCAGACACACCTCAGTTTGAGTAGACGACAACACATCCCTCGCTTCAGGCCCCTGAGTTATGATGTCCAGAGTACTGGAGGCTCAAGAAACAACAAACGGAGGAATGTAGTGATCTTACCTGCTGTCCACAGCGATACTATCCACAGTGTCCATGCCAGTGGCAGCGAGATCATTTTGTCTGGTCGCCAGTGTGTGTACGCGTGTGTGTATCTTAAGTGGTAGCTGAGGGAAGGTGCTGATACTTTCTTTTCCTGCTATCTATCTGTCAGAGATGATGGGAGGAACTGAGCTGACAGGGCCCCGAGTCGTCAAGGTAACACCCCAATGTGACACAAACAGGGCCTATCAGAGAGGGCCATACACCAGCAAAGGGACTTAACATAACAGAGACACATGCACACTCACACACTGCTGAATAAAAAACATCACTTAAACTGAAATGTGCATAAAACATAGCAAAAAATGCTAACAGCTAATCATGTGATCCTGACATTCTCAGCTCTGTTCACTGTAAAAAAGTATGTACCCGACAAGTAACGACTGTTTTCACCTCAGGAATGTGGGCTGTTAAAGGAGACACATGAAGTATCATACTGTATATCACATGTATCATGACAAACAGCTGAAAACGTGTGGTGATGTTTCATCAGAGCTGACATGATGCCACATATCAAGCCATAAAAGAGTTTATATCCACAGAGCAGCAGTTTGCAGTGCTGTGGTCTCTCCCCAGGTGCGTGACCTAGAGCTCAGCAGAGTCCTACATATGCAGCTTCACGCCTCACTGCAGAGCACGGCAAGGGAATACCAGTGTACAGAGCCCTGAACTTCAGGCGGTACCTGGAAACAAAGAGTCAGCGATACAAGCCCTGTTCCACAATGGAACAAGGTTATTATTGTTGAGTATTCACTGATGTGTGAATACAACAACTTCAGTTCTTTCACATAACTTACTTCTTTAACTTCGGGGTGCAAAGCAAGACACACATTAAGAAGAAGTAACACGAAACCCAGTGAGGTTCGTGCATGTGCATGCTATTTTGCACAACAAATCATATAAATTCTGAATATTCTCACAATTGCCTGTGAAAAAGATGTTTCAGTTATTTCGATTAGTTATAGTTATTATTCTCAGTTATTTATAACTGAGTATGTTTTGATATTTAGTTGGGCATTTTAAGTTCAGTTTGCATTTCAAAGTTTCAGCCGTTGACTTGAATTGTTCTCAGCCCAGTTCTTTCTTGTGATATGGACGTTAAATAATTAGCAGTTTAAATCAAAATTAAATCGTTAATAAAATGGAGATCAAATGGAGATATTTACTTTCTAAATTTTCTAATGCCAAAGAAGTGCCTCTCCGTACAGGTCAACAGAAGACTCCCAGCAAAAAAACTATGAAAAAGTGAAAATACAGGGGCAACAGACGGACTGGTGTGCTGCTTCACTGTCAGATATGCGCAGATATGTTGCATGAAAAGACGACATTAAAGATTCAGTTTGTAATGTACTTTGTTCTGAGTCAGTTAAAGCCACAGCTACTAATTATTTTCAGCATTGACTAATTTGTCTATTAATCGATTTTATCATTTTATCTATAAAATGTCATGGTCATTTTATAGAAAGTCATAAGAGCCTAAGTTATCCTCTTCAATGTAATTTTTTTCCCCCCCAAATATTAGTCCAGTATCCAAAGGTACTTCATTTATGATGATATAAAACAAAGAAAAACTGGAACTAATGAATGACAGGGATTTTTGCTTTTCTATTCATTCATCAGCCCCAGATCATACCTCTCATCAGACTCTCGATATTGCCATTTTATGATACCATGTTCTCAGTACATTTTTCCACATATTAAAGGTAATATATCCCATTGACTGGCATTTATGTATTACTTTGGTGAAGCTAAAAAAAAAAAAAACAAGGACAGATTGATCAAATGTCAAATGTCTTATTATCCACAGAGATCTTCTTGATAAAACTGAAGATCCCTTAAATCATACGTGGTGTCTGTGGATTGTTTTGTGTGTGGGAGAAAGGTTAGGGTGGAGAACAGTCTGGTGGGGGTCTTAAAATGAGAGGATGTGGGAACCCTATAGCTCTACGGGGGTCGAAGATTCGAGCGAGACAGGGAACGAGACCACAGGATTCTTTGAAAACAGGAGATCTCAGGGGGGCTTCAGAGCTGCTCTTTACGCATCGCTGAGCTATAAACCCTTTGTTGGTCTCTCTGCTCCGATGCTTTAAGTCAAAGCCTGCCGTGCTGAGTTGTTGTTTGCCTCTCATGTCATTTCTCTTTTCCCATCATCAGCCAATTTTATTAAAAGTTTAGTTTACAACCATACAATTGTGTGTGTCACATCTTGTATGTGTTGTTCACATTTTTCATTTGCTATCAGCACTGGTACCTTGAGCAGTAATGAAGCTGACGTCTAAGTCTGTACGATGATAATTTAACTTCTACCAAGCTGTTTTCGATTCACAACATGACTTTGGCTTGAATCCTGTGATACATTATTCTGATTTTCCAACAAGCCACATGCTGTGCACCACTCTGCTCCAAGGACCCTGATACAATCAATTATCTGTTATACAGAAATGAACAAACTTCAAAGATAGTCCTTTTACTGTACCTTCAAAACTTCTTAAACAACTTTCTATTTTTTATAAGAGTAGTTTGTAAATATTAGACTTCAGTCTGACGTTTTCTCAGAGTTCATAGTGCCTGCAAACCTATACCCTTTTCCTAGAAATCTAGTCTTTAACAAAGCCAAACTGGCCATAATGGCATAAAGCTGCCTGAGATAAAAAAAAAAATTTGCGTAGAAGTTACAGATAGAAGACAGAAGTTTTGCAGTGTTGCTTAAAAACCTACCAGTTGATATTTTGAAAAAAAAAAAGAGAACTCAAGAACAGAGTCGTGTAAGCACAATAAGAGTGTCGTTTTATGAACGAATGAGAGTGTTGGGCCCAAAAGATCAAACAGATGCTCAGCAAGGTATTTTACTATATTCTATACTTGTGGATCCTTATGAATCAAGAGGACAAGTGGAAATTGGAATAAACTGCAGAAAACCTCACTTTTCCTCTTTTCTGTCACCTTCAAATATTATAAACTGCTTCTATTCAACTGATCAAACACTGCATCTGAACATGACCTTTGAAGTTTGTAAAGAGCTGTGCTCATCTGAGGTTTTGCACCTGTCTGACCCAAAACACTTTATGTGCTATTTACACAACACATGCACATGCACATGATGCTCTCTAGACTAGGGCACCATCTCAGCACTATTTTGGTTTTTTGGTTTGTTTTCTCTAACATTTTTAACAGTATTTCTTGTACATTTATCATTACCATTGCATTAAAAGTACGCTGAACCTCTCTACACCTCTAATTGCCTTCTTTCAGCCTATATGTGCCCCTGAGTGAAAGCAGACATAGCTTCAAAGGAAACAAAATGACTAAGCTTCCAACATCTGTTTGCTTTTATTTGCTTTACCGATGCTCTAAATGAAGCTCAACAGCACCAACCACAGGCTGCTAAAGAGATCACAATCTAACACATCCTTGCCAGTAGCACAGATACACAATCGGACATAATTTAAGTTACTGATGCAATAAGAAGTCAAGGACTTCTTGATCTTTTAAAATGATGGGCAAGAAAATAACAGGGATCTTAAATCTGTCAGAATTCATGTAATCATGAATTTAATTAAAGATATTATCAAGTGTGATAGTGAAAAATAAAGCTATTGTAGCTGTGGATATGTGAGAGAAACCCCACCAAACACACTAAAATAACATTCATTCCTTACAAACACAAATCGACTAAGCATGGCTAGCCAGCTAGCACACCAACGGAGAACAACACTTTTTGGGCCATCAGAGAAGGTGGTGGTGAAAATTGCTTTGTTAACTTCTACCAAAAATTATTTGAATACTTAATTTTAATAGTACATTTTCAAATTCATGCTCATGATGACTTTGTGTTTTGCCTAAACGTCAGCAGGTCAGGAGACACAGTTCAGCTGGTCCTGCTGAGTTTAACAGCCCAGAATGGAGTCATCCCACAGCTTCTCCTCTTCTGTCCTTGTGTCTGCTTTCTCTTTCATTTTCTTCTTCTCTTTCCTGTATTTGGATTTGGCCTGCTCATCCTGCCCACCCTCCCCCTGCTCAACATTAATTTCAGCCTGAATATGCACTTCAGTATATTTTCTATTGTCCATGGTGTCTTTTGGCTTTAAATTGTCCATCACCCTTTCCCCTCCTTCCTCCTCAAAGTCATCGTCCCGGGATTTTTTTTCTTTTTGTCTCTGCTTGCTATGTTTCTTTTGCTTTTTCCCCCTCCTCTCTTGCTCTGACTCTCCAGATTCCCCTCTTTTTCTCTCCTCTAAGTCATTTTCTCGTTCCCTCCTCTGCCGTTTTCTCCTCCTCTCTCCTTTGTCCAAACCCTCATCTCTTGCCCTCCTAGCTCGCTCCTTCCTGGATTTTCTAATCCTCCTCCATTCTCTTCGCTTATATTCACTGTCGTCACTGTCACTTGTGCTGCTGCTGTAGGATGAGGAATATGAGGAGGAATAAGATGATGAGGTAGTATACGAGGAGGAGCTTGACTGCTTTCTGCGCCTCCTCCTCTTTATGGGCCCACTGGTGAACTGTGGAGAGCCTGAGCCTGGGAGGACTGGAGGAGGGCAGTTGTAGTCCCAGCGATGAGGAGGCCAGGGAGGGACCTGATATGGAGGACGCCATCCTCCAGCTGGATAGTAACAACCAGGGTGTGATTGATGAGGAGGGTCAGACGTGGGAGTAACGTTGGGCATTGGATTGTTCAGCTCTGTGATTTGCCCCTTGTTTAATACTTCCTGTACTTCCTCTTCACCTTCCTCATCCTCCTTTTGTGTGTCACCCTGAAGGACCTGACTGGTCTTGGGGGTAATTCCACGAGCTTTCTGAACCTGAATGTAATCTGCCAGTTCATCTGCAAATGTGCTGTAGACTTTTTGTTGGGATTTGCACAGGTCAACGACCTTCTTCTCCCTGGTCAGAAGCACATGAACAGGAATTAAGTTGCTATGCAATCAGGTAATCAATGCTGATGTCAAGTTAAAGGCCCATTAACCATTCCCTGCTTGTACAAACAGCAGACACAATATGACCATCCACAGATGTTGTATATATGATAAAAACAGAGGTAGTTTGCATGCTGAATACTGGAGGAAAAATTAATGATGAAACTTTTCAGCCTTCAAGGTCTTCATCAGGCAAATGTTCACAGTCACATCAAACATTTAATATTCAGTGTGCGGACTAACTTCTCATGATATTTTTGTCCTGCATCCTCAATTGTGTATTTAAGAGAGACATGGGACTCAGCCACAAACCTGGTTGAAAACCAAAGCATAAGCAAAAAACAGATAAAAGCTACACAGAGCTGCCGGGGTTGAGAGACCAAATTCAGTATTGGTACACTAAAAAACCCTTAATGGAGCTTTAATGTTGCCAAAGTCCTGTCACAATGACAGAGGACATGGTGTTTCTGTCAGAACATTCGTGATCTTACCTAATCTGGTGCTTGTTTCCCTGAATGTGTGCCTGGTACATCTCCACAGAGTTAAACTGCACTCCACACATCTGACACATCAGGGAGTTGGCTGTAGACGACAGAGAGAGCGGGTGAGGGAGTAAAGGAGGGAAAGGCGGCATAAATGATCAAACAGTGGCTTCTAACCAGTCAGATACACCGCTTCCTTTGCTTTGTTCAATTCTAGTTAAAACATTAAAAAAAAGCAATTTAAAAAAGTGAATATAAAAATCACACAAAACCTGTGGATAACATGCCGAGCACTTTGATCAATATTTGTTGTTTTTAAACGTGCTTTGTAAATAAACTGATTTGACTTGACATTCTTTGCAACAACTGCAAACAGGTGCTAACTAACCGAAACTCTGCTTTATTACTGTTTAAGAGAAGCACAGTTAACTCACATAAAGCTAAGACCTACCTGCTAATCTCCCACCTACCTGCTGCCTATGATGGAATGAAATCTTCATGGCTGAGCAGACTTTCCATTTCAAATATCACTGTTATTTTAGGAAGCTTAGCAGAAAATTCATCTGGGTTTTTCACTTCACATTCCTGTGCACTGATCTGTTTTTTTTTTCTATTTTTCATTTTATCTTGATCATTTATGTGCTGGTTTCAGGCTGTCGTGCTGCTGCAAACGTCTACTGATTTTATCTGTCACCTTACATTGCAGCTAGATCAAAGGACACGTACATATAGAGAGCCTACTAAAGAAAAAAAAACACATTTCTATCTAAAAATACATGAAAAATAACAAGGTGCAACAGATTAAATATTAATTTAATTCCCTCTGTTTGATGCCCCTTGTATTATCCTGCCTGTGTTACCTTGTTGGACATCATCTCCCAGCTCTTTGATCAGCTCCTGTCTGGCCTGATTCCTCTGGTGTTTGCGTCCACCGTAGTGCTGCAAAGCCATTTGGGGATTGTTGAAGGAGGCAGTGCACAGAGCACAGTACTTGTTAGGGTCCTTCAGATCCACCTCTGTGCTGGGGGTAGTTGTGGTGGCTGCTGGGTCAACAAGACGCTCCATACCACTCACTGAGTCTGATTTGTGGTCAGCATTATCAAGATCCCGAGTCAGCCTCTGTGCAGTACTCACCTCTGTGTATCTGTTTATAACTACAATGAGAAATGATCAATTTAAGGTCATTTGTGTTTGACCTGCAGTTGAATCATAATGGCAACAAAATTTACACATTTTAAAATTCAAATCTCTGAATTAATTTTCCATCACACAACCAATACTTGCCTGGGGGCTGAAGACCTTGTTTACGAAGATTTTTTGCATGGACTTTGCCTTCATAGTGTGATTTTGCCACCAAGTGGGAACTAAACACCATATTACACAGCTCACAGAAACGATCCTTATCAACAGTCATGGTCCGCTGCAAAAAACAAGCACACGAATGGCTGGTCAGCATACAGATATATGCTTCCTGACATTAAATGTGAACAAAATAAACAAAGTAGTATATAAGGAAAATATCTTAGACCAGTTCTAACACTTCAAACCTTTTGTATATAATTTCCACTGCTACTTGTGTCTGCTTTTATTTAATCACAAATGCTTGTGCTGGCATCCACAGATGGGACTTGGCCCCTCCAAACCTACACAGCACTCTGTGCTCTGCATTCCTCCACTACACTAACTCTCCCAGCTGTTGGATTTCTTTTATGTGCACCACTCTCTTACATGATGATGATGCTGTATTGAGAGGGGTATTATAAGTGCACTAAATTTAAGATTCCTTACAGCTGGGTGTGTGGCTTCAGTTCACTGTTACACTCATTGTTCTATGTTAAATATAAAGTATGTAAAAAGTAAAATCTATAAATGAGTGCTAACCTGGGGTGCTGTGGACTCTTTGTTTCTCTTCTCGTCTTTCTTGGCCTGCAGGTAGACCTTGAGTTTCTGAGCATGTTTCTTTCCCTGCAGTTGGGGGATACATGACATGATTATAAAGGATCTGACCTTGTGAGGCCAAGACAACTGTACCACAATTCTGTGACTAGTGTTTGGAAAACTGCACACACCTCATAGTGGGACAGCCGCTGAGATTCAAACAGCAGCACAGCCTCACACACATAGCAGTAGTTGTCAGTGAGGAGACCCTTTAGTAGCTCCTCTTCATTCTTGTCTCCTGTGTGGCAGAGTATACTGTCACTGTTACAGTTAAGCCTCAGTGAACAATTTTTGTTCACTGTACAGTTTTTGTTGTATAATAAAGGTCTAATCCAAAATCAAATAAAAAGCTGTCTGTTTTTGTCAGCTAGGAATTAATCACAGCACAACATCAATAAAAACAACTAATCCAAGATGCACCCTCATCTTCATCACGTATTTAAAGTCAGATGTTATCCATTGTATGACATTTTATGTGTTATTATATGGATTCTTTGGGACAGTGGCTAACTAGGAGGTCCATCCACCCATATATGATTAAAAACAAAACAAAAAAGCTACGATGTGAGAAAGACATGGTTTCATGCTTGACTGCATTCATGTTCACTGTTCACTGCACCTTTGCAGCCATGCAACCTTTGAATGCAACAATAATACGGATGAGTTCTAGTCATAACAGCTCAACCGTTTGGGCAAAGATGTGGTTTAGAATGTGATTTCCATTTTTTGTGACTATTAAAATTAAATCAATAAAAAGGAACTGATGTATTATTGTGAAAGTAAATTGCATCCTGATAACAGTTCATTAATGTCTACAAAATTTAACAAGCATATTTGTGATTTATGTCCTATGATTACCCCAATACGCTTTTATGACTGGTGGTGAATGAGATGTGTAACTGCAGCTGACGTAATCAGTCTATTACTCAATTACGTTATAAAAAAAAAAAAGGTTTTAAAACAATTACCATATCATTAATTCACTGTTTAAAATATTTGTTAGAGTCTCAACTGCAAAGATGTGCTCACTCTTCTACTATGCATACACTATAATTGTAAATTTAATTATTTATGTTTATATCAATGAGCTGTCACTGAATAAATCATTGACTAAATTATCAAAACATAACTGCTATAAATAATCCATGCTGATAATGACCATTGCAGCCCTGTCAGGTGTGAAGCTGAGGTTAAGAAAAATAAGGCACTGGAATTATTGACTATAGAATACTTTAAATACGTTTCAAGCCCAAATCCTGAAAATCTACATGGTGTGCTGGCAGAACTTTAACTTGCCAACTTCTGCAATGTAACGCAATGAAATAATTATATCCTGAATTACAGCATTTCTCTCTGTATTTAAGATAAATAGTATCTACATCTCAAAACAGCATATACACACTTTGATCATTTCTGTCCCAAATATCCATGTGTGCTGATACATTTCAAATATTGTACTTACCAAATGATAATCACAGTAGAAGTTAACAAGAGAACAAGAATGTAGGCACTATATCTAAAAGCATGTGTACTGTGTTTGAACAGGAGAAAATGTTTACCCTCATCTTTAAAGCGTTTTTATTCTACTGCTGAGCCACCAAGTGAGGTACATTTGGCCATTTTTGATGACAACTCAGCTGATGGGGTCTGAGATCCCTAAAACTCACAGCCTACCTGAGACCCCTAACTTTTAACACAATTACAATTCACTACCGTAAATTTTTACACTAGCTACAGTATTGCTTTATTGCATCTAAGTACATTGCTTTGACTGCTTCAGTAAGTATGAACTTGTTACCTTGAATTGACTGAGAGAGGATACAGTTAATGTCACCCACTAAAAGGTATAAAGTTACTTTGTGGCGTTCGTTACCAAACCCTGTTAGCTGCCCAACCAGCTAACCTGTGCTACCGGTATGTGGCTAGCGTAAATGGTCAGAAAGGCCGTCTGGGTTGGGGGACTGCTAGATAATTAGCAACTGACCAGCCACTTACAGACCTGTGAACACGAGCAACATCTTAACTTTGTGTGGTTTAACTATCAGGCCGGCCTAAAGATTTAAAGGGACCGATATAACACACTGAGCAATCCCCAAACGCTTCAGTTAACGTTAGACGGCCTATTTAGCTAAGGAGCTAGCTCACTCGACTGTTGAAGGCTAGCCAGTTAGCTAAAGCGCTAACGTTGGCTCGGCAGGTAGGACGCCATACGGCAGAATTTTTACATTCCAGACAAAACTCACCTTCAACCTGGGAACTATCTATTTTAGTGTTTATTACTTTGCCAGCATCTGTGACAGAAGCCGCGTTAGGGGTACTAGTTGTGTTATTTTGAGCGTCTGACTCCGCAAGCAGCGGAGTACTGACACTTACGTCGTCCATCTTTTTCTCTAGCTGTTTGGTGCATGCGCAGTGACGTGCGAGTACTAATGCGTTGCCTTGTTTGCTTTGATAATCCTCAGAAAATAAAATTTTAATGTTAAAATGATACTATAAATATAATGACAATTCTCCTAAATCACACTCAGTCTTTAAGCTTACGGGGCCACTCTGTATATTATAAGCATTTGATTTCATGTGCTTAGTCCACTTCTAACTCTGAACAGCTGTTATATTTGCAAAATGGTAAATACAGTGTTAAAAGCATTGTATATTTTTAAGAAAGAATTTTTTAAAGAACCCTTTACTTTAATGTTGAACTGTGGCCTCCTCCTGAAAAAAAAAATTGAAAAAAAAAAACCAAATCAATTTCTGTTGTAGATTCTTTAAGTTTTTGTTCATTTACTATTCACACCTTGTGCCATAGACAATTTTGGACACCAGACATGGGGAAAAAAAAGTTAATATCAAAATAGATATTTATTATGGGGCATTATAATTTCAACATTTGTACGCCACAGGGAAAATTCATGTAATGCTGAAAAACAAATTTACTGACAAATATAACAAAGACACAAGATCAGAGGACAAACATAAAGTTGTTTTGTGCCAAGACAAAGACACTGATGAAGAGGGTCACCAGGTAGAAAAGCACTGTAGGGTGGAAAGCTGTCACTTTCTCTTCTGGAGCTCTCTGGCTAAGGCATCCAACTGTGGAGAGAGTTGTTTAGGTTAGATTAAGACACACTACAGGTAGGCATATGTAGGTGTGTAAGGTACATCTATAATACAGCTTTTAGTAGATGATGCATTAACTGTTGATCAGTTAATGATCTCACTACTGATTATAGTATAAACTCCTGTGATTACAGTGGGACATTACGGTTTAAACAGCACTACACATGGTACTGTTGGACTCAGTTTTGTCTCAGTCTACTTACAAGAATATTTCTGAGAATGCCCCTCCTCTGGGGTCTCAAGTAGCTGCATTCCCCTGCCTCACACAGCTTAATCTCCTCTGAAATCTGAGAATGAGAAAGAGAGGGAATATGAGAGAAAACCAAAGAGGTAAAGAATTTCTCCATTCTCAGCAGAGAATGCTCAGTGAATGAGAAATTGCTGCACACACACACTAGTCCTGACCTCTGACGTGCCGAAAGAGTCCAGCTCCCTCTTGCCTCCGGGGTACCAACCATGAGACCAGTGCTGGGCATTGGACAGCTGAGCCCCCACACATAGAAGCAGCCCCAGCAGTAATACCAGCCGAGATACACACATGATATTTCTACCTACGGGCAAAGACAGATATTCAGAGGCCTCACAATAAGAGGCTGTTATCTTTGATTTTTTTACTGTCTGGTATAGAAACAAAGTTAATGTCTTAACAAATTCCATAATGTTTCAGTAAATACAAATATACTGCAATAAAACCTTAAAAGATTACAAGATACTGTATACGGTTTCGAGGTGTTTGTTATTTTTGCAATGATATCAGGACACTTGGGCTGAGATACAGTAATGCTGTGAGTTTAAATATTTGGACTGAACCCCAAAAAAACTGTGATATTTTACTGCAAATTACAGTTTTGCAATGTCTTTTTTCTTTTTTGACAACAGTAAAAAAATGTAATCATTCCATTATACCTGGAGCTCCAACAACCTTCACTGTGACGTTTATAGTAACATTTACTCATTTTGGTTTAGACAGAGTACAGTAAAGAAGCATTCTTACCTTTGTGTCAACTCTCACAACTTTATCACCACAGGTGTCCTTTATTGTCTCTCCAGAAGCTTGCTCTGCTTGTCCTGCTGTCCCGTGTCCTCACAGTTTCACAGGTGTATTACTACAGAGATTCTCTTCACTCTCATCCTCTTCCTCACTATATGTACTGATCCAAAAGGCCGCCCTCCCAAGACACATCTCTACTATCTTTGGCTATGTGTCCCACCCATCATTGACCCTGTTGCTCCCTCTGTTCCCAGTGGTGAAATGAATGACCCCAGAGGAAAAGAGGTGCAGAACACCGGGTCATTTCCAATTATCATCTGCAAACAGCACGGACACCCCTGGGATACTCATTTACTCTCAGACCCACTTTCAAATACTAGCACTCTGGCTGAATGACAGATTCAAGTCATTAAATTAAGTAATACATATGGCCAGCATTATTCAAGCCTATTTTTTGAAGACTTTTGGTGCACACAGGATTAGGAGAATGGCTAAAAATGTCCCTCAGTGTAAATACTGTTTTCAATAGGGTCAATAGGGACGACTTGAACATAACTCATCGAAAGTTATGCACAAGAAGAGTTGAAACTGCTCAATATAAAAGCTTTATATTATAGGGCATTATTACTGGGGTCTAACACAAAACCACTGCACTTCTGGCTTCTACAGACGAGGCCCTGACCAACAGTTTTCTTTGACTAAGAGCACTTAGATGTATTTCCTAGATCAAAGTACAGTAGATAATACATATAATAATATCTTCCATTTCCTTTTTTTTTTTTGCTCCTGTTCTGAGCACAGTGACCCATCACACATCCTCCCTCTGACCCCGCTGACCCCTCAGTCAGGGGAAACTCAGGGGTGTCAGATGACAAGAGGAACAAACACTGTGGATTCATGACCAGGCCATAGATGACATCTCTCTCAATTAGAGGCAGATGGTTTTCAGGAAGTGACAGTGTGACTGATGTGGCTGTTGACTCAGTTGATCTGCAAACTCAAGCATTGTGACACAAGACTGTTTGGTGCAAGAGATTGGTCGAAGCAAAATGACTCCATGGTGAGTCACTGATTAGACGTGATCCCTGCTCCCAGACTTGCCTGCCAGTGTGAGGCAGGTAGATATGGGTGGCTATATTGCTGTCTTCTAGGTGATGTGCAGCTGATGTAGTGTTTTTATTTGTTATTTTATTTTTTATGAGTGCAAGGTTGCAAGATTCTACTGACAAAGGATTGTTAAAAACCTGGATTATTAAAAAAAAAAACAACACCACATTTTTCAGATGTTTGCAGTTCATGATCTTTAAAGTTCATCAACAGGTTATCTGAATATCTAACCTGCAGTATGGCTGCTTTGTACTTGTAGACTGAGACTGTCAGCTATGTTAACGTGCTTGTCAACAGAGGTTACATATTATGGCTTTGTTGCTGTTTCAGTTGGCAGCAGGCAGTGGTAGAAGAAGTATTCAGATCGTTAACTAAAAGTAGCAATGGTAAAATGTTAAGGTACCAGAATACAAATAAAAGTCCTGCAGTGAAAATATCATGTAAGTATAATTATGTAAACATACCTCTTTGACTAGTATGCTGTTGTAGGTTATATTATTTGATTATTGTTAGCACTGTAGAAATATACAAGTTATTATTTACTGAGTGGTTGAGGTGTAGCAAATTTTACCCATACTTTACAGACTGTTGGGTAGTTTAATTTATAACTGCATGATATTGTATAAGTCTTGTTGTTTGTTAAACTTTAATCTGTGAAGTACCTACTAAAGCTAAGCTTTTAGATAAACAACATGGTAAAAAGAACAATATATCCCTATAAACTGTAGTGACTGAAGTAGCCTGAAATGAAATCAAAGTGCAGTTCTTGAGTAAATGTACTCAGTGGTAGCAAGAGCATCTGACTTAATATTTTTCTGAGCTTTAGTCTAGTATTATTTCTTGGCAACAGTGTTTGTAAAGACAGCCCGGTATTGTATTTTTAAAATATAAACTATTATTTTCATGTTCTGTCATTTTTTATGGTGGATTGTAGGACAGCTTTTGCTCTGACCCTTGCTGCTCAACGAGAGGCTCAACAGTTACAAAACCCCCAAAACACTGTAGGCCCACAAGACCACAACACACCATTCAGTTGTGATACAACCTAAATGTAATCATAATGTGTCCTGATATTCATTGCAGGTATTGCTGTTCACTCTTTCCACACAAACATTTCAACAGCAACACTAAATGATTCACAGATTAATAATTGATTGGTGCAAAAAGCACATGAATATTTGATTGGGGTGAAGGGTTAAACACTGATCCAAGACCCTTTCAGACCAACACTCAAGAGGACTGCCTGATCTATAAGGTACACGAACGATTGGCAATTATTTTGCACCACTGTACCATTAGTCTTCATTGAGAAGTGAGCTGTAATGAGCATCAGGTTTTTGTGTGTTGAAACGAGCAAAAACAATGAGCTGTCTGACACATGACATAACTGCACTGTGATTTGCATTATTTTTAAAGACAGAAATACAGACATGTTAAAATCTCAAGCACTTTATTAGGTTTGAACAGTATCTTGCTTAGAAAGGCCATTTGGCATTATATAATTATATATAATTTTATCATATATATAATTATATATACATATATTCAAATGTTGAATAACAAAACACTAGAAACAAACAGGCAAATTAAAAAATAGGATTTGCTTAAGACAATTATACCAAATTAAAAATGGCCAAAACAAAACATCTCTAATACATTTCAAAATGGTCCCGATACAGTTCAATATACATCTTTTTTTTTTTTTTTTTTTTTTAAAGAAGGGGGGAGAAGAAAGTAAGATAAGCAAGGCAGCAGACAGGAATGAAATATAAATAACCTTACATTATATGTACAAAAAGGGAGTGGACATTGACCACTGTGAAAGAATGGTCCCAGGACAAAGTGAAAGAGGGAAAGGAAGCAATGAGAGGATAGCAGTGAGTGGAGTTAGACAGGAGACATAAAGGACATAAAGATGGAGAGAAGAAGAGGGAAGCTGGAGTCCGGTCGTCCTCTCTAGAAATGGAGACATATCTTAAATCTCCAGGGCATTCAAAATGCTCCAGGAGCAAAGGGATGTGAAACAGGGAACACTGGTTTCCCTCGGTGATAATACATAATGCAATTGTATCTGTTGTGAGAATTTCTGTTCAAAGTTCGGGTACCCACAATTGATTACTTGTCATGGATCCCCATTCAACTGATATGGAATGAGATGAAGCCATTAAATCGAGATGGAATTTAATTAAAAAAGGGACCTCAATCTTAGTTTGATCTGCAAAATCAAGGAATCAAGGTATTTTCGACTCAAGGGAATGTGAAAGGAAGGATGACTGACCCAGTCTTGGTTTTGGCCCTATTGATTCATCAAACAAAGAGGTTTGTCATTGGTCTGCAGGTAAGGTTTGGATAGTACATGCAAGTTGGGAAAATCCAAAGGACAGCCTTGAGGATGGCGATGGTTCCACCACCATATTTTAGGTAAAGTTGAGAAAATTAATTTGTTTTGAAAACCTATTAGCGAGGCACTTTTTTAGTTCGCTATAATTGCAAAACAGTGGGTCTCAAGGGTTGGCACAGTGTCATGTTTTGTTGTCAAATTGCAGAGAGACAGTTATCACTTGATCCAAAAACACACAACAAACCCATGTATTTTAAGCACAGACAGAACAGTCAAACAAGAAAGAAATCCCCTCTTCCATTAATTAAAAGAACCAATAGGTGACAAACTAGAAGAAAATGGCACCTAACTAATAGTGCGGGCACTTGTGATGCTTTGGAATGAAACAAGACCTGAAATGACAATGATGATGCACAAACAATTTCAGTGACTGGTCAATTAAAATATCTGCTACTTAAAATCCCTGCAGGGGCCTTACAGAAGGCTTAACCTGGGGTTTTGAGACCTGAAAGAGTTCAAATGTAATTCCCATATTCCAATATAAAGGCCAAATCATCTTTCTGACCTTATCTCTCATTTGGTTCTGTACATTTAAGGGCTTTGCTTTTGGTGCAAATAGTGCATGAGTGTTCAAACAATCAACATTGACACAACCACCCTTCCTGAAAATTCAGCATGTACTTTTAATGACGTCCATAATCAATAAATTCAATTTGATTGTGCTCCTTCCTTTAGTAAAAGCAATGCATGTGAGTGCGATGTAAATTATGTACAAGCATGGGGCTATTTTCAGTTAAAACCTACATTAAAAAAAAAGATTGAAATAGCTTAAAAACCTCTAAAAGAAATATCATTTTTAATATCATGACATTAAAACCTGGATGAGGCTTGACATCTGAATTAGTCCTCCTATGGGAGTTCAAACCATTTGAACATGAGTCAGGTTTGGAGATGAACTCTAGCTCAGATTTGCTCAGTTTGTAAATTTAAACAATCCTGGCATCAGTCATTTCCTGAGCTGAAATAAGGACTGACCTGAAGCCCTGTGTTTAACTGACATCATTCATCTTTCAGTACAATCATAAAGGGTATGCTCTCAATTGTGACCTTATTTAAAAAAAAACAAAACAAAAAAAAAAAAAACCCCACTGAATTTCAAGCCTGAGTGTCCTCACAGGATATCCATTTGAAAAAAAGAAATCATTGCAAATATTTCATGGCACACCTCCACTATTAAAAGTAACAATGCATCCATCTTTGAGGAATATGTTAGCAACAGCATCTCAATAAAGGGGAACATTCTTCAGTATCAGTGTTCATGGTGGGAAATAGAAGGGAATCATTCTTGAAAACAGTGAACAGCACAGCGTAGTGATGTGAGGCTGATAAAAAAAAACAACAAAACAACCCAATAAAATAAGAAATGACAGTTAATTCAGGCAGACTCAAAGGAAGCCCATACAGAAAAGAAATGTATCAATACAATCTACAAGAAATACTGATGTATGTCTGTAAACAAGAAAAAAGAAATATGCTGGGTAAATAACATTTGTTGATTTCTATGATGCAATAATGGAGTTACTTCTGATTGTTTTGTTTGAGATTTGGTTTGCCAACATGACGGGCATTGCTGCTGATACTGTAACAGACCTTAAAATCAAATCAAAATCATTTAAAAGCTTGACCAATTCTCCTAACTTTTATATTTATTTATATTTCTATACTACATTTTCTACTTTCCCAAATCCTTGTTATAGTCTGGGAATGTGTTGGTTGCTGATCCTTAAACAGTAAAGTAGCTTTCTTGTACTGAATGTCTAAACACGGTTGGTAGAGCCTCAGACTTTAGAGCTGCACAACCAAGTTAGTGAAGGACTTTGGCACTCAGCAGACAGAAGACAGAGATGTGAAACACACTGTGTCCTCGCTGCCAGCTTATGCTCCAGCTCAAACAAACACACACACACACACGCAGATGCTCAAAAGACATGAATGCTTCTGGTAATAAATGTGTATGCTGATGTTTGTATTTGTGTGTGTGTGTGTCAACCTGAGACTTTGAGCGGCGTCACAGAGATTCTGATCTCCAATCGTTTTCACTTGTAAGTGGCTTGAAAAATGTTTTGGTCAAGTAGATGCACCCAATTCTGCATGAAGAAAAATGGCTCTGACTGTGTGTGTGGCTGAGCATGAATGTCTGGGAGTGAAAACAATCCAGGTTCTGTCAGTAAATGTAGGAACTCCTGGGTTCTGCTACCACACACATGTCGCTACAGCGTGGCTCAGGCAACACCAAAAATGTCTTAAGTCTCTGTCCCTATGAAGTTAAAAAAAAAACTTTACATTAGCCTCCAAAGCATCAGATTTATATTCTATATATATTTATATATTTATATATATACCAATAAAATACATTACAGGTGCCACCCGAAAATGCAGCCAAACTCAAAACTGTGTCTGAAACCAAAGTAATAAGATGCAACACAGTAATTATATATACATATGGGGGGGAGAGATGGGAAGGAAATAGGGGTGAAGGGCTGTATTAACAAGACCAATATTACAAAATATTCAAGAAGGCATCTCAGTTATTTTCTCTGTCCGACTGCACTGCCCTGTCTTCTGGGCCGAGACATCTGTTCCCTTTTCCTCCAGGCAGTTCATCCCATCCACAGATCAAGTTGTGATGAGTCAATTTATTTTTTCTTAAAAATCCATCAGATGGGAATATGCAGCTTCCTGCATGGTAACGTATGTGTGTGTAGGTTCTGGTGCTTGTTTGTGTAAAGTGTATGCCCACATCCATCCATCCATCTATCCATCCATCCATCCATCCATCCATCCATCCAACCACCCATGGCAGGTCCCTACTTGAAGTTGGCATAGTCAGAAAAGGCATCGATATACTCCTGGACCACTTTGTAGCAGAACTCGTACTGCTCCTGAGGAGGGAGGGATGGGACAAACAGCCACGTCAGCTGAGAAACTAAACAAGCAACACTACGATCACACTATAATTACCTGTGAATCAAGTATAGCATCTTCATTTTAAACACTGAAGTCTCTGACCTCTTGTATAATGGCTGAGTGATTGTACGGCTTTTATGTTTATTACAAAAAGCAGTACAGAGTACAATCACAGCTGTAGCCTGAGTACTGATGAGCAGTGAAAGTTCATAAAACTTTGTTTTGTGTAGGAATAGTTCAACATTTTGGGTAATGCACTTATTCCCTTTCCTGCTGAGAGCTGGATGGAAAGACTGATACCACTCTCATGCCTGTGTTGTAACGTGGCAGTATAACCCTATTTGCAGCTGGAGCCAGCAGCTGATGGGCTTAGCTTGGCATAAAGACTGGAAACAGGTGAACACAGAAAGCTTAGAGGTGCTGGTAGGTTTATTTTGTTACATTCTTACAGAACCAAGCTAGCTGTTTTCCACTCTACCATGAGTGGAAATAAATTCTTAGCAGTGCTACTAAATCAAGCTGTTTGTTTATTAATTCAGTCTTAACTAGCTGTTTGCTTACTGAGAGAAAAAAGCTAAACAGGTGGAGTTTTGAGATCGTTCCCATTGTCACAGATTCTTGACATCAAGCCTGAAGAAAGCAAAGTTCGCACTTGTCCACTTCACTTCTTTCAAGGACTAACTAATTAAGTCGTTTTTAAGCACTATAACAAAGTAATGTTTAAAAATTAAGATTCAAAGGGTCCTTACCAGTGTCTGCACCATGTGGGGTCTCTGCAGTCTGAGGCTCTTGACTGTCTGGAAGACATCCAGGATGCCCTCTGCCTTCACCCTCTCCAGGACTGTACTCAATGCACAGAAAGTCCCTGTCCGGCCAGCGCCAGCACTGTAAACACACACACACACACACACACACACACGGGCAGAAATGCAAACTTCAATTTAGTGGAGTGACCCTGTGCAGAAATAAGACCCAAGAGATTTTGTTGTGAGTGTACATTTTAGAGAAGAGGCACAGCAACAGTTCAGTAGGGAGCGGTTAAAATGTCACAAGGAAGAAGAGAACAATTCTTCTGAGATGTTTTTTTTCCTGTTTTAGTAGCTGCAACAATCAATGTAATTATATTTATGTGGAGTATTTTCCACATTTTTCTTACTGTGGTACATACAGGTTAAAACAGCAACATACTGAGTGAAGCTGAAGTGTGTGTGTGTGTGTGTGTTTGTGCGTGTCTTACCTGCAGTGCACAGTGATGGGGTGGTTGCCAGACTGCTGCTGTTGTTTCTGCACCGCAGCAATTATATTGATCATGCCTTTTCCGTCAGTGGGGATGCCCACCTCTGGCCAGCCATGGAAATGGAACTGACGCACTGCTCGAGCCTTGTTCTCCTGGAAACGAGGAGGAGGGCGAAAAGAAGATGTTAGGGTATGTTTTATTGGTTGTATTGCAAGGATTGTTGTTGATGTATTAGCTAATCTTAGGCTTTAAAAAGTGCAGTATTAATTGATAATATTTCTGTCATCTGTTAGAACCTCCAGCGTGTTTGGTTTTGGAGCATCTGCTTATTTCAATGAGTCCTTTCTTACCCTGTTATTGGTGACCAGGAGGTCACGCACCGTGTAGCTCTCACTCTCCTCCTCCCTTTTTAGCTCGATGGAGATGTCCCCATAGACCACCACTCCATCACTGGGCCAATACTGAGCACACTTTTCCTGCAGGTCACAAGATGGACATGGTCAAATAACATCATCATCTTAGGATACTGAACATTTCAAGGAATTCTAATATCTCAGTTATCCAAACCTCTAGAGAGTGATTTTTATTTTGTGTATGCGAGACATTCAGTTTTCCAGATGTCTAAACAGTACAGTCTATTAAAGAAAGACACTTATTACAGTTCATTGGTCATCAATTATATGAACAAAGAAGGAAACAGACACCAAGTCCTCCATGTTTGCTGGAAACAAATGGATTTTAAACTTCCAATTCTGCCCATTAAATATGATTTCCTGATATGACCGTTCGGCTTCAGTTATTATTTTACTCTTTGTTAGGTCTAATATTAAACCATCTGGACAACTTGACTACTACTAATTTATATCACATTTTATTAAAGCTCTGACATGAAGATATGTTAGAAAACACTGTTAGTCTTGTTGTATACAAGACCGGTGGCGTCCAGTTAACTTGGAGTAAATGATCTAATATCAATATTCTATTTCAGCCTGTTATTGACCTGATATCTAATATGAGTGTTTGTATCATCACACACATATATGCACACACACCTGCCCTCTCTCTTCCAGCTCAGTGAGCATGACTATGGAGCAGCTTCTCCACTCCCAGATCATCCTCCAGAAGTCCTCTATGGTGTGCTGCAGGGGGCCCTGACTCGCCATGTAGGAGTCCTTCTGACGGTAGCCCTGTACGGAAAGGAGAGAGGATAAGTGTTACAAAATAAACAGTAGCAGTGAGAAAGAAAGGAAGACTTCCAACACTTGATCGATTCCTTGCATGAATGAATTGAAATGATCCGCTCTAACCCAGGTGCTTTTACACTCACATCAATGAAAGAGGCATTGACGTAGTCGGTGTTCTCCTCTCCTCGTTTGACTGGAATGATCACTCTGTTGAACTCATCTGTCAGGAGCAAGGACAGGCATTCATCTTGACTGATGGAAAGCTTGAAGAGTTGACACAAGGACTATACACCTGCAATTTCACTATGTGATTCAAGGCATTCATCAGGAACAATAACACTGTATAAACCCACACCTCACGTCTACAACTCACATGGAATGATCTGTAGGACTCTGTTCTTCTTCATGTTGGCGGGCAGGTTGCCTGTTCTCATCTTGTCATTCTGGATCTTGATGGATGTCAGTTTCTAGAAGTTATGTGGTTCAAATATTAACACATGGACTTCACATGTCAGTAGTTTTACAAAATGTAAAAAAAAAATGTTTTATTGGAATGAAACTGTTTGGTGCGACAAATGAGGGGCCACAGAGAGTCGCGACACACACAAACAGACCTTGAATTCAGCCTCCAGGCCACTGCAGCCAGCTCCAGGTGAGGGGGTGTAGAGTTTGGCCAGGTGGGACTCCAGAGAGGTCACCTCCAGCTCTGTGTCTCCATACAGGTAGTGCTCTAACAATGCCTGGAAGATGAACACATACTGCATCTGTGGGAGAGAGGGTAGAAGGGACAAGTTTAAAAAAAAAAAGAAAAATCACTGGACTAAAAACACTGCATCATGGGAGAGGATGAGTTCACGTGAACAGAATTTGGGATGTGTTTTCATTAGTGTGTCCAGGGTGGAGCGTGCCAACACTGGACTTACATCAGTCTGGACCATCTGACAGCGCTGGGCTCTGATCCTGGTGACGAAGCCAAATACGTCCACCTTCCTCTCAGCGATCATCATGTCCAACATGGCATCGATCACAACGAAGGTACCTGTCCTCCCCACACCCGCACTGACGGACACAAATATGACAATATGACCCTTGTGAGTTGTGTGTGACATTCATACAAAGACACAACAAAAACAGGCAAAAATCAGAGCTTAAGCTTTGATCCCCTTACCTACAATGGACCACAATGGGCCCGGCATACTGGGGGTTGCAAGTCTTTACTTTCTTGAGGAACTTGAGCATGCCAATGGGGGTGAAGGGCACCCCAAAGTCTGGCCAGCTGGTGAAGTGGAACTGGGTGACGAGCCTCTGAGGCTTTTTCCCAGACACATCTCCCACCTGAGACGCAAATAAAACCAGCTCATAGACCAACATAGAGCAAGCAGTGTTTTTAAAATTTGCTAGTGTTCATCGGCTGTTCACTCAGCAATGGTGCATCATAAAAAGAAGACTACCACTACTATGGAAAATGAGTATGCTTCATATTGATCTCCCTGTATAAGGATAATCTCATGCTTAGAAAAAAATGTATGGTTTATGGTACCTGTTGGATGCAGAACTTGCGGATGGTGTAGTCCACCAAAACCATTGTGTCTTCTACAGATACGCGGATGTTCCCGTATGTCCAACAGCCCTGGTCCGGCCAGTACTGGGCACACTTACACTGAAAAACAGAGAGTGATTTAACACTGAGAACACTGACAGCTTTAAAAAAAAAAAACGGGGCATGCAAATGAGGTTGTCCAAATTAACCATAACCTAACTATGCTACATGTTTGACAGAATGAGTATAGTGAAAGCCAAAGAGATATTAAGGCAAAGTCCTGATTTGAGGGCTGGTCAAGCATGCCCTGGTGCTCACATGAGGACTCACAAGGGGGTTTAAACAGTGCACTGTTTAACTAACTTTACAGATGAAAAATTAACTTTGCAAATAAAGACATGTTCAACATAAAACTAGTGTTTTGAGTGACAGATTTTGGTCCCTTGTGCTTTTATGCAAGTTTATTCAGTTCCCATCTTAGCTGTACAAAATACATAAATGTGTCTTTTGAAGCTGTCGTATGATCTTATAAAACATAGCACCCAAACACAAGCATCAACATCACCCCTACTGCTGCAGCTTCTCCTACCTCCTTTCTCTCCTTCAGATTGGTCACCATGACAATGGTCGCTGTGTTCTGCTCCCAGATCATTCGCCAGAAGTCATTGACTGTTTCCTCCTTTGGCCCTGAGAGTCCAAGACAGATCAAGAATTCAAGAGGACAAGTGTTGAGCTAATAATCATTTAGTTTGTTTCTTAGATGAACAGCACCGCAGAATACTCTCTGCTTCAACGCAGGCACAACCCTTACCTTGAGCTGCAATAAACTTATTCTTCTCTTGGTAACCCTGCAAAGGAGAGGCCAGAAAGAGATGTTAGGATGAGGCAAAATAAGAGTCTATTATATTTAGAGCAGAATTGTTTCTTTTGTGGGAAAAGTGCTGCACTTGTACAAACATTTATAAAGGAGGCGTTGATGAAGTCAGAGTCGGGGACTCCCTCCAGAGGTGAGAGATGCACCCTGGAGTGATCATCTGAGACAGAGAGAGAAAGCAGGAGACATGGAGAGAAAGAGCAAATGAAGAGGTGGAGCAGCACAGTAAGAGAGGGAATTTTAATTACACACGGTACACAACAAAATTACCACCCTAAACACAAGCATAACTCAGTAAATCACTTTGTAAAGTGCCTTCGACTTTCAACTGTCTGATGCTTACTGTCATTGCACTGATAAAAGCTTGAATTGGTAGAGAATAAGTCAGACACACTGGTTTCTGCACTGCTAATATCCGACAGTGTCACAGTGTAAGGCTTGTTGTCACTCACATGGCAAGATGTTGACATATCTGTTCTTTTCTTTATTCTCTTCCTTGGAAGCAGCGTCACATGATGCCTGTATGGGGCAGACTGGCAGTGCCTAAACAGAAAAAAATACATTTAGAAGTAAATGGGAAGGTTCGGGTCTCGATTAAGTTTCATTCTGAATTACTTGCTGCCAAATTTGAGCAAAAATGTCAAAACCAACCACAGTGTATACGTGTGGTTACCAGCTGTTTTACTCTGACCTACCCCCCACATCCCTATTAGATGAGCTGAAGTGCCCCCTCATCAGCACCACTCGTAAAGGTGTAAATATGTTCACTTCAACAGATTTTTAGGTGGATGTTATATAACACTGCAAAACTGGATATGGTTACAATATTTCTTTCATACCACTAAATTGTCAGTTTAGATCAGTTTGGTCAAGTTCACATTCCTGCTACCTTTGACCCTTTATCTATGAATACATTACTTTTAGCAAACTATTTTTATCTATTACCTTCAGCTAATTATTTCCCCTGCTTAACCATAACTTTTAGCTAACTATTTCAATTGCTCATTTACTTGTTTTAGCTAACAATTTTAATTGTTTACACATTATTTTTAGTTCATTATTGTAGTGGCATTTTAGCCAGTTTAGATCAGTTTGGTCAAGTTCACATTCCTGCTACTTTTGACCCTCTATCTATTTAAACATTACTTACAGCGAACTATTTTGCATTTAACTTTTACTTTTAGCTAACTATATCAACTCGCCCTCTAGTTTTAATGCACTCTCAATTGCACCATGTGGCTTTACAGTCTTACTGCGGTGTTACTACTTACTTAGTAACACAGCATACCTGCAACCAACCAACCAGGTTGCTTGCAGGTATGTGCTGTACAGTTAGCCTTTGGTAACTGGTAGCTTAGCTTAAAAATAACTTCACTCAAGCTCAGCATCATGCCTATTATCCAATTTGGATGGTTTCTTCCCTCTTTGAAATCTTTTCCTGTACCCCCAAGACCTGCCGAAATACCACCTGATGCACAAGCGCCCCTGGATGGGAAGCACTTCTCTAGGCTACGGGGATGTGGGACTAATATTATTAAAGGGTGTGTGCTTGAGTGTGTCATACATTAAACTCCTCCCTGAAGAGTTTGTTGTCATCAGCCATGCGACGGTTCATTTCTTCCTCTAGCTTGTCGACAGGAAGGGGCGGGTACTTCCTGTTTGTGCTGGGTGAACGGGCCAATAGCGGGACGCTCTGGAGTTCTGCGAAGGCGAGCAGGAAGGAAGGAGGCAGAAGTGTGGAGAGGAGGGAAGGAACGGGAGGGGTGAGACAGGTAGAGATAAAGACATGGGAGACGGGGTAAGAACACGAGAGTGGAACTGTCTTGCACCAAGTAACAGACTGTCTTTTCTAAAGGTGCCCACCAGAGGGCGATGTGACTCAGCGCTGTAACATAGTGTATGAAGAGGCTAACTGCAGCACTGTTGGTTAGGTAATCAGTGAACAAAAGCCTCCACGAGTGAAATGTTATCGGTTAGGGGAGCAAGATCAATCAAGTCTTATCAAAAGAAACTCAGAGTAACAAGTTTGGTCAAGCGTGCTGTACATATTTGCTGATACGACCCAAAACAAATAAATGAGCATTCACTGGGTAGGCAGTCATATCTGCTGACAAAGACAAAGCGTGCACACACATGCGAGCGCGCACACGCACGCACAATAATGCACATTTGGCTGTTTTACCTGTATCATCCGATCTACCGTTGGTCAGCCTGAAGGAGTTTGAATGGCTTCCCGCCTGCTTGTACTTCTTAAACCTGTCAATCAAGAAAAGATCAAAGTGCATATTAATACACACAGAGCCACACACTGTCTCACGCATACACACAAATAAACACACACTGCTTTAGCCACACAGCAGAATGCCAATCAGCCGTTGCCATGGTAACGGCAGCACCTCAGGCCCTTCACCACAGGTCTCTGGCTGGTCTTGTTTAAAGAATATCAACAGCACATCACCAACCTGAGCATGTAGAGGACGATGATGATGAAGATGATGACCAGCAGGGAGGACAGGGCCACCATCACGGCTATGATTGGCATGTCATCAGACTGGTTCTTGTCTACATCACAGACAGAAAGAAAAAAGGGTGGTGGATAAATGATTTGTACCATGCATGATTAAGGAAAAAAAAAAAAATCAAAAATGTGTCTCAATACTTGAGGTGTGTCAGTGTTTTGGATCGACGCACATGCCAAATTCCATTGCCATTACCAAACTATTCTCACATTTCACTATTTCACATAAGCTTGATGTGTTAAATATGGATGTTTTCATTATTTTATTAATTGTTAAATGTGACACATTTGATCAAATTATAAAATATTAAAATATTATGTATTGTGATACAAAACTTGGAAGACATAACATATCAACACAAACTAATTTGAAAGCAGTTGGTGATATAATGAAATTCTTTGATCAGCAGTGCCAAATCTAAAACCAGTGTTCATTTTATTATCATAGAAGACCAAATATTCTCCACTGAGTGGCTAGAATCAACAGAACTTTGGAAACTTTGGAAAAATCAAAGTTAAAAAACTGTTCAACATTTTGGGAAATATGCTTCTTCGCCCTCTGGCAGTGAGTTAGATGAAAAGACTGATACCTCCCTGATATCTGTCTCTTAAATATACAGCTACAGTCAGCAGCCACAGGGAATTAGCTTGCCTGACTCAGTCCAACGGTAACAAAATCAGAACATGCTACATCTTCTTTGTTTAATCTGTATAAAAACCGAAGCCACTTAAGGTAGAACCTGTGATGTGATGGTATACAAATTTTGTCTATCACTTATCAAAATACTTCCTGCTGTTATTTTTCTTCGAACTATTCGCTTAAGCAGCTAATCAGTTACCAAAACTGTTGCATATTAATTTTCAGTTGATAAGATAATGAATTAATCTGCTTATTGTTTCATGGGATTTGATGGATACTGTTAAGAGAAGTCTAGCGGCTGTTTAATGTCTCAAAAATCAGTTTTCCTTTACCTTCACACAAGACAATTTTACAGCTTGTTAACATGCTAGGATGTCTGTAAAAAAAAATAAGCCAAGGTCACAAGGTGACCTCTGCCTCTTTCAACACCAGCCTGTATCTTCACTTTCCATAATGGTTGTTCACGTTAATATTTCAGTGGCTTTCAGAGGGGGAAAAAAAACAAACACAAATGGAGAGTGCAACAGACTGTCCTTTGGAGTGAGCAGATAAATCACAGTTTAACTGAGAGGGTCGACCTTTGGTTTCTATATCTGGTTATACCCAGGATGACAGCAGCCAGAGAATGACAGTATAAAATACTTAAACATTTAGGACGTTTGCTGTGAATTTTCTGTGAATTATTCAGAGTGTAACTACTAAATGCTTTCTATGTGTCCTAAACCAGAAAGAATGTGGGCCTACTGTGATGCTACTGCCTGGTGAAAAAGGATTGTGTTCACATAGGCTCAACATTATGAATTAGGCATTACATGGGCCAAGTTATTTATTCTTTGTGATGCATCCTGTAGACTACAATGGCTGACCAATTTGTATATGTTTCCACCACGCACATGAACCAGCGGTTGAAGGCAATCCTGTAGTCTTCCTGGTGACCTTTCACTGCCGCCGTTAGCACAAAAGACGTGACATTTGAACAACAACAACAACAACAGGAGTTTGGTGTTCAAAAAAAAAAAAAACTGGCTGCCATTTGTGTGCTGATGACTGGTTTGTAAGACACATTAGGCCACAACAAAAGAAGAGATTTTTCTAGAAACCTGCATGGTGGGGGTGACAATGCAATGACAAAATCAGCTGTTCCACGGACTGACTCAAAATTCAAGAAAGCTCTTAACGCTACGGTCAAAAATATGCTACAAAGAATGCATCATTTGACCTCATGCTCCATATGCGCTTTCTGGGGGAAAGTAGTTTGGAACGCCGCCCAATTATGCTGCATTTTCGTGCCCATTTCCCAGGACTTTTCAGTGTTCTCCCTCAGACAAGGTGTACATTGAACAGAGCAGGAGCACAACAAGCTGTGGGTATCATGTGGAACTGACACAGGCTTGACTGATCTAATGCCATCTAGAACTGCTCACAGCTCAGCACACAAGGCCCACAGACAGCCAGAGGGAGACAATGGAGCAATTACATAACACCTATGAACCCAAAGTGATTATGTTATATAATAGAAATACCATATAGTGCAACACAGCAACATCTGTTGCATTTATGCTGACTGGGCGCGTATATGCTTATCAGAACCTTCTAGTGTTTTTCTACCAGAACCAGTTTCAGTTTCAGCTTCATTTACTCCAGGATGATTCAGAACATACCTGCTGCTATTATAGTTGATAATAAAAAACATCTTTCTATATTAACGAGTGACATTTGATAGTGATTTGTGTATATCTATAGTCATGTAATATGAATAATTAATGTAAAAGAAAATGGTGGGGGTGTCATGTTTCACTAACAAGGATGGTCTGCACAGAGACTCAAAGCTGCTCAAGTGTGTTCTTCAACACATCAAAAGCAGCATTTAATGAAATGAAGATAGAGAGAAATCCTCCCTCGACACTCTTTGTTTTTATATCAAAATAACAGACACTACAGACACAGTGTCTGGGTCATGCAGTTTTGGTGGTATCCTGATTCTCGTGGATGACTGGTCAAATGCAGGTATGTCACGTAAAGATATTTCCAGCACAGCTACAATGGAGACTAAAAGCAGAAAAATGTTCAACTATCTAAAATATTAAAGGTTAACTCTTGACCAGAGAGCACACTTGCTTGCCTTTTCGCTTTTATGGTCTCCATGAATAACACACAATTAGATGGAATGAAAAAGAATGCCATGTATCTGAGATGTTTATGTATTCCAGGAGTTATTCTGCTGAAATTAAAAATGCGTCTCAGGTGATATGATGACAAGCAGGATGCCTGAATGCACCTGAAATGCACTGAGACTAAACTGGGGTCAACAGGAGGAACAAAAGCAGGAAAAACCAGTCTCCACAGAACAGTCACCAAGTCACTTTTTTTTGGTTTAGCAGCAGCTGAATTGTGTCATTGATAAAATCAAATGTGACTAACAAAGAAAAATCCAATCGTAATACAAGCTGCAAATATCTGGGTTCAACACACAGGACCTGAGCAGTCTGATCATGACTTCCCACGCTTCTCTGTTGGTGGAGGACTTATCCTATACCATGGATTTGTCCCAGTGTCACTGTTGAAAGGTGCTGACCAATGATAATGACTTTAGACAGAATCCGCTGTTCCATAACTTTGAGGATAATGTTTCAGGGTGGATATTTTCTCCAAAGAAGTGATGAGAGGTTGAACTGTGTCTTTTTTTTTTTTTAACAACCTGGGTTTCGTTTCCATAGTTGTGGCCATCATTTCTTCTTTCTTCATTAGGATAACACTGTACTCACTAATTGCTGAGACCTGGGAATGTGGTGTAATTGCCACAACAAACTGTACGCCCACAACTACAATAAACATTTATGCTTAAACTCTGAATAAGCTCATAGTTAGACCTAGGAAGCTGCTCAGTAAACTGTAGATTTATTTTCTGCAATGCTGACTTGTTCCCTGATGTTAGCATTTACTTCTTGAGTACAACCTCATTAACACTGATAGGAACGATGGCAGCCACTATAGAAATAAAACCCAAGTTGTAATAATTTGAAATTATCCTTCAAGTATCCGCACACTAAATTGATTCTGGAGAGAAGAGAGTCTTCACAATCTTAGGACAATACTAAAACACAGACGCACAGTGCCCTGCACAGGCATCAACACTCACCCTGTGGGCTGGAGTGTGAGGTGAACTCCCTTCCAGGTTTTGTGGTGGTCTCTGTCTCCGTGGAGGATATATAGTCATCAGTCTCTGCAGTTGGGCTGTCTGGAGTCAAGGCTGCAGTCTCGTTTTCTCCCCCTGCTGGGGTGGGGGGAGGGGGAGGGGGAGGATCGGTGCTCGGTGGTGCCTGAGGGGCATCCGTTGGAGCTGGGGATGGGGGAGGAGGAACTGGTAAAATTCTTAGGGTGTCATTGGGACCCCCAGGTTGTACATCCTCATCACCAGGTGGGCGTGTGGTTGTGGTGGTGGTGGTTGTTGTTGTCATCACTGGGCCAAGCGTTGTGGGTGGGCCTGGGTGGGCCGGTGTACGTGCGACTGTAACGCTGAGGGAGGGTGCAGTAGGGGGGTCTGTGGGTTTGGCAGTGATATTTGGAGGACCTGGAAAAAAAGAGAAAACAAGAATAAGGAAAGTATTCTGAAAAAATTTACTGCAAACTTAAGAAGGTGGGTAAGTGAAGATATTTGTTATAACAGGGCATGGTTCTTACTTGTGACGGGGGCATGATCCTGGGCCGAGGCCACAAGGGCTAGACCGAGCAGCAGGAGCAGGGGACACACACCCATTCTGCCCTAAATGGACGATGTATAACAAAAGGGACAAAAAAGGTATTAGTGAAAAACAACCTCCTTAAATCTCATTGAAAAGATAGTGAACCCAAAAATGTTTCAATAAGGCCAAGAGAATGAGGGTTTATGTGTTGTATAATCCACTATATCTATCTGTCTATACACAAACACACACACACACACACATATAGAGAGAGATAGATAGATAGATAGAAATAATCTTTTATCCTAATCCCACATACTGATTTTTAGAAGGCAATACTCTTAAATTTGAAATGAAAATGAAATTCTTGCATAATGTTTGTCTGTGTGTGATAAATGTTGTTTACCTGAAGAAGCGAAGTTGGCATCAATCACTCATTCGCACAGCGTGGTCCTAGAAAGCAAACGGAAGACATTTAGCCTGACTGGATTTCATTACTGTTGTGTACATAATCTAACTTTTCTTTGTTTTTTTAAACTAAAACTTGCTCCTTGCAGTATACTTCTGTAAGTGTCAAGAGGAATGAATCAGACAGCATTATTATGAATGATAGTGAGGTACCAGGAGGAGACAGAATCTAAAATTCCAAGAAATTCTTATTAGGTTATTGGGCAATAATTTTGTTTTGTTAACTTCCAGTGGAACTGCACCTTGTTGCTCAAAGCATATTATTAATTACTACACGGAAATTGTAGGGAAAACTACCAAAATTAGTTACTGTTGATAAGTTACTGTTTTTGTTTTACACACCAGAAATTATTAGTCAATTGATAGGCAATTAACCAATTACCAAAATAGCTGCTGATGGAACATTTTAATTTAATAACATGTTTTTTTTGTGAAAAACAAAAATCTCAAATTCTTAGGTTCCAGCTTCTCTAATGTCAGGATGTGCAGCTTTTCTCCGTATTTCATTATTGTAAACTGGAATTCTTTGGGTTTGGGGCTATTTCAGACAAAACAAGTCTATTAAGGACATCACCTTGAGCTCTGGGAAACTGAGAGGGACATTTTTCCCAGCCCTTTATATGTTCGCTTGCATCCGAGTTTCATCACAAAAATGTGTTTTGTCCAACCAACAATTATCTGTTGCTGAGCATTCATCACCAGGAGCATGACCAAAACAGAATTAGTGTCACATTTAAATTCCTGCAGTGACAGTGAATCAGCACTCAACAACACTCTTCACCCACTAATATGGGGATGAGTGAGTGAGTGAGTGGGGACCAGAGGACAGACAGACTTGGAGATAGCATGACAGAGGCTGGGTGGTCGGCCTGGCTGACTGTCAGTCTTTTGTATAATCCCAGAGGCCAACAAGGCTGTTGTCTCCCCGACTGAGCTGTGATAATCCCTGGACCTAATCCCATGGTCCTGACCCTGGAATAATCCAGCCCGTCTGCCTCTGCTTACAGAGATACTTCAGAGCTGCACCGAGCCAAACACTGCAGCGCTACCGCACAGAAACTGATGCTTTACATCACGGATTATTGCATCAGTGGGCAGAGGATAAATTGGGCGCTAAAAGCTTCAATAGTGCCAGTTGCCAATCTTCTGCTGTTTTGAGCTGAGCTCATTCATCGCAGTACTTACATTCTGGTTTCAGCACAGCACTGTTTGGCTCTGGCTGCAGCCTGAAATGGGGCATGATGAGCAAGTTATGTGGTCAATGAGGATGCTATTAACCTACAAATCCAATTGTTGCTCCCCTTCTCTCTCTCTCTCTCTGTCACCCATCCTTGCCTCCATTTATCCAGCAAACATCTGTTTCCAAAACACGATTCATGCCCCTGGAAAAATGGAAAACGTCAACCAAACAATTTTAAACTTAGTTTCTTTTATAGATATAAGACAAGATGTGTCTCTGTCCTATCTATTAATGTTTCTAAATTTGACAGGAGGTTCCTCCATCACACATCTCTCTTTACCTCAGAAATGACTAACTGAATTTGATCATATGTGTGAATGTAGTCTGTTATGTTCTCATTATCGTCCTTATTATTCCGCTTACATTCCTAGATGACTAAGGAAAGATGCTGGAAACGGAAAATGTTGGAATTTTCTATTTGAAGCAAATTGAATAAAAACGATTATTGAAAAAAAGTTGGCATTTGATTTCCTGTTGATCAACTAATTGATTTAGAGATGCAACTAAGGATTATATTCATAACTGATTGATCTGCACATTATTTTCTAGAAGTGAAAAATGCTCAGCATTGTTCCCCAGAGCTCAAAGTAATCCTTATTTTGCCTGGACAACAGTCCAAAACCCAAAAGATTATTGATTTAATATCATATATGACCAGAACAAGCAGCAAATCCTCACATTTGAGAAGCTGGAACCAGTAAATGTTGACATTGATATGACATGACAGTTTTTTGCCTGAAAAAATTACTAAACCGATTAATTATCAAAATAGTTAGACATTGGATTTCTTTCTATTCTAAAGCTCTAATTATGTATATAGCAACCCAAAGACAAAAAAAAAGTCTTTATTACATCCATGGTACTTCTCATAGTTCTCAAACACATCAATACCCTGCCCAGACTGTACTTTATATTCATAAAATACCAGATATTTAAATTCTGCCAGTGAGTGACGACTGCGTGCAAGAATGTATTGACGGTGTGCACTATATCTGCTAGACTGTGTTTCTTTGCACCTACAGTTTGTCCAGATGTCAGTAAAGTCATAAATCAAAGTGCTTCCTTCCTCTCCTATTGCAGATTTTTATAGACATCAAAATCCCTTGTTAACCCAAAAACCACATTAAAACCCTAAACCACTACCTCTACCATCCTCCCCTTCAGTACTCATTAAAAGGAGTGACTCAGCTATAATGGCCGAGCTCAGCAATTGGTACTATTTAGTGTGAATTAGTCTTATACAGCATCTGGCATGTGAATTAGGCTAAATTCGATGTGATAGACAAAGGTTACTAATGGGTATGTTCAAATCAACAAGCCTTTTTTTAGTAACTTTTTCTTAATGAAGCATGAGTCATTGTTTTTTTTGCGTGCCATCCAGGGTGGGTGGAGGCTGGGTGACGTGTCAGTGTGTTGGTGTAAGTGATATCAGCCTGCCCCTGTTGCTAACCGTCACTTCACAGATGCTGCAGGAGCCCGAGAGGGTTTTATCTAGAGACTGTGTGTAGACCCATGAGTGCAACTCCCCAGAGATGAATCTTAATGTGTTTTATCCTCCTGAGAAGCAGCAGTCTTCCTGTGTGTGTGTGTGGGATTCTTTTCTGAGACTTAAGTGTTGGTAGAGGACATCATTAATTTAAGAGGTACTGGCAAAGTGTTTCTATTTGTGCCATTCTTAGGTTTTGTGCTGTCATTGCTCTCTGCTCTGACAGGTGACAGGTTGGTGCAATTCACACTCAAATGATGGAGAATGCACGACACATCACAAAGAGCTATCAGTGTCCAATTATTTGGTTGCTTGTGTAATTACATTATTAGAAAGGACATTACCATTACAACATTAAAGTACGTCACTCTTGTTTAGTGTCCTGACCAGGCTCTAATAATGTTCCAACAATGGCTGATAGACATTTTCTTGCTGAACAGGCTAATACTGCAACACCTTTGCTGACATCCTTTTTCTCACTACCTACGTTTACAGATTTGATCTCATGTTTCATGAACAGATTCAATTCTTAAAGCACTTTTCTTCAGTCTGTTTTCTTTCAACCCAGTCTCCTGCTCTGCACTGTGCTCCAGCCAAATATGAAAAGTTCCACCGGTTTCGTCACGCTGTTCCCGGCAGGAGAAACATGTACATGCTCATCTATTGGTGAATGAATGTACTCAAAAGGTAGTCATGCATCTCACACTGTCCTGACTTTGGGCTCGTGTTGTGCAACCATGTGAATATTTTTCAGACAAGGCCGAGCACTTAGAGCAAGTCCTTTACAGCAGTCAGTGCTGGGGATGAGCCGCCCTATGGCGAAGTGCAAAGCTGCCACTATGACAAGCAACAAGCTACAAATCAATGGTCTGCCTGGAGGGAATAAGAAACACACAGCACAGAAATGTGACAACGTTTGCTTCCTTTTTGATGGAAATCAAAAGTGACTATGGTTTCTTCTGTTTCCACCCTTTTAAACCCCCCTTTATTATTATTATAAGCTTACTTGCAGTGTCAGAGCCTCCTGCACTGGCTTATGTACTGTTAGTAACACTGGAAATACAAAAGGACTGGGTGTCAAACTAAGGTTCCACAAACCTTAATACCTGTTGAGTAACAACTAAAATCTCTCCATAGCATTGAGTCTCAAGAAGTGTCAAGTATCAAGCATTGGCATCGAATGCTTGGGTAGATTCTTTGGCTTGTTTACATATTCTCTGATATTTCCTGGACTAAACTGGGAAACATTTATAATTTTAGACTGTATTTTAAGTTCTTTATTTAATACTGATGCATTCAGCAGTTTGGAATGTTTTATTAAATGAAAAATGCTGCATTGTTTAGGCATCTGTACCAAAATTTTGGTATATGCATCGAGGTCAAATTGGTTAATACACAGAGTAGTAAACAAAGTCCCACTGCCTTAGAAAACGTTCATTTCTGATTGGTAGGTGTCTAGTGAAGTAACGAATCAGGACAACTCAAAAATAGTTCAAGTAAAGAATTAAATCAGTTTTAAATGGGGTATATCAGACTGTAGACATCTGACTAAAAAAACATTTTTAAGTTAGAGGACTATTCAAATACAGCCTTTCTTTTTCTTTGATAAGTGTCAGTGGTAATTCTAATAATTTATTACATTAGCGATCATTAGTTGGTGGTCATACCAGACCAGGTAAGGCTGTAGCAGCAAAACCAAAAAGTGTATTAAATAATGTAAGTGGATGTATTGTTGCTTATAATTTCAACTTTTCATTTGTAAGAAAAGCTATTTTTCCTTTCAAAATCTGTACAGCCTCACTTTAACTGTAGTTACTCATGTCTATCAAATCTCTATGGCATTTCTGTTTCTTTCATTTGAGCCTGTTTGATCAAACATGCTTAGAATAAAGAAAACCTGAAGATCTTGCCTAGCGTATCTTAGTGACACCCAAAAAAAACAATACAAAATAAAACGAAACAACACATTAAAATACAACGTACACAATATTTTCATTACAGAAATCTAAATATCTTATATCCAGTCATGTAAGACAACATAGCAAACTTTAAAATCCGTCTTACATTGTGTTAAAGTCGACAGCATTGTGCAGAATTCGGGTGGTGAGCCTGACTGGCTAACTAACGAAGACAGTTGCCTCTCTGCCTGTGGCCAACTGCAGACCTCATAGGGTTGCAATCACACAGTTGTGAAAGGGCTGGGCTGTTCCCATGCCATTTCATTCACACAGTGAAAGGAACACTTATAGGTGGAATATAAAGGAAGTCCAATTACATCTCCATGACAACCAAGGGCCAAGACGTAAGATCAATGCAAGGTAGTCATTTAATATGGAGAGTTCCCACTCAACTGTGGTTTTCACTGATGCTTTTGCATTTACCTGTGACCTTAGATGAAGTAATGAGTATCTTTTCCGACGGCATGGATATGAATTAATGAATAGCTCAACATGCAGATGGATTTTTGGAAAGCGATCTCTCGGGGGAAGAAAATACTTTGGCCTCAGACAAGAATCCTTAGTAGTTGCTGCTATTTCCTCAGTTTATTATCTGTTGCTCAAACTAGATTTGACTGAAACCCAACAACAAATGTGGCCAAAGAATACAGCTACTAACACTGCAGGAATCCTCAATGTTTAGTATTATTCATAAAACCCAACAAATCCTATTATTGATTCACAGAAGACATCCCGAGGCAAATGAGTGAGCAGGAAACCAAACAGGCACAAACCCTACAGGCCTCGCTGACATGACACCAGCAGTATCGTGGTCAAGGGGACTTCACCATTCATGCAGAGAAATATTTCCCTCTGGCTTTTCTACAAGGCATCCTGCTTCGCTGGTCGCTGCAGCGCTAGATAATGCTTGTCTGTCTGTCTCCATTCATGGCATATTAATACTGTTTCTATGTCTTGAGAGGGAGGGAGGGGGTCCGGAGCAACAGGAATACTGTGAATGCTTCTCTTCACAGGAGACTGAAGTAGGCCTAACTCAGGGCCGCTAGGACTCTTGCTCTGAAACAGACCACAGATTATATGTCCCCAGTGCCACATACAACAGCCACAATCCTCTGGACTTCCCTTTCTGAGGGATACTACTCCCTGCTGGTGTGGTTTGTGTTCCTGTTGGGTTCATTCATGAGCCGGGTGAGTTGATGAAAAGACGAATAGAAGCCCGGGATTACTATTCTGGCTAATCATACGGGCAAGAGTGAACCGCTGTGTCTGTTATTAAGCCTGTAATGATGATTTGGTTCCATCAGGCTGGACGGATCGAGAAAACTCACTCGTTTCAATGAGTGAAAGTGGTGAGTCAGTGAAGCTCTGCTCTGCGTCTGCTTCGTTGTGGGGTTTCTCACAGAGCATGCCAGGGGCCTCTCAAGCTTTCCCACATTGGACACAGAGAGGATGTGGAGGCGCAAAGCATGGCCTCCCCACAGAAGCCACTGTGACCTTGAAGCGTGGTGTGGGGCCAAACGGGCAGCTGAAGGGCCACAACGAAACCCGACTCACTATCACCTCTGCCATTTGAGACTTTAATACTAAAACTGATTTCTACATCCAGCATGCAGCTGAGGCTGGGCATCGACACAAATGTGTAGCAGTATCAAACACTGCCAAGCTCCGAAAGTTGGCACCCAATACCTGCTCAGATTCTTAGCCTTGTCTGCTTATACTTTAATAAGACACTTACTGATTTTAATTATCATTTTGATAATTTTAGACTTTAGAAGTTCTTGCACAACTCTGATCTTTAGACATTACTCAATATTTTAAAGTTTTGCTTGTTTAAACCCAAAACAGGTTTTTATTAAGGTACAAAATACAAGGGGCTAAAAAAATAGATTTTTATGGTATTAGTATTAGTGCTCAACACTAATATCCGGGGGTGAAGGAAATTTACTTATCTTACCTTTAAACCAATAACCATTCATCTTACCATTAACACACAAGTAACAGTAAACTATGATTATTACTGATTTTCTAAAGTGTGAGTAGAATTTTACTCCTGTTGTTGGCCGGGGTGCATCTAATCTAATCTTGATTAGTAAACTGACCTGTATCTGATCACTGACACATAATGTAGAAGAATAAAAGGTACAATATTTACTTCTGAAATGTATTGGAGTACGAGCATAAAGTGGCATAAAATGTACATACTCAAAGTACACATACTTTAAATTTATACCTAAATGCAGAACTCTGACCACAGGAAATACATTTCAAACGACATCCAGCTCCTCATACGGCAGAAAGACAGACAACTGGAACTGCACCACTGCACTTTTAATCTTTCCTTTACAACCCATTTAGGCTCTGTAACAGATCCCAAAGTGAAGCTTCTCATACCTGACATGAGCATCCTACTGCACTCATACCCTCCTCTTCCTCTGAACGACAGGAAACCCGTCCAAGATGAAGAGACAATCATCTGAGGCTTGACTTCACAGCAGTGTCGTGATACTGCTTCTCCAGAACGCCCCGTCTTCTATGTCCATTTTCATGTTGTGGATTGAAAGACTACTCAGGCATGTTGACAAGTCCTTTGGACATCTTTTCACAGCAGGGCAAGAAAAGTCTTGCCGGCTCGAAGGCCGATGCCAAGGGCAGATATAAATATTTATAACTTCGGCTCTCAACTGGTTTTTGAATATGAACTACGTTTGACTTCAGCTGTGAAGGCATTGTTTAAAAAAGCACATCCAAGTTTTTTCTGTAGGAGGGAAAACTGACTAAAATACAATAACACAACATGATTTAATTTCTGCTTTTCTGTTAACAACGGGAGAACATATGGATTTTAAGTACACAAAACAGTGAATGGTGGCTGCATTAACACAGCTGTCTCCATTTTCAAGACGTAGAGTATAACAATCAAAGAATTTATGTACCTCTAGCTGTGGTGTGGAGGTGAAGCCTGTTAATATACTGACTTCTGCCAAACCCACCTGCCCTCAACCCATAACTCCAACATTTAGTACTATTATCCCACCCGACAGTAACAGGAAACCAGTGCCCCCATTAAAATAAACTGCAATGAAGGATTACAGAGGTGGCAAACAGATTTTGATTGATGTGGATCACACGTGAGTTTACAAGATTAAAAGAAACTTCTCACATATCTAAAATACTTCATAAACACAAAATCCCATCTAGTCTTCGAAGTTCAGTGAAAAGAAATAAACTTTCATCCATATCCATCACGGTCGTGGTGAACCAGAAACATCAATCATCCCACATCAGGAGGATGTAAAATAAAGATTTACTCAGTAATATGAAGGGATTACATAATTACTGCGACACAGCTACAGAAGGACGGAATAAAACAATATGTCTCCTGGTGAAGTCTTCCCCCGTGAGGCAAGGTATGTGATTTATAAATTCTTAGTCATCACATTGGTTAATTTCCTGTGTTGCGAAATAAATGTCATTGAGGCTGAATGACATATCACATGTAGCTGCAATCAGGCTCCATAATGCTTCATAATCCTCTAAATGTAGCTGTGTTTATCCTGGCAGAAGCTGAATTACAGTGCTCTTCCACAGTAAAACACGGTGGAACAGGTGGAAACAAAAATATACCTCCAACCCCACCCAAACAGCCAGCTCATAATATTGTGTCAGCAGCCTGAAATTGTCAAATTTCACAACATGGAGTTAATTTCAAAGATCCACCCATCGAAACTTCATGCAAAGTCCCCACGGGGCAATTTCAAGCTGTACTTTATTCGTATTTTTAGAAACTAGGCCAATCATGAAAAGTGTGGTGTGAGGATCACTCTAGCACTTCAGCTAAAACCCAAGACAGAAATAACTACTTCTTCTTAAAATAGGCTGGAGAAGATACAGACAGAGTGAGCACGATGATAACAGCTCTGCTTTTCTCTGATGTATTGCCATGTTTTTTTCTTTTCCTTCCATAGTTTGATGAGATGGGGCTGCCTGACAACCAGAGATGGTTCTGCAGCTTTTTGGGTCAGAGGTGGACGTGTCCAGGCCTGACAAACAGAGGTCAAGGTAGGCCTGTTGGTACACTGCGGGGCTACACTGGAGTTTTGCACTTGAACGGCCCTAACACGATATGATCACCTCAGTGATGTGGAAAGCAAGTTGTGGAACTGGCACTGAGGCTGAGGTATGGTGGATATATGCTGCAGTTCAGTGAATCGGTCCAGACGTGATGAGTCAAGCTCCTTGCAGACGTAGCAGGGATTTTTTTTTTCTTTCCCCCAGATAAGACAGGCTGGGCGATACTTCTCTCGGCTCGCACTTTCCAGCATTTAACATGACTTTTCCTGGACCAGTGGTCTTGTAGTTGATGATTTGCTCAAATGAAGCAGCGGCTGTATTCAGTCAATGAAATCAATTAATCAATTTTTTAAAAAAGGTTTCCTCTATTTCTCATGACAAACAAGCCATTAAAGGAATAATCCATACTCTAATAAGCTAAGAAATTGTAATTTAGGAGTCCAAGTGAAAAAGTTAATAAAAAAAAAAAAACTCAACACCCACAAGACTCAAATGGTATGCTCGGTTACACCCAACAGAAAGAGAGGAGAATATTAATCATTACAGAAGAAACTTTGGGAGAGGTTGTAAAGGGGAATTGCACACACACACGAGACTCGGTGTCAAGAGAGCAGAAGAAGAAACACAAAGCAGCCGCTGTGATTTGACAGACCATACGTGTTAATGTTAGGGCGACCTAATTCCTGTTATGGGTCGCATGAAGCCCCCCCTTTGCTCCTCCACCCACCCACCAACCCATCCAGCCATCCAGCCAGCCAGCACCCCACCCTCTCGGAACGTGTAATAACAAAGCGTTGATCAATAAAGTGTACTTTCCAGTGAGGCAGGACAGACCTGGACGCCCCCCCCTAAACACCAGTCTTTGTTCCACTGCCAGTGCAACAGCATCTGTGTTGGCACAACAAGCCCAGGTTACAACCTCTGACTCCTAAAATGTTGTCGCACTCATCTCAAAGCCCCCTCTCGTTTTCTTGAGAGCCCCTTCGCCAAAAAAAAAAAAAAAAAAAAATCCCTCCCTGCCTCCGAGCTACTTCTGAAATGTTCAAGCATTACAAGGAGGCTTACAACTACTGAACACAACCCTACTCCTTGCATAAGCCTGGGTTTATCTCCGCCATGAGATAGATAATCGTGTAATGTGGCCTGTGAGACTGAATGTGGGGGACAAAGTGTGTGTTTGTGGGTGACACAATGTTACAGCGAGAGGAAACATGCTGCTACAGCGACATTGTAACAAGTGTGATTCGGGCTTTGCGCAACAAAAACAAGAAAACTCACCACAACTCCTGTAGCACCCAGAGGAAACCCGAGGAGGGATGGGGGGAAAAAATCAAACCCAAGCAGGAATTTATCCGCTCTTTCGCTTCCACGTTTCTCAACCCCGGCCCCCGTCTCCACACCCCAGGAACCGAGAGTGTGTGAGCGGGGTGGGGGGACCTGGGTGATAGCAGAGGAGGGAAGCACGATCTGGGACACACAGTCAACACTTCGCGGGCAGTTTATCTGCTAAATCCAAGGTAGGGAAGGGAGGCCCCCCCCCTCCACCAAAAATCCTCACTTCGCCCTAACGCAGCGTCCCTTCACAGGGTACTTTCTTGGTCTTCCTGGATATTAAATCCCACGGTTTATCCGCTGTATCCGGGCGCGTCGGCCGACTATTCTAGTCCGCCATGTTGTGTGTCTGTCTGCATAGGAAGAATGGGAAGCGAGCAGCAAATTCCCAGGCCAGGCCCCGTCTCTTCTCCACTCCGTGTCTGCATAACCCGCGGCGACACCTGCTGGCCGAGATGAATATTACACGGTCCTGACTCTCAGCCACTGCAGCTGTGGAGTTTGATGCTCCCTACACTGAGGTCCGAGGACCTCCAAAGGGTCCACGAAGGGCCCCCGATTCAACTTCACGGTTCCCTTCAGTTTGAGCAATTTTGAGGAACTTGTAATTGTTTATTTTCGTTTTATTCTATTTTATACTTTTACTCCACTAGATTTAAGGAGGAAATATTTAGTTTTTACCACAGTACAAGCATTCAGCACCCTATTGTTAGTTGCTACTTTTCAGATTAAGAACACAGTATATAAAAAACCCAGATTATAAAATAGGATATACTGCTAAGATTAAACCATTCAACAGTACGGAAGCAGCTAAAATGGCATCCACCCCAACCAAATGCAGCATTTAAGGCACAGCTCATGTTAATGCATTGTTCATAATGACACAGTAACTTAATGATATAACAATGTCATTCTGCAGTGCTTTTATTTTTGAAAATTTTGAGTGCAGGGTCTTTTTATTTTTACTAGTGTATTTCAGTATTGTGAATGTGTTACTTTTACACAGGTAAATAATCTGAATACTTCTGTTAATGGATGAAGGTTTGTGAAATTGCCTCTTTTCAAAGGACGTTAATGGTCCATAGTGACAGTGTGTTGTAGTTTATTGTAAGAAGAGCAAATCAAGAACCTTAACTGAAGAAAAGAGCTTAACAATTATAACAAGTTCAGTTCAGGAAAGGCCTCTTGACATAAAAATTCAAAGACTTTAATTTCAGTAGTATCCTGTAATTAGTTTCAAACAGTATCAGAAATTATTTTGTCAGTGGTTCTACTTTTTCTATTGTTAAATTAAATGAGATGTTAAATCTTGCTCCATCTGGAACAGTGATGAGAGGACTATATTACAAGTCTGCTTACTGACTAATAAAATACATTTTTTTGTTGTTGTTGTTGTTTTTGTTTTAAACAAACATACCAAAAAATGTTGAATGTTCTGACACTTCAAATGATCAAATATCATCATCATCATCAGTCCACCATATGCTTGACACAGCTGGACAGACTCATACTTTCTTTATTCCTCCTCCTGACTTGCATATGTTTGGACACAGGGAGGGCCTTGGCTCGGATTCAAGTTCCTCATGCTGTGAGGTGATGCGTGCTGACCAAGCCACCGGCAGCACTGATAAACTTTTAATAACACTTAATACTTAATCAGTCTCCCATTAACATTCACACATTTTTTCATTCATTGCACACAAGATTTCATATCTCATTCATTCTTTATTATTCATATCTCATATTAAATGAGGAAGCAATAAAGCTAAAACCTGGCAGTTAATAAATAATATGAAAGTATACATACATCATACTTTGACAGCAGTTAATGTACAGACATTAAACCATTAAGCAGAAATTAAAGAAGCTTGCCAGAGAACTGAATGTGAGTGGTTAATGTAATGTAATAACCAGTGTAACAGCATGTACAAATGCTTTGTGCTGATTATAAGACTTTGCATCTTCAACCCACTTCTTTTTTCTTCTTCTTTTTTTGACCTTATCATGTTTAATGGTTGTGCTCAACTGCAAACAGGAGTTTGTGGATATCATAGCTCTGCTTTTCATCTGCATGTCACTGTGGACAATGTGTGTAAGCTGTTGCTGGAATCTATTGTGCAGTGTGTGCACAATCAGTCAAGACATCAGTTTAACAGGAGGTAAATTAAAACGTGTATGTGCGTCTCAGCAGCTGACAGATTTGCAAATACAATGCTTAGACTGCCAGATTAGCAATGACAGCCCGGGTGAACTCGTCGCTTGTCGCATAGCCCCCCAGGTCTCCAGTGCGCACCTGTTGCAAACATAAGGACAGTGTGTTACTATGTGCACAGCTGCAGCAACACATGTCCACATACAGTATCACGGCCAGTGTGTTAGAGAGCCTTTAAAAACTGAACCCGCTGAAAGAACAAATAGTATGATCAGAGAGAGTTGTTGTTGTTGTTGGTCTGTTCAGAAACATACAGCTGAATCTTAACAATGAGAGAACACAATGCTGTTGTAAAACATGAACCTAGTCTTATCTTAATAATTAGTATTCAACCGCAGTAACGTCATTCAAAGAGAAGATGGAATGTTATTTATTCAATACCACATCACACTTGTGACCAGCTTTAATATGCAAGTATGAAATTTCCATTTAGAAATTGTGGTCAAAAGGGGAACAAAATCTGAGAAACACAAAACAAACAAACAAACAAGCAAACAAAAAATATGACACTGTTTACAGTGGTGGTGGTAAACATTCTCCATAATGACCTTTAACACTTTGATTATGCAAAAGGTTAAAACAAACAGTTACTATTATACTGCTTTATTTTTTATTATTTGTGGTTAACGGCTGACTGCGTATGAATTGCAGCACAGTAAGACAAAAAGCATGATGGATGAGGTGGTGAGACAGAGCAGTGTTTTAATTTCTTACAGCATCGGTGGCTTGAACAGTTCTGTGGAAATGAGCAGCACCATGTTAGGACAAAACTTGTCTCGTTAGTCCTCAGACACAATGTTTAAATATAAAAATGATGGCTTTGCCCATTTACTCACAAGACAAAAACCTAGACCATCCCATGAGGAGATTTTCTGCAGATCTTAAACTGTAGAAATATTATAAATCTTTCTAACACCTGAAAATGATTTCACAAACAATGGAGCAATACCTGAAAGCACTGTATATCTTGAGTCCAAATGTTTTTGGTTTTCTTGATTTTTGTTTTGGCAGAGTTGTTCATGATAAAATATTTCCTGTATTATTAATGTCACAGCAAGAAACATGAATTTTGCATTAAGATAGATTTGCTTTGGCTGTGCAGGAACAATTTCAGGCTTTAGCTGTGTTTATAGCACTGCAATGGCTGAACAAGGTTTTACTGAAACCATTAAGAAACTTGTTGGTCAGAAATGTTACGGTATTAGTGGGTCGTGATGCAGCAGTGATATGACACTAAATACTGAGATTCAGTAATATTCAGTCTTTAGATTGTTCAGTTCTGAGTGAGGAGGAAATCACACAAAGAAAAATGTGAAGTCAGTTGATGGTGAATTGTGAGACAAAAGTCAATTAGCGCATAAAGACAGTGTGGTTGTTGCACAGTTTCTGATAATGTGTGACAGCAGAGAGGTAGTCTACGTGGCCAACATGGCTGAAATACTAAGACGAGCAACAACCAAAAGCACATGATAATAAGTGGACAAAAAGATGACTGAAAAGATGATCCTACTCAGCCAAGTAAAAACTGAAAAAGCAAAAAGATGTAAAGTGATGGGAACTAACTACGAGGAAAAACTGGTGTCCATGAAGAGGGGCAACAGAAGATGAAACTGTGATGTGAAGGAGGCCTCTCGAGCTGCACATTTTTGGTGTTTGTCAAAACTGTGAAGCACCACTGTCATTTGGGAGTGAGAGGGGAAATGAGTCTTAACATGCGTCCAGTTCATGTTAAGACAATGTCCAGATTAAAAAAAAAAATGTCAGTGAGAAGGGTGACGGAACATCTAAACAGGTCGGTGACGCAGGTTTTCCACAACGGCACGCACAAAGTCGCCAGTGGTAGAGTACCCACCAAGGTCTCGTGTCCGTACCTGGGACGTGCACACAGATACAAACAAACACACACACACACACACACACACACACACAGGATAGTGGGGTACAAGGAGAGGAGGGATTTAAAGGAGAGGGAAGAGAGAGAGGAAGGGCACTTCAGACAACATTCACATTCACACAGCTGCCTCAAAGACAGCGTTATCCCAACTGAACAAAGTCATTTTGAGATGATATAGCTGAAATGTGATTTTCAGACCTGAACTGAACTGAACATGCAGTTTAGACAGCCGTCTGAGGGACGAAGGACGACCCACTTCATGCTAGTGTTTGCGTCAGTGTGAGTTAGTGTCAACAGGGATTGGGTGCAAAAGGCAGTTAAAAAGAAAAAAAAAATGTTTTCCTGGTGACAAATGCATTCAGCTTGCACAGTAAGGACAAATTAAGCAAGGGACAGAAATGCAAGAGAGAAGCTAAGACATACAGTTTCAAAAGTAGAGTAATCAAAGGCTCCCTAACACACTGTGTGTAGTGTAGTGTGCTAGTTTGTTAGATGAAGACATTTGTGGGTCAAGAACTGCTAGTATTACACTTAATGAGTTACTGTCATTGCTGCTATTTAATTGGTTTATATGACAAAGCTCTTTGGTTAGCTGTACAGGGCAGCATGCTGAAACTCTGTATGTGTGAGATTGCAGTTACAGACCCACAAAACCAGTGAGCGGCAGGTTAATTCGGAAACACAAGATGACAGGATTGGGGTAAAGGAGTCCTGCTGCCTTCACACATCCTCATTCTGCAGAATAACCCGCTGTTATTTTGCTCTAATGGTATTAGATGTAGAAAAGCTATCCCTTCTTTGGTGTTAGTGCTGTCTGACATGTTTATGTCATGGCTGGTGTCTCCACGTTGACAGGCCAGACCTGAACAATGGCTAAACAAGTGAAACACAATAGCGCGCACACACACACACACACACACACACACACACACACACACACACACACACACACACACACACACACACACACACACACACACACACACACACACACACACACACACACACACACACACACACACACTTACCTTGCCCTGTTTGATGACCCTCTTGACAGCATCTGACACCATTTGGGAGTGATATTCCAGACTGCAACACAATACAGAGACAATTAAGAGGTGACCAGGACTGTCTTGTACACATGTCCACATTCAGACCAGCAAGCACTTGAAGCTGTCTAAAGCTCAAGAAGTGCAGTAGACTAAGACAGAAGACACAAGAGTGCGATGTGAAACGTGGTGTACTTGTTACTACAAGGCCTAAGACGCTGACTCACTTGAGGTGCCTGAGCATGTTAGCAGCACTGAGCAACATGGCTGTGGGGTTGGCAATATTCCTCCCTACAGCTTGTGCAAACGGGTGGCGCGCACCCTGATAGAGAAAAGATACACGGCATGAATAACATGAGAATTACAGTCACAGAGAAGGGTTGTAGTATTCAACAGTCCACCAATAGTAATATAAATTCATAATGTTTTCTATAGTGCGTCATTATAATTTTCTCATCTAAACGTGTATAAATAGTAAACTCTAAACATAGTAAAGAGAGAATAAAAGAGGAAAACTAGAGAATGTCTGGACAGCTATACTTTGAAACACATGAAAGACAAATAAACCAGCGGGAAAAGGTCAGTGTAAACTCACAGTCTCAAACACAGCATACTCTGCACTGTAGCTTTCCCCAGGAACAACTCCTGCTCCTCCAACCAGCCCTGCTGCCAGGTTATCGATAATGTTACCGTACAAGTTTGGCATCACCAGCACGTCAAACTGGTACGGGTTCTGGACCAGCTGGAGACACACAACAAAAGTAATGCCAACTTTAAATGTGAAATGGAAAAGTGACACTGAAACCTAATCAGCTGTGTTTAGCCAGTCAGTAAACAAAGGATATTAGTAATTATTATGATCATTTACTATAGTAAAATTAAAGTGTAGCACTTCATACTGGTTCTATTTTTAATCAAGAGCAGCAAGAGAACTGTAACAAATACATATGGATCCAAAGTTTGTTTGACCATTAGGTATAAAATATAATATTAATGTATCACAACAAATCATTACCTGCATGCAACAGTTATCAATGATTATGTTCTCATATTTGATTTTGGGGTACAGCTGTGCCACCTCTGCACAGCTCTGCAGAAACAGGCCATCACCTAATTTCCTGTAATAAGACAAGGGATGAGGACAAGTGTTGCTATGGCTGTAAAAACAAATCATGACCCAAATTACCACAATTTCAAAGAATTAATAGAAGAATTAAACAGCAAAGGGGAAGTTTTTCTATTTCCTTACATGATGTTGGCTTTGTGAACAGCGGTGACCTTGTTTCGCCCCTTCTTGGTGGCGTAATCAAAGGCGAACTTGGCGATGCGCCGCGACTTCTCTCTGGTGATGATCTTCAAACATTCGATCACACCCGTCACACTCTGAAGAGCAAGAAAATGGCACATACATTTTAATACAGCCACTTTTATTGGAGGCTTGATAAATCCACAGGGCAAGAGCATGAAAATATATTACACCTTATACATTATACAGTGGATGCATTTTTCAGTTCATCTAATGTCTGACAGACCATATTCATTTACATTTTAATGAATGAAGCTGTCTTTACCGTAACTGCTCATATTTCACAAGTTTCATGCCTATTGCTAAAGTGTCTTTTCAGGCTTTAGGTTTATTACAGAGCACAGTGAAGATAAAATGCTAATAGTCAAGTTGCCAACAAACTAATGATAAAATGAGTCTACTGGACAAGTAAGATTCATTATGAGTAGCAATGAATGTTTACTCCCCAATATGACTGAGAAGTAGCTCAAAAGAAAACCTGAAGACACACACACACACACACACACACAAAAACAACGTACCATTTCATCATCTATGTCTGAGTGAGACATCTTTATTTTGATAGCCAGTTTAATGCTGTACAAATCTCTCAGTGTGCTCATGGGAAATCTCCCTCTTCAAAGGAAAAAAAAAAACATTTCCTTTTCACGTGGGTTGAAAACCACTGTTTATCCTGTGCCTGCAGTAAGGAGTAGGAGTGTTGTTTACCTCATGCTCCAACGAGCTGTACTCCCCCTCAGTCTGTTCGCGGATGATGACTAGGTCCAGGTTGTTGTGGCGAGTGCTGTAGCCCGGCAGGCTGTTCACATGAACCACATTAGCAAACAGGTCCAGTTTACGCCTGGGGAATTGACAGGGAGGGTTACTTAAAAAAAAATGAAGAAACAAAATGTAAACATGCAAATGAACAACTGACTTCCTAATTTTACCTCAGTCTCATCTCATATGAAGCCAACTCCCCTTTGAACTCCATGGGCGTATGAATCTTTCCTGGATAAACACACATGCCGCAAACACATTCGTTGGGTTCAGTTGATTCTCTTTAAAACCTCATTTACTGAATTTACTGTGCTTCATTTTCAACCATTTTAGTTTACTGCAATCTTTTAAATAACTCAAACAGTGCTAGTATGAAAACGAGATTAAAAAAAAGAAAAAAAGGAAAGCTACCTTTCATGGCCACTTTGTTGTTCTTCATAGAAGTCAACACTTGCTCCAGCTTCTCCTCACTGGCCATGTTCTGTACCTCACTCAGGTGGAACTCCTCGAATTCTACCGGGACATCTCCTGCCTGGAGAGGAGGCAGAAAGAAGACAGAATTTATTTATTTATTTATTTAAATCAGAAACCAACTTTAAGAGATACCATTTTTAAATATATATATGCCATACTTACATGTTATAAGTATGTCATACATTCTCTAAGCGCCTGCTTTTTTTTAGGATACTGCTAATGTCCAAGTTTATTGAAAAACATCCCAAAAACGTTACATTTGCTACATTAACAGTTGAAGATATATTTTTCCTAACTTTTTTTAGCTGTATTTTTTCCACTATTAAGGAAAAGTATATACATTTATGGATTTCATGCTACTGACACTTGTGCATTTCTTACTATTTAATTGCAAGAAGATTATTCAATAAAGTTATTAATAAATTTAACAAACTCTGGGAATTCAACTCTGTCCTTGTAAAATATACCTTAAAGACTTCCTTGACAGCAGTCATCAGCTCAGGTCCCACTCCATCCCCTGGAACCATTGTGACCTTGAAGATAGCATCTGCGCGGGCAGGTGGGGCTTCTGGACCACAGAGACCAGCAGATAAGCTCAGTGGTCGAGAGGCCAGCTGCTGCCACCGGGGGCCACTCAGGCCCTGAAGGATGGGGAGAAAAAAAAAAGACGTTGCCATATTGTAGTATCTCTCTATTATCTCTAATTATATTAGGGCAATGGTTCCCAACTTTCTTGGCTCGTGACCCCTTTAAAACAAAGTAGTGGCGACTTGTGACCCTGTGTCATAGTTTGGATACACTTATGAGATGTGAGTAGTTCCAAAGTTGATCCCTTCTTAGATTTATTCCATTTTTGAGTTTTGAAACAGAAAAATAATTTTGTATAGAGCTGAAACAATTGGTCAGTTTCTAACATTTTATATACAAAAGTTGACTGACAATAGTTGGCAGATTAATCAATAATGAACATGTGCATTACAACCCTAATTTTATGTTTTTGTTTCATTCCTTTAATCATCAGGGTCATTGTGGGCAATGTTACAAATGAATGACAAGTACTATATGAATTTTCTTTTATTGCAATACTGGATTTTTATTGTTTTTGCATCAGTTTCAATTTCAATTTAATTTGTTGGATTAGTCAAAAAGAGACACTCTTGTTTGGTCCCTTTCTTTCTTTATTGCCTCTACATTAAGAGCTTGTTAACCAATTTCCTGGAAAATGATCTATATCACAATGAGCATTGATATTATAATATAAAATTATATATATTGTGATAATCTGATGGAGTATTTTATTTGTATCATCCACTGCACAATGATGCCTATCTGATTAGATAATACTGAGGCAGGAAGAGATGAATGTGACTGTGTGTATGAAGAGTAGCCTGAATGGATAAATACATGGGAATAAATAAAATAAACTGTCATCTTTCAAAATGACGACTCAACCAACCACGACACCTGCAGATTTAACACATTTAGAGAGAAGTTAACTTCATATCTGTGGATTCCCACTGACATTTGAGAAAGCTAGAGAATTTGAGATTTAATTATCAAATCACAAGCACATTATCTGTAGAGGCAGTTCAGACTTCTTATCTGGTCTGCTCTTCTCATGCCGGTTAGCTAGTGGTGGGATAAGATGTGTGCTGTTGTTGCATAGTGTGACTGGTGGTTCATTAAGGACAGGGAGGTTACCATAGCAGGGTTAGCAGAGTCAGTTAGCCACTTTAGCTCCCAAAAAGATCTTAACTAATGAGGTTCCTTCTTGTTTGACGAGTATCTACTGACAACCAGAATTAACCGAGATTTGTTTCTCCCTAAAGCAACACAACCACAAAACAGTTCGTTTTAATCCTGAGACGACAGGACGTGTGTCAGTGAAGGAGGCTCGTGATTAGCAATAAGACACAGATGGAAGCTGTAAGTGTGTGTGTCCCTTGACAGTTAATAATAAAGTGCTTGTTGAGTTTAACAAAATACAACTTCAACGACAGCAGCTCTTTTCCTACCAAAATACTAACAAAACAAGCTTGTAAACATCTTCTGTACACTCACCTTGACCAATGTTACCAAGCTTCCCCTCAAGGCGGCCGCCATCGTCACTGACATGCAGCGAAGGAGCTGCTTCTTCTGTGGTGCAGCAGCAGTGTAGCGCTGACCACGGGACAACAACAGTGCCCCCAGGTGGATGGACGGAGCAGGTGTGGCAGACAACCGTGCAACGCCTGCTCCTCCTCCTCCTCTCTCCTTCCTACACTGGGAACTGTCTTATTCCAGGACACTTAGCAGACCAAATGGTAGGAAGCCAACCTGAGCATATCACATTGCAAATGTGTAACTTATAGCCTATTATCTTGAACTAAAACCTAGAAAAACCTGAGTTTGGGATGTTTGGGAATGACACCACAGAAAGCAGATGTTTTTCTTTGCATAAAATAATCTAAACAAAAGGCAAGATTTGAAGCCACATGGTGAGAATGATCTTCCTTCGGCTGTTGGATGTTGTCTGAGGAAGAAGATAAGTTTAAAACACAAAGTCTTCGCTTGTTACCTTACACCTCATGGATGAAAATGTTTGGCAGCACAATAATCTCATTGTCTCTTTGAAGGGGACAAAAACAAGTATAACAAAAGCACACACACACACACACACACACACACAAATCTGTATTATGTTATATTGGACAAAATGTTTATATCTGTAGCTAGAAACTGCATGAATGTAAAACCAAGACAAAACAATCCAAACAGGAAAAACGTCAGTGTACATAAGCAGGAAACAGTTGTTTGTAAAGACTTGTGCTCATTTTGGTTTAAGATCACTCTTCTGAAAAGTCTCCTTATTGCTGGAATGAGCTTTAATGAGGATGGCATACTGATACTGAAGATGGGGTATGACTGAAAGCAAGGATAGAAATGTTTGATGAAGTTATGAGGAGAATTCAGAAAGAGGTGAACAAAATAGTAAACAGGAAGACCTTGTTGTATTGTGGCATACAATCATGTAGCAATAAATACAGTCCTGCCGAAGCTTTAGTGTTCCCCGCAGTTTGAATGATTCAGGGGGGCCCAGAGCCAGACAGGGCCCCTGGAACATGCAAAGGACTATGGTTATTTATTGTGTCAAAGCTGTTGTTGAGTTGAGCTCGGTGGGGCCCAAAATGTTCCCCCATGTCCATCTTTATGTGAACAGCTGAGGATGCATGTTTTCACACTCACTCACATATCTGCCTCATTCTGTTTCCTGCTTATAAGTTAAGTTTAAGTTCTTAAGTTTTTTTTAGGTTTTATAATGTAGTATTTAAAATTCTGTATTGTTGTAACATTACATTTGCTGTTGCCACAGCCACTCTCTGAAACAGGTCCATCCTAAATAGGTCAGGGAATTCCCAATCCTATTCTAGGCTAGTGATGCCCTCCACTGACACACAGGATGACATCGGATCTTAAAAACACCATCATGAAACTGTAGATCAGCGGGCTACCCTCTGACACTTAAATAGTTAAACAGTCCTTTCCCTTGTCGGGCAATTAATTTGGTTATTCATGCTAGCATAATTTTCTCTGGGGGCCCAAAGTGGCACATCTCTTAATTAGTGACAATTTTGCCCCAAGTTAGGCTTCTCAGGCAGTCCTAGCTCTGTGTACAAATCCCTTCTCTTTTGTTCCTCTCATCCATTATAATTACATTCGAACCACTGAGCTAAATCCATTTTACTGAGGTATACATCCCTGGCGAGCTTTGAAATACCTCTTTTAACAGCAGCATTCAAATGCCTCCTCCGTTTGTGTGTGATGTGTTAGGATGGTTTTGCGTGGGTGTGCTTGAATGGGTGTGGCCATTCAGTTCAAGTCTGTTGAACTTTGACCCTGAGCGGCAATGACCTTGGTGAGTGAGGCCAATTGCTGTTGATCTCTAATGGAACTGAAAAATGGACAAAATACTACCACTACCTACTACTACTACTACTCATACTAATAATAATAAAAATAATACTAATAAAGTGAATTGTGGTACCATGACAAATTGGCCTCATAGTGAGACAAGACAAAAAAGATATTTTGGGGGAAAAATATCAGCATGCAGATGCAGCTACCAGGTTTGTTTGGCCTCTTTCCAACCATGTGGGTCTATTTCCTTGTCCAAATAAAGATGGTTGCCAGAAACATGTTTGACTTTTTTTGGTTTTCAAAGGGCCTCTGACATTTATCTTTCAAGTAAAAAAAGAAACAAAAAAAACGAATTAGCTCTGTGGCTTTCTGATTGTAATGATAGCACACCAGAAGATCACACTGGGGTTAAAGTGGCCCATTTGATTTAGGGAGTTATTGCCTGGGAGCCTCAAAGACATAATTGAGGGGGAAATCGCCCCATAAGCTGCAGCGCACGGTTAGTGGCTGACAGCCGCAGCGTAGTATCTGAGTTTACTATATATGGACAAAGCCAGGCTGTGCGAGACCTGCACCCGCTTCCGTGTTTGTGTGATCGGGGAGTGCACAGCCGGGGGAAGCTTCGCTGTCTCATTCATTTGGAAGAGTAACGTCAAGAAAGAGACTAGCAGAGAAAATGCCGCATGAACTGAGTAAGTCTGTCTTATTTTCAATGGCAACGGCCGAGAGGAAATGCGACCAAACCCTCATTCTGGGCGACACCATTCAGCACATCGAGCTAGTCAGCCAGGTAGCCCTCAGCTAGCTAGCCTCGCCCATACACAGCTGCGCGATTTTTGACACTTCGTCTTGCAAATGAAAGACACAATCCCGAAATGGCGCTGATTACACCAGATTTACTGCGGAGCCGTGTCCGAAAACCACGGTTTGCCGTGAAGATGCTCCGTCTCGAAATGCAGTCCATTGCTGTTCATTTAAGTTAGCGTTAGCTGGTTGAGCTAACGTCAGCCAGAGGAAATAGTTCAGCTCACATCGCTTTGTTATGACATGTCCAGACAGTCAGGAACCGCTGCTGGGGAAGTAGCTCACAGATACACTGCCTGTGGCTGCTGATCAGGCTCGGCTGTAATTTTAATGTCCATCTGCTGGTGAGCTTATATTTTCAGTTAAAAAAGTGATTTTTTTTCTCTTTTTTAATCTGAGAGCCAATGCGGAAGCTCAATAACTGCACCAACCCAGTTACGGCTGTCTTGTAAGCATTGAGATTTAATGATCTCTCCTAATGGTGAAAAAAAAAAATTGTTGAATTTACATGAATGTTTAAAAAAAAAAGACAGTTATTAGGTTATGTTGTTTTTTTTCTCTCTTATAAATAAAGAACTCAAACAACAAAATAAGCCATTAAACAATCTGTAATACATTTGGAAACAATTTGCCATCTTAGCACATAATGTTGCCAAAAAAGATTTCAGGAAGTGAACAGCAGAAAGAACATACTACATTTATATCCTTCTTCTTTTTTGTCATCTTGTTTTACAAGATAAAAACCGTGTATAAGCTGAAACTCCTCCGTTATCTTACTGATAGTCAGGTGTTTGTGATGCAGTGTCCAAACTCTCAGTGAACTTCATTTTTCAGGAGAAAAGTAAACTTCTCATGTACGCTGCTGTGGCAGCTTTGTACTAAAGTGGTCTGAACACTGTTTAGACCAGTGAGGACAGACCTGGCAGTGTGAGCAAAGTGTCTGGAAAGATCAATGACGTGTGAGAGACCATGTTCAACACATCAAGTCCCCAGAATAGCTAATGGAGAATTAGACAATGCTGATTAACTCTGTGTACTCTACTCTTTATGTTGTATCTAATTGTATCTGGAACTGTCGTAGTATGAGATGTTAGTCAAGGCAGAAGAAGTTACAGGTTTTCAAGCTCTGTCAATATATATATATATATATACTGTGTGGTCATTTCTGTCTGCAGACAATCCCTTATTAAGCTTAGTGTTTTGCATTTCCTGTCATGTGTCTGGCAACACCTTTCATCTTTCTTGTCATGTCTACTCTTTCAGAACATGTATTCGCCAGTCTCCCACAGATGGAGAGGGGAGTTGCAAAAGTGATAGGCGGCGATCCCAAAGGCAACAACTTCCTTTATACCAACGGGAAGTGCGTCATCATCAGGAACATCGAAGTAATTCTAATTTTTGAAAGCCATGTTCAACATATGTTGCTGATTGATTGATTAATTCATTCATTCATTCATTTATTTGGGTCTTGGCATTGGGTGTTGTTTTGGCCATTATTCGTATAAGTCACATTGACATTTTATTCACTAATTAGACTAAATTATTGTGTTTGTGCTGAGATTGCTGAGTCAAATTTTAAATAAGTTGACACCAGCCTCAGAAGTATAACTTCACTCCTGCTTAAAAATTTCAATATGGTTGCACCTCTGACCACACCCAGCGTCTGAGTAAGGTGTGCTCTGGGTGCAGACTCTCACTGTCACAGTGCCAGATTGTGCCGGTTGGACATAGTTTCCATTTTAATTCAGCACACAAAAGGGCACATGCAGCTTATGCTGACCTGAACTGATGTCTTGTGCGGCAACTGATTGCGGCAATGTCATGTGTAACAACATCATGGCATAGCAAGAGAGACTAGTAAAGACATGTATTTATCATGACTTGTCATTCCAAATGGAAATGGCATGGTTACCTTCTGCCAACACTTCCAATCTGTTTAAAGATGAAATCAAAGTCTGGCTGCAATGATAAGTTCAACTAGTTGCATACAAAGGGTTTAGCATGCTATTTAGCACTCCCCTCCCTTTTGCCACTACAAAACATGCGACACAATGCCTTAGTCAAATGGAGCACGGCCTGTGCACCTGTAACCACACCTTTAAGGGTGAGATCAGGGTGCTTTGAACACTGACTACAAAGCTGTGTTGAACTTAGATGCCTGTTTGCCTTTATCTCTCCTTAATCAGTCTTATGAGTAAAATGTAACAGAATTTTCCATTTCTTTGTACTGATTTCAAAGGGAACCACTTGTACCATTTGTCAGGCGCAGACTTGCTGATGTCTCACATTTCCTATGTATTACAGAACCCGGCTATCGCAGACATTTACACTGAACATGCCCATCCAGTTACTGTTGCCAAGTATGCCCCCAGTGGATTCTACATTGCATCTGGAGGTAAACAACCCAGAAATAAACTTGTGTCAACAAGCGTGTGCATGTAGTTGGTTATGTCGATGCTATAGTAAAGTAATTGTATTTAAAACCTTTTAGATGCATCCGGAAAGATCCGTATCTGGGACACCACCCAGAAGGAGCACCTGCTCAAGTACGAGTACACCCCTATTTCGGGCAAGATCAAGGACATTGCATGGACGGAGGACAGCAAGAGGATTGCTGTAGTTGGGGATGGAAGAGAGAAGTGAGTCCGAGGGGGGGGGTTCACACCATCAGAAATGGTTCGCTCATCCTCAGTAAATGAAAGCAGTTAGCCTCATTAAACTCTGAGTACACTGATTCATTCTCATTAGAAACTCCTCCTAAAGCAGGAAGTCACAGTGGCGAGTGTGCACTGGGCACAAGTCCATTATTTGCTTTAGAAATATTTCTTTTCAACACGCCAAGGTGTTTTTTTTTTTTTATACAATTATAGTACAATTATTATTAATGATTACTCAAGGCTCTGTCTAAAATGTCAGTGTGTGAATGCTATTTAAAGTATATTACTATGGAGCAGTTAAGGGCTTTCCAGCATGTTACTGGTTTTACCAAATCTGCAGGGCAAGATGAAAATAAATAAATGTCCGTAACATAATCATGATGCAATATTCTCTGTATGTTTTTTTTTTCCCATTTCATCTAGAGAGGCTTGTAGATTTGTTATTATATTAAAGTCTCTGAACTATTTTTATTTCTCTCACACACACAAACCTGGCACAACTTAATGTGTGTTCATCTCTTCCTGCAGGTTTGGGGCAGTCTTCCTGTGGGACTCTGGCTCCTCAGTGGGGGAGGTCTCTGGCCACTCCAAATTAATCAACAGTGTAGACATAAGGCAGAAACGGCCTTACCGCCTTGCCACTGCCAGCGATGACACCTGTGGTTCCTTCTTCGAGGGGCCTCCCTTCAAGTTCAAGTTCACATTGCGTGTGAGTTGCGGAGATTATCATATGCTTTTTTTTTTCCCCCCCCACCCAAGGCATTTGATAAATTTTTTGAAAAGGGCAATTGTGTTTAAGCCAAGTAGTTACATCCAACAAAGCGTTAGATTGAGGATCTTTCTTGTGACTTTGAACTAGCTGTCTTACTTGTAATGCCTGTTGGTCATCTCAAGTCTGTCTAACCCTGGTGGTTTTTGACAGTGTTGCCTTGTTTGTCTGTTTCCGTGTTACATAACCCACTTCCCCCATAAAGTCTTGGAGAATGCGCGAGTCACATTCCTAAAACCAGGCCTTCTCTCTGCAAACATTGCTGTATATTTTTGATCAGCAGACCTTTAAAATGTGTCTTCTACCTAAAGAACATGGACGTCTGGTTTTACAATTCAGTCTGCTGTTTTTTTTTCCACTATACAAGTTTAGTTTTAAGTATAAAATGTTTTGCACTTTTTTTTGGATAGATATAAATATATAGTTTTTTTTTATTTTAAATCAGCAACAACTGTTCTTTTGGTCTCGGCAGCAGTCTAAGGATTTTGTTATTGTACAGCTCTGAAAATATTCAGCACGAAAACTGTTTAGTTATTGTGTAAATAAACCTGAGCCTCGACCAGCACTGATGGTCTAAAAGGAAGGACTGAGAATTTGTGTTGTCTGATTATATGTTGTGATTTATCATAACAGGCTGAAAGTATAAGGGGCTGTGCCACATAAAATACTAATATGAACTGTATATTAAAGTGCACAGTCTTTCTTTATGAATAATTTTCCACAATTTTCTCTTCCCCTCGGTTTCCCTGGTGATTGCTAAAGGACCACAGCCAGTTTGTCAACTGTGTCCGTTTCTCTCCAGATGGAAGTCGGTTTGTCACAGCCGGTGCTGATGGCCAGGTGAGTATTAGATCACCAGGTGTGGGTGTGAAGGTTTTAAAGTAAGATTACCTTAATAAAGTAACTATCACTGTGATATTTACTTAAATAATATATGTATGATCTAGGGATAAATTAATGTAAACTACAGTTGTGTACAAAATAATGTGCCTCGTCTTCCTAACGAGTATAATTTCCACAGATTTTCATCTATGATGGAACGAATGGTGAGCGTGTTGGCTCACTGGGTGGAGAGAAGGCCCACAAAGGAGGAATCTATGCTGTAAGTGGATTTTTTTTCATGTAAAAAATGTAACACTACATTCCATATATTTTTTTTAATCTGTATTTGGTGAACTTCAACAAATCATCACTGCAGTGTTTTGCTTCTTTGGCGTTCTCTGGCCCAGTAACTTGGTTTACTGCATGGGTTTTGTTTTTCAGTAGCATCAGCTAAAGGAGAGTTGGCACGCAGTCCGCCCAAATATTCAAACTAGGGATGTTCTATGAAAACAGCCTCCTTCTGTACTCAAGTTACAGATTTGACTTTCCTTTGATTTATTTGTTTTCCAAATAGCATTGGTGTTTCTGTTGTTTCAGTGAATGTTTACAGGGCACTTCAGCAGTCTCTCACAACTTTTAGTACATGCATATTAAAGTTACATCATATTCTTTCAATCCCTGCTTCTTCACATCCTCCAGGTCAGCTGGAGTCCTGACAGCTCCCAGCTGATCTCTGCCTCAGGGGACAAGACCGTGAAGCTCTGGGATGTTGGTGCAGGTACGGCTGTCACCACCTTCAACCTGGGCTCTGATGTGTCAGATCAGCAGCTGGGCTGCCTGTGGCAGAAAGACCACCTCCTCAGCATCTCCTTGTCAGGATACATCAACTACCTGGACAAGAACAACCCTGACCGGCCCATACGCACAATCAAGGTAAGACTGAAATTTTTTACGTATATTTATTGAATATTTAAGTAAATATATTGAATATTATCAGTAGAGTTCCCTGACACAGGCAAAACCTCACACTAAAGCTGACATGAATGGAAAAAGAGCTGCTTTTGAAATTTCTGATTTGCTGAAACACAGTGGAAATGAAAACTTGTTGGTATTTATGATGTGTTACTGCACATTTGTTTAACATCTTGCATTTGTGAAATGTAAATCAGCGTCTCCAGATGAATAGAGGCTTGTTACTCTGTGCCCAAATGTGCAAATACATCCTGTGTATTTTAAATGTGTAGCAGGTAACTAGTGTTTCGTGCAACTCGGCGTCCAAAAGACATTTCAGTTAATGTCCTCTTGTTATGTTCCAGTTGTTCACACACAGATGTTGTTAATGTAAATAGCTAGATCAATATGTTTTGTTGTCAGGAGAGCTACCTCTTGCATAAAAGAATTTTGATAGAGATAGAGATAAAACAACCTTTCACTGGAGCTTAGACTGGAAGCTTCTGACTGACATACACATTTATCAGAAATGGCAAAGGCGGGTGTGTGGTGTAAAATTACACCAGTATTCTTCTTTAAGCTTCTGTCCCTCAAAATGTCAACTTGCAGTGGGCTGACCCAGTCACTAGACGAGATTTTATACACTGATTTATATTATATGTCACAGAAGGCAGCAGGACAGAAAATGCCAATCACTCTGTATCAGGTTATCGCAAAAGGATCTAATAATAACATGCTGCCAAATGTCTGGATGCTAACCTGAAATGCCCGTCATGGCAGGGGGTCAATATTGTGCAAAACTAGTCTCATGTGGCCTCATACATGTACCCCACTTAAAAATATATACTTTCATCCTACAGGGTCACAGCAAATCCATCCAGTGTCTGACTGTTCACAGAGATGAAGGGCGAACATTGATCTACTCGGGGAGTCACGACGGACACATCAATATCCTTTCAGTGATTAATTAGTGCCAGAAACGACTGTGAAGGACACTTGCTCACCCAAACCTGTCCTTAATATTCTATGTAGACATTTTTCCATTAAGAGGTGATTCATGTACCTTTTCACTGTGCATATAAAGACAAAGTCCACCGCCACAAGTCCCATCAGACAGCAATGATTCCCTGTCCTTTCAGTCGCGAGTTAGCCCATGCAGCTCGACGGCCGTGTCCAGAATGTTGCTGTGTAGCCGTGTTTCAAAGAAAACAAAGACACAGCAGTTCTTCATTTCATGGTGGCAGTCCAGTGTACTCACTCTGCCAATCTCCGGAAGATCCTGGTGGCTGTGGCTGAGTTTCACTGCTCTTTCTTTTTTTTTTTTTCCATTTGAAGACATGTGAAGGCACACAAACATTTGGTCCATGAGAAACTGCTTGCATGGTCATGGCAACCACATAGTATCCCTGCTAACGAGATATAATTGCCTATTGGAGGGGCTCATTTTGTATACCAAATTCCCAAAAATGCTCAGAAATGTCAGTTTTATATATTTCTGTTGTACAATTTCATCACAGTTGCTGCAGCAGAATGGTGTGGTCCACAGGGCTGAAAGCAGCACCAATGGCTAACGAATAAAAGTGAGGTTTTGTAGTCTTTGGCAGCTAAAGACATAGCCGTTCTGTTACTGTGACATTAAATGTCCATATTTTGAATGAGCTTTGTCCTTAACTTCCACCTCACATTACTGGGATGCTGAAACTGGGGAGAATGATTGCTTCGCAGGGAAGGGCCACAGCAACCAGGTGAGCAAGATGGTGACTGACGACTCCGAGCTGGTGACATGCAGCATGGATGATACGCTGCGCTACACCAGCATCAACAAGAAGGAGTACAGGTGGGCTTCGTTATATGTTGCTGTATAGATAACAACTATGAGATGAACTTAGTGGGAGTTTTAATGGTGGTGTGCTTTTTGTCTGGTAATGATAATGGAAGTCAGCCTGGATAAAGCAGGTGTCTGGTAGAGGTGAGATTCAGTTTCGATACTATTAACATATTCAATACTAAAAACAACTTGTTGGCATCTTTTATTGGGAATTAAACACTAAAGTGTTAGAAATCAATTAATAAAAGTCCCAATGATGTAATTAGAGTAAGCATCAATATGCGTCCATCCTTATGTCTTGACATCTAAAATCTTCAATGTCATGTCACTGGAGTTGTATGTGTCATTGGAATATCTGTCTTTTCTCGGCTTTTACCTGAAACTACATATTAATGTTCAGAATTTAAAAAAATGTATAATTATATTATAATGTATAATTATCATGTTAATATCCCTTTCTGCTGGTTTTCAGTGCCTCTGATGTGGTCAAGATGGATTTCCAGCCCAAAAGTGTGTCAGTAGCAGCGGGAGGGCTGTCACTGGCTGTGTGCATCGGGCAGGTAACATATTTGTCTTCATCTCTTAGCCTGATCAGGTGTTTAATTTAATATGCAAGGCTTTACATCATCCGCAAGGTGAAAACATGTATAAAAATGTAGGTCTTGGCCAATGTTGTGTCTTGTTTGGATGAAATCATTTCCTCCTTGTTTTTCCTAGATTGTCCTGCTGAAGGATAAGAAGAAAGTTTTCACACTGGACAATCTCGGCTACGAAGCAGAGGTCGGAGTTATCCACCCTGGTGGCACCACTGCTGCGGTTGGGGGAGCAGTAAGTGGAAGACACGTTATCTTGCTAAACATAAGCTCAGTTTTTGGCTGCCTCAGAAAATGCTTTTTGAGTGTGGAATAATGATATATTTAAATAACCTTGACAGGAAGCAGTCTGCACGCTCTTCAACACACCCTGATGACATTAGATGTGATATTCATTCTTTCCTTTTGTTTTGTTTTTGTTTTGTTTTTTTCTCCTCAGGATGGCAAAATCCATCTGTACTCCATTCAGGGCAACACTCTGAAGGACGAGGGTCAAACAGCTGATGCCAAAGGGCCAATCACAGACATGGCCTACTCTAATGATGGAGCCTATCTGGCTACCATTGATGAGAAGAAAGTTGCCACAGTGTATAATGTGGCAGACAACTACTCGGTAAAAAAAAAAATTGTCTGTCCTATAAATACACTTTTTGAGGATTATTTAAGATGCAGTATCCAGGCGAAGTGTAAAACTGAGTATCTTATTTATAATTATGTCTCACCTTTTTTAATTAATTAATTAATTTTGTTCCCAGGTCAAAAGTGAGTTTTACGGACACCATGCCAAACCAGTGACCTTGGCCTGGTCACCTGACAATGAGCACTTTGCAACTGGTGGGATGGACATGATGGTGTTTGTCTGGACGGTCGGTGACGCAGAGAAGAGGATCAAACTCCCAGGTAGGCCATGAAAGTGCACATGTACATTCACCCACGCCTGCCTAGAAGTACCTGGATGTTGCTCTGTAAGATCTATATTAATCCACTTTGCAGCAGTAACCAGTCATTCAAAAGAAAAGTTAGAATTTGAGTCAAGTTATGCATTAAGAATATCCAGCTGGGCTTAAAGTTCTAATCCTTGAGATTCCAGTCCTGGTTTGTTTAATTTTTTTTTTTTGACTGTTGGACTGAACTGTGTTAAGATGTCTTTGTAGCAGGTTGTTTAATGCTCTGATGTCTGCAGACACTCACCGGTTGCACCACGTCAGCGGCCTGGCCTGGATAGATGAGCACACTCTAGTCACCACCTCCCATGATGCCAGCATCAAGCAGTGGACTATTACATACTGAACTGCAAGCAAACATCCACATCTCCAGGGACAAGGACTACTGTAGAATTCAATCTTTTTTTTTTTTTTTTGTATTTTCACAATCTAAACGGTGTTCAATGCTGTCTGTAAACATCTGAATTGTAAATGGTTATGGATGGGAAAGGCTCCCATAAACGTTATCCAACATAATGTACCTTTGATGCGGCGAACCTCCAGTTACACCGAGATGAAACATACTATGTAACCATGAGTGCTTTTTACATCTCTTTGAGCGTTATGGACCCGGAAAAATTATTTGTAAGCTCAACATTCCATAGGAAATAGCTTTCACTCAGTTTAACTGAAATACTTGTCTGTGGTTGGGCTCAACGCATCCTAACTTAATGGATGAACCAAAAGCGAGTTGTTTCTCTTGTTTTTTTTGTTTTTTATCGACAAATTGTGGTTGAAAGAAATGAAACCTTTTGGTTACATTCCTGAAATGAGAAGTAACTGGTCCTAACTGCAGTTGCCTGTCACTTTTTATTTTCAAGGTTTTAAAGAGGGTGGGTGTTGTTGCTTTTTGCTTTGTCTTAGGTTTCATTCTTTTTTGTGATTTCATAACTCTTAATGTTTGGACTGGGGAGCAATAATAGGGACTGAAAGAACAAAGTATGTATGTACTCAATCAAGATTCTGTCTCTTCAGCTGAAGGTCCTGTGTTGTTCCTGTGTTTTTGTTTGGGCCCACTATGCTTGTCTCACTTTTTTTTTTTTCTTTAATATCTTTATGCATCCGCTTCCAATTTGGAAGTGACTCATCATTAATAATAACAATAATAATAATAATTAAAACAAAACAAACACTTTTTATGCATTTTCTTTCTTCAAGCAGTTTTGCACTTATTCTACTTGTCAGACCCATTTATGTGCAGGTTGTTCAGTAGGAATCTTAATCACACTTTCATGGTATTCAGGAACACACTGAACTGTGGGTGTTGACCAGTAAGGTCGCCTCTTAGTGGGGTGCAAATGAAAATGCCTCTTTAAAGGGAGCCTCCTCACCCACTTCTCTTCCAGGATTTCCCTGTGACTGAATGAGTAATTTGGCCGTTATGTGACTAATTGTTCTCTGGACTGAACCATCGTCACTTCAGTGTCTCCATCTTTTCTGTCTCCCTTTATTGTAAACTGTTTAATAAAGCAGAAATGAAAAGTATCTTTAAAATGGTACTTTAAGGGTCTGGTGCTGTACTTTTCCCTGTAGGTTTTCAAATGTTTTAAGGAACATTAAGGAACAAATAACTAATAGTCTCAAGGAGTTAAAAGACTGGCCGTGGTGACTGTGGCCACACGTGGTGCCACCTAAAGTATGAATCTATAATTACATTTTTAAATACTTTTAATTGTATTGCTTTACTAACAAGTACCCAATCCAATCCAAATCAAGTCTGCACAAATGCTAATTTGTGTGCTCAAATCGTTATTTTTATTCTATTGATTGATCAATAAGTTTAGTCAAAGCATGGTACAGAAATTATGTATTATTTTGATTATTATATACCCCATAACAGTAGTAAAAAAAGATGTAGCACTTGTCTACAATTAATAACCTAAATCTGTTGATACAGATCTTGAAACCAAGCCATTTTTGTTCCTAAGGGTTGAATGAAGGCAAATTTACTTCTTGTTTGAAGCTTGAAGACGTTTCACCTCTCATCCGAGAAGCTTTCTGAGACAGACACTGGTAAACCCCAAAGACAAAACTCCCAAAAACAAGCTAAGTGATGTCATCTATGCAGGCAAATGCAGCGAGGAGTGCTCCGACCTATACATAGGAGAGACTAAACAGCCGCTGGACAAATGCATGGCCCAGCATAGACGAGCTAACTCCTCCGGTCAAAACTCAGCCGTTCACCTGCATCTCAAGGAGAAAGGACACTCCTTTGAAGACAGTGATGTCCACATTTTGGACCGGGAACATAGATGGATTGAAAGAGGAGCTAAGGAGGCCATCCATGTCAAAACAGAACATCCATCACTGAATAGAGGGGATGGTCTAAGACACGAGCTGTTTTGAGATCCCTCCCCAAATGACTAACCCATCCACACCTGCTAACGATTCCATTTGTTCAGCAGGGTGAATGTTCCACCAAGTGGTTTCAGTCTCTCCCAGAGGTACCACCCACTAGGTGGGACAGGGATGAGTTTAAATGTTTGGACTCTGTAACCAGTCTCTAGAACTGAAGAAGCTTTTCGGATGACAGGTGAAACATCTTCAAGCTTCAAACAAGAAGTCCAGTTGCCTTCAATCAACCCTTAGGACCTGAATGAGGTGTTTGCCACAGTATAATGGTTTCTAATGGAGCGATGTGAGTAGCATATCCAAGTTTCTCAAAACCCTGTGTAAAACCAAGGTATGATGTTTGCGTGTGCAACAGATAAGCAAAATGCTCTAAAAATCAGATTGTAATCGGGATTCTCATGCACGTGTAAACACGTTTGACACTGAGTGTAATCAGAAGTGAAACAGGCTTGAAGCTTGCAACCTGAGGGGGATGGTGAAACACTGCTTTTCAGCCTGGTGTTACTTATTACCTTAGCTATGAATTGAATGAGTGAAGAGAACACACTCTCAAGCTAAAGTTCACTTAATGCTAAGTAAACCAAAATCTCTAAAAATTACTAATGGTATCAAGACACCAAACTAATTAAAATTTATGGAGGTCTGACTCACCTGCCAGACCGCAATGTCTCTCATGCCTCTGAGGAGACAGTTAAAAGTTTCTGCTGTGCTGGCTAGTTCACTCACTGTACATTAGGCTGATCACTTGTTCAGCTCAAATGTTAGAAATGTTCATCTGTCAGACTTTAATTTAGTTACAGCACAACCTTGAATTTACAACAGCTGGCTAATTTTCTGCTTTTGTCCATCAGGTAAAACAGTATTTAGCTGAAGTATTAGGGCCTCTATGAAAACACTTTGCCATTGTTTTAAGATACCTTCATTTAGGCAGGATGGCAGGAGTAGAACACAGATAAGAAAGAAAAGATAATTCAACATTCATTTGTTCATCTAAAATGTCAATATAAGGAAAGCTGTCCAACATAAACAGCAGTTAACGATAGATGCTCCTGTCTTGGTTCTTTGTTTTCTCAAGTCCACTTTCTTTCCAGTCCTGCTGCTCCAGGACAGAGGTAGGTGTATAAAATATCTGAAAAATAGCTGAAAGAAAAAATAGTCAGATGGTTTGTATTTCACTCACAATGTTTAGGCACAGTTTGCTCAACAGTCAAGAAACTGTAGAAGGTCAACAGAGAACTTATTCCTCTGTCAAACAGTAACCTGCCTTTCGGTTAACTGCACAGCATATACAGCAACATATTTAACACGTCTGTTAGAAGATGCAGTAGGAAATTGAAAGATTTGACTGAAACACACCGTCATTAATAAGGTTAGTGGAACAGAAACATTCATGTAGTTCTTAAATGTAAATGGCTGTGAAAGTGGTGTTCAGCATTTTACTCCATATGAGGTTGTATGCTGCAACAATGTGAGGTAAAACAACCTCAAGTATCATTAATGTCAGAGTTTAGAAATTACAGTAAGAAAACAGCCATGTGTAGACCACCTAAAATGAAGTGTTACTGCTGTAAAATTAAAAAACAAAGAGGAAAGGCTCAATGGGCAGGTAAGCTTGTTACGTCATTTAATTATTTTTATTTTTTTTGTGCCAGCTAAAGTTTATTATGTAACATTATCAGACAGAGAGCATACATTAGAGGATTCACTGAAAAGGAGGTGGCCCCTTTTACCAGTACTCCACACTGTGACTCCAACCACTTTTGGTTCATGTCCAGCTTCAGTAAATTAAGTTAGGAAGCTAGTTCTCATGTGATAATGGTGTCTTTTTAATTATGTGCCTGCAGTTGCTTTGGTAGTGGAATCTGCAAGAAAATCCCGATTTTGGACGGTGAGAGTCCTGACAGTTGGTTGGTGAGTTTTCTTTCTCTAATCAATTTTTTACAGACTGAATGACCCTGTTATCAAGTACGTAGTTGGGAGCTTCTAATCTTTCCATTCATTCACAGCAACAAATTTGTAGTGAGACGCAGCCGTACAGATAGTTCTCTGTGGCAACCAAGTGAAACTGAGCCAGTGATAGAGTGGGAAAGTCAATGTTTAACGTGGCTGCTTACTTCAGTTTTAACGACCAGAAAAAAAAGTGATCCCTGTGATAAAACAAAACTAGGACATAAGCTATGGAAAGAACTTTGTAATACTGGCAGAGTCAACACTGGTGTGGCTTTAACTGTCTGCTTACTTATCCCAGCACATGGGGACACGTGACACAAGGGCAGAACTACTTAACATACAGTGAACAGTACTGCATCTATGGATAGATAATTTAAAAAATGGGCCTCCCACCCCTCTTGTGTAGGAACCCCCCAGGCTGAAAGACACACAAATTGACTATAAGCGACTATGGTCGTTTTGTGCCCCTTTGTGGCCGTCCTGCATCCACTCGTTGTAGCTGCTTTTCATCTCTTCGTGTCTCTTGTGGTCATTTTGGGTCTCTTCATAATAGTTTTGCCTCTCTTTGGGATCATTTTGTGTCTCTTTGTGTTCATTTTGTGTCTTTTAACTGAGCTCTGTGACTTTCAAATAGGAAACAGTCACTTCATGCAGAAGCTCCTTCAGTAATCATCCATGAATGTATGATGAGATATTCAGTAGACTGTGCCTATGCAGTGCTGCACAGTAAGTCTGTAGCTGTGCGCTCTTGAACAGAGAGGCATAGGATACAGTAGCTGTAACTGGCATAATGAGGTGTGGAATAGAAAAGTTTGGAGCCAGTGCAAGATTTTGGCTATACACTGTATACTGCATAAACTTGTTCAAAATGTATTTTTGAGATTGAAATGGAAATATAATTTTTTTATAAATTTTTTTTCGTTTTGTCATCTCAAGTACTTTCAGTGGTTTGACACACTCTAACCGTGGATTCTTTTCACACCCCAGGAAACCTAATACTTCTGTTACCTAGACTCCAGGGCTGAGACAAGATGTCCCAAAGGGGGTGCTCAGCTTACAGGCCTGGGTTTCATTACTTGGCCATATCTTTTTTCCCATGGCAGCTCCATCCTGACCCAAAGGTTTCTCCGGCACAATTCACAAGAGCAAAACACCGACACTCAAGTGTAGTTGCTCGAGTTGCTCAATTCTCTTGCCGCATGGTGCAGCATGTCGTGTTTATGTCATGTTTTTGGCTAGTTGATGATAAACTGTAGGTGCTCTGAAAACAGTTTTCACATGCGCGAAACGTGGCTCACATGTTTGTAATATAGATAGCTGCCAGGCAGTAGTTTCAACAGTATAATTAATGTGAAGCCAAGGGAGAATAAAGCAGCCATTGATCAGAGAAAAAGCTGCCTGAGGAGAGGGCTTTTTTTGTGAGTGGGTGGGGGGTTGAAGACAAGCTCTTGTGCTGCTTTTATGTAACAAGCTGTAGTACGTCTACAATAGCAAAACCAGTAGCGGCAAGTTTTTCTTTCTTTTTCTAGTATGGTGTTGTCACTACATTTAAGAGCGATAAGTGGGAGAACTTCAGCTGGCTTTGCATGTTACCTCGACACACTGGTGTGGCAGAGATCTGTCCTGCCGTTATTCTGATCTAAAGTCCGTCTGATGTGGGGACGTCTTCCTGGACTTTGGCAGTTGTGTTGATGAAGGGGGGTGCTCCTCATGCTTACACAGGGTCAAGGAATGCAGCAGAACAATGGAGCATGGATAAGCTGGACATGCACTCTTCACTGTTTTTATGGTAGGAGAAAAAAAAAGACATCTTCGACCAGCATGGTATCTGTAGATTAGAGAATTTAAAGCTTGACAATTTCATCTCCTCAGTGACACGATGAATTTCATTTAGGCCCACACTGTTCGAGGTAAGTAGCAGGGTTTCTTTACTATGACTTAGATTTCCTTACTATGACCCTTGATCCAACTGTTGTCCGCATGTCTGACTGCAGAGGGCCCAAAGCCACTAAACTTTCTTTTGAATTTAGTTTCTGTTAAACATTATACATTGATTATCATGCAAGGCCCTGGTAATTGAAAGGGGCAACTAGGGTCATGGCACCATGTTGGAAGCAAATGGAGGCTGTGAGAGTTTGGATTTCATCATAAGGTTTTCACAACACTGACAGAGCTTGTTGAGTGTTCATGATTCAAGAGACAGTTTTACTATTTGGATTCTCTTTCAGTTTAATTGACCCAAGGTTTTGTTGAAAAATAGTGTCAGAAACAAGTGCCCTCCCCCACAGCCTGTGATGACACATGGCAGGAGAGCACTGATTTCAGGTCCCTGCATGTGGGCCACATCTGGCATTTACTATGCTGTGTTAAAAAGGGGATTAATTCTTTCCGTCAGTAAAAGCTTGAAAATAGATGCCACACACATTTGTGTGACAAAAAAATAGAATTTAAAAGGCTGGTGTGTATGATTTAGGGGGATCTATTGGCAGAAATGGAATATAGTATTCATAACTCTGTTTTCATTAGTGTGTAAACACCTGAAATTAAGAATCACTGTTTTTTTTTCGTTAGCTTAGAATGAGCCCTTCATATCTTCCATGCTTATGTTCAGTGCCATTGATCTGTGAGCATAACAGTCGCAGTTTCTGGCTGTGCAGAAAGGCCCATTGAAACATGTAGTGTGAGCTGAAAACAATGTACCAGATTAATAGAAACGCATCTTGTCTTCCCAGCTATAATCATGTTCAAAGAGAAATTTTAGACTGAAAAGCAGTGTTTAACTGCCCTCTTTGGTTAATCACACCTCCTGGGTGTGATCAGGTGCTTTGTCACACCTGTAACTACACTCAACAATACTGTCACAGGCTCCTAGAGTACACCTGTACATCACTTTCTGTAAGGTGAGACATTACACCACTGGAAGTCAGCAGAAACAAACTTTCCAGGGGATGTTAAATGCTCTCTAATGTCACATGGGATGTTTGGGGGTCATAATGATGGAGTCTGTACGTGGACACTTTCACAGCTTGTGATTTTATTCGTACCACAGTTTCTCCCTTTAAAGCGTGATTAGACTGTGCACCGTTTCCTGAATAAATGTACCCTTTAATGAAGAAGAATCAGTGGCCCATTTTTCATGTTACAATCACCCTGTGCTCTGTGAGGACGACTACGTTTTTGCAAATGAATTGAATTTGATTAATTGCTGCCATAATGCCCTCATTACTGTGACATTATGTTTAATAAAATGGTGATTATGGCTGCACGGCAGACTGCTCAGGTGCTTCTTGTTAAAGTTCTGCCTTGTTTTTCTCAGTAGAACAGTGTTATCAACTGACGCACATGCGTAGTTAATTTTTGTCTTCCCTACGATGTGGCTGACATTCAACTTTCATGATGACATAAGAAAAGAGAGAAGGGGAGAGGGACTCATCAGAGTTAATCATTTGTCAGTGTTTTAATCACGGTTGAATCCAGGTGATCTTGGGTCAGTAGTTTCCCTGCAGACACTGGATACACAGCCTGTGCACAGGTAAGTATGACCACAATGACATTTCTCACTCAGTCTGGTAAAAAATGTGAATCAATAGGAGGATTTTGGAATTTATTTTTTAACTTTATCCTCAGTGCCATGGCCTGAAATAGCTTCCTCTTTAGACTTACTGTTATTCCTTTATACCTGTATGTGTATACATTTTTGTTGCAGAGTGGTCTGTTGTAATAGAAAGGTCTTGCAATTTTATTTTAGATTTTTTTTGCATAACATTTTAAAGCATATTTTTATGTCAGGTAGTGGAGAGTAATGGTGAAATACTTGTCAATATAACTGTTTTATGATTATAAAATTAGTGGACCTTGGTTGCCTTTTTGAGGGCAGAGGATAATACAAGTACAAATACATGTATCCTTATTATAAAGTTGAGGTACAGTATGTTGTAGGGCTGGGTAATAGTTTCATATTATAATTTATTGACTTTCAGTGGAATTATATTGTATCATATAATGAGCTTATCTTTTTACAAGTTTCAATTGTCCAAATTAATGATTATGCATCACATGAGGTTGATCTCTTTCAGTGCACTGGACATCAGTTTGATTATTTTACTGTACATGTGATTTTGCATACATACCATGATCTATAACATAGAACTTTGATCAAATCATCATAATGCAACCATTTCACTCTCTCATACATAACTGAAGAATTTGACTAGAAAAAATGTAATTTTGGTAATTATAGTTTGTTTATTTTAAACAAGTATTACTAAAGTTGTTAGATTGGAGTAGAAGTTTATTTCCCCTCCATTCCACAAGGAGACACAAACTGGTGGTTCAGTGACTTGGTAGTACCGCCTACTTTTATAAATACAATCAACTGGATTGGGATCACCTGGACCTGGATTAAGAATTCCTCCTCTTTGTCTTCAAACACCTTCACCATAATTGAATGTTTGTAGGTGTCGTTTGAATAATCTTTAACAGTGAGTAGCAGTTTCTTTCTATTGTGTATTGTTTATTTATCTTTTTATCATGGTGTGCTGAAGAATTGACATGAAGGTTAATGGATAGGTTTTGATTTACGATCCGTTAAATAATATTATAAGTATGCATTTGGCTTATCATTTCTTTGGTCAAGGTATTGTAATTTGTTTCTGTCTTTGGAACCACGACAGCAATCACAGCAATCAACATTTACTCATTCAGTCATTCTCTAGATAAATTTACTAGATAAGTGATTGTGAACCTTGTTTCTTGTTGCTTTGTGGCTCCAGTTACAACCATAAATCCACATCAAAAGTAACCAAACTAAAAACAGCATCAGACAGCAGGAATAACTAAGATCTAATTGGTGTCTAGTGTTAATTCGTGTATTAATAGACCTGTAAAGCCTTCTTTTAAGGAGGTGACAAATTATTTATCTACAGTGATGCAGTATTTCAGAGTTGTGGTGTACAGAATCTCATACTCACTGTTATGTTGGAATGATAAAATACATGGATAGTATTCCATAATTTGTCTAGCTCAGCCTACAAATGCCTTTAGAAATGGTCTCTAGACTAATTTGTTTAAATACAGAGGTTACTCTGGCCCAGCCTGAGAGTGTGTGGCAAAGTAAACAGGCCACTTTGTATTCTCAATGCTAGAACGGGGACCCTGAAGCCGTCCTCTTTGCGCATAGTGGTTATCTTTAAAGTGACTTTAGGGTCATGGTCTGATGACAGAGATGAGGGGAGGTATCCTAAAATCAATACCCATGGTTCCTGATAACCACCCAAATCAAGTTTCCTCTGCATGTTAGATTAACAGCCAGACAGCTCAGTCCTCTGACATGAATGAGCATCTTTTCTCTGTTGCAGCTAGTGATTACAGTGAAATTACAGACACACTGCAAAACCACTCTACGGGAAGTCAAATTGAGAAGGTGCCAAATTAAATTTGACAAAGAACTCCTCTTTTTTTTCAAGGTCAAAGAAACTTTCACACTCAGCTTTTGATAGCTGTTGACCATAGAGCTGTAACAGTTGGAGGAATTTTTTTTAGCAGTGGATGTTTTTGATGTTTTTTTTTTGTTTTTTTTTGTTAACGTGTTTTGTAAAGTACCGCTTTACAGCAATTTAGGCTGGAAATAACCCTTAAAGCCTACACCCTGTGATAAAAATAGCCTGATGTGGACTGGTATTAAGATGAATGGTATTTAGCATTTCAACATCTCCAGCATCCAGATTAGAAATGAGAGTTATGGACTTAAAATCAAAGTAGTGCCTTAATCAAATGGTTGTAGTAAGTCGGGGTTGGATGAGAAGTTTTTGATGTGTCATGTGTCTCCTTATGAATTCGCTCCACAGCTGGGGTTTTTAATCCCGCACCTCAGGTCTCAGAGTCCTGCTGGTTTTCATTCTAGTCATCCAATCAAGGGACTAATTTCCATTCCTGCAAGCTGACTGAATGCTATTAAATGTAATTAACTGTGTGGTAGGAGAGGAAATCAGCTGTACTACACCAGGAAACACTGACTTCTATCAGTTCTATGGAAAACATCTACTTTTGGATCTTGTCTTCTGTTTGTTCATTATCTGCACAGCCCCTACTTAGAAAGTTACAGTCACATTTTTTCACAAAGACTGTAAAGAATGGACTTGTAGGATGAAATATGTCTAACGGTCCGTTGTCCTGCACCAACTGGGTTTGGTAGAAGCTCTGCCTCTGCCTACTTTCACACTACAGTTTTCATTCCAGTATATGAGTGTTACTGTACTTATTACCACTAGGTGGCAGACTGAGTCTTTTGTGTACCGTCTATCGCACTTGACCACCATTGTGGAACCCTGCACTGTGGTGCAGTACATCCAGGCCAGGCTCTGTTTTTTTTTTTTTTTTTCTGTTGTCAAAAAATTGGATAAAAATCCAGTGCTCCAAAGTGGAGTCATGATTCAGAGGTTTTTTGTATTTGCAAAGTGATCTGACTTTGTTGCCGTACTCACTTGACAGGTATTTTGAGTGGGTAAATCCTAAACTTGTGACCAAAGTTCTGATCTGTAATCCTGGGTGTTCTTGTACTGCGTGTCAGCACATAGAGGCACTGCCGTTTTCCTTTTCAGCAGATGATTCACTCAGTAGTTTCTATAATAAATTCCACTTCCCCCTCCTTGTTGTGAAACGTGTCTTGTGTCTTCCTGTGGGTACTCTGTATGAACTACACGTCTGATATGTTATGACCTTCTCATTCAAGGTTGCTGAAACTTTATGATGGACAAACCACAGAAGGAAGATCCGACTGACAACAAGATGACTGACTCCGAGAAGAATTCTGGAAAGGTTAGTGTGAATAAGTCACTGACAACACTGCAGCTAAGTGCACATTCTTCTGTCTTTTCAGCTGCCAAATGATGATATCTCTTGTGATGTATAAATATTTGACTGGTCTGGCAGACTGACAGTCCAGCTTTGAGAGAGATATGTAGGTCATGTCTGTCTGGCATGTTACTGTTATTTGCCTCTTATGTCATAGATTACCCTGTTCAGATGATAGGCACTGGACAGACTGGACAGGATGTATTTGTCATGTTACTACACTTATGTACACGACCTTTGTCATTTACACATAACACAAACTTCCATGCAGTTATCCTCAGTCCTGCTGCAGCTTTGTCAGACTTTGACCTGCTGCTGAAACAGGCCCTGTTTGAATCTGTGCTGAAATTGCATCTAAATTAATGAAAGTAATAAGAGTTCTAAGTTCCCTAAACCGAGAGGTTCCCATTTAAATCTAAGCATTTATCAAGCAGGTGTACGTTCACGCCTGTGTATCTATATTCATACCTGTACTGTTAACTGCCTACATCAGTTGGAGTGTGATGAATAAAATGCATAGATGCATAAACTGCTGTCATGTAAGGAATATGTGTGTGTGAGGGGAGGGCGAGGCGAGGGGACATGTTTCCTCTCTCTAAAGGTGGCTCAGAAGCAACAAATAGAATATCATGAATTAACTATCTGAAGAGTGAAAAAGTAATTGGATACATGAATAAATAATACAGTAAGCTAAATAATTTACTCGTGAATTGATTGCAAAACTTTTTTTTTTCTTTTTATCTTCAGATAGTTAATAAAATAAACTAAACATAAATGTGTTGTGCTCTTCTTTTTAATCTTATGTTTGGCTGTTTTTATTTTTTTTATTTTTGTTATTTTTTTCATTCTGGCTGATGTTTAATAATTTATCTATATTTATCTATTTTACATGTTCCCCACATAATATTTTCCTTTTTTTTCAGTCTTGCTCATATAATGATGAGAAAGCTAGTCTCAAATCTGGTTGTATCTTTATATCTTATTGGCTAACCACTGTTTGCAATGGGTATTCAATCTCTAGTTTTCATATAAACCCCAAAAATGGAAAATATTTTGAAAAAACTGAAACAAAAGTTAATCATTAAACATGAACTGGGACCAAGAAAATAAAATAAATAAATAGCTGGCAGAAGATAAACGGGACAGTAAAACACATTTGTTTAAGATTTTTTTTTTTTTTTTTTTTATGAAATGAGCAAAGGTAAAATAAAATATAACACTTTGAATTTTAAGTATTGAAATCACATTCATGAATGAATGTATTTTACCATAGTTTTAGCTCAAAATGCTTGTAAGACACAGTAGAAAATATAATTCACTGCATGAGTTACAAGATCTATTGTGCAGCTGGCTGGTTTTAACATTTATTGTGACTTGGGAAGTAAAAAGTCGAATTGTATTGTTTAATTGCCTCTTTCTTAGCTTGAGAACATGTATAATTTAAGTAGTAGTAAGCCATTTATATTAGGCACAATAACCTGACCACCAGTGATGAATCTGATCTTTTCAGAGACAAATTGTGTGTCATATCTATTTGACACCATTTGTTTTAATAAACATGCCAAAGAAAATATTCAATCCTTTTCCCTTAGTGTCTCAAATGACTTTTCCTCTTTCCTCTTAAACCTCTTGACTGGTCTCGTGAAAATCTGTGGATTTCTTAACCATGTGCAGAGATTGCAAAACAACTGCTAGACTGAGCATGTGAGCAAAGTTAAATTGTACAATAACCAAATAGGAAATGAAAATATTCTCTTTAGTCTCAAAATGTCACCAATATACAGTGAATGCTCATAAGTTTTTGTGCACCACTATGGATTAAATAATATTTAGGATGCAGGCCAGGAAGAGTATTGTGGCAAACAGCTTGCATGCATGAATAATTTAAAGGAATTGTATAGTGTCTAGAGCTGTCTGGATGATTGTCATTCTATTATATTCAGCCTCTTAAGTGGTTGTGTGGATTACTTAGCTGTGCATTCAGTCTACCAACCTGGTTCCTCTGTTAAGCAATCAATCTGTATGTTTGAGCTTATGTTTGATTGTTTTTTTTAACCATGCAACCTTCAAAAGGTAGGAAAGCTATCCAGCCATCTTCAAAATTAGCTGACGTGCAATGGCGATGTTGGCTGTCAGCCCAACACCTCCTGTGTTTATCTATGAAGTGCTGGGTACTGCAGAGCAAATTCCTTGATGTTTTTTTTTTTTTTTTGGCTCTTTGTTGTACCCATTTGAGTCTTGGTGATGCTTTAACCTCCACAGTCATGCCTTTTTCCAAAGTCTGTAAGATCATGCTTTAAGCTGACTCTCGGGAGTCCTTTATCATGCAGAACAAGTGTGGTAAAGAAGATGTTGTTTCATATGCCTGTTTATGTGGTGACATGCAAATAGAGAAGAAGGACTTTACTTTGGCAGAGCTCTACTGGGACACATAAAACAAGAATATCATTATTAATTAGCTATTACCATGAATCAAAGATAAATGGGAAGATTTAACTCAGTCTTTTAACTCATGTGGTTCCTTTTACTTTGACTTCTCATTTATTAGAAAGTACTACAATAGATCTAATCAAATTTTATAGGCTATCCTGGGACCATTGTATAGAGCCTAGTCATAGCCATGAGTGCCTAATTTAGTTCTTTTTCTTTGAAATTTAATTTCTCATCGCTGACAGCTGCACTATCAAATTTTAACAAGTGGAGAGGGCAACACTTTGAATGAACTGCACGTTCTTTTGCTTTGCTTCACTACATTTTAGCAGATAACCACCTGTGCTCACCATTATGAACTCTAATCCTTAACATCATCTTCATCTTCTCCTACAGCCTTAGCCCCAGTAGACCATGCTTTCTTTCCTGTTCCCACCACTAACCCTTCCTCTGTTCACCACTGCTGTGTCTTATTCCCATGTTCTGGATCATGTAGCTATGCCTCCAGGTTATTGCTTTGGCCTGTGGCCTGTCGGTGCAAGGTATAGGTTGATGCCGTACATACAAAAGATCTTCATTCTTCACTGAGACACATACAGGAGAGTGATGATTGCCTCTAGACTGGGCCCAAATCTGTTTCAGGGAGTTGTTTTATCATGATTACAGTCCAAACACTGATTAATATAAAATTTTTCAAGTTACAAGACCAAAACTGCATTATGAATCATCATTTTGTTTTTCCTAAAAAAATATTATATACTATTATATTTTATCATAGACAGAAGTATTGAAAAAAAAAGACCATTCTGGCCTGATAATGTCCCCAGTGGAAAAGTCAGGGCATTATCAGTGGGCATGAACATGTGTACCAGATTTCATAGCAATCCTTTCAATAGTTTTTAAGACATTTTGGACATTACCATCCCAAGAGCCATGAATGATCAAAAATATATATAAAAAACAGGTCTGACCTGTTCATGGAACATAATTTTAAACTCTGGATGAAAATCAGTTTTAAAAAACGTATCATTGTTTGAATAAGTCTAGATATTCTTGAAAATCTGTGAAAAGCTAAAACAGTGAGCTGAAGTCCTGTTGCAGATGCATAACATCGCACACATTTGATTTTATCTTGTTAGTTGCAGGAACTAAGTGTTGGTAATTGTAGTGCTGGACAAAATTTGGTCAGTCTGGTCAATGTTGCCATTGACTGTAAACATTATGATAATTCATAGTCACCAGAGGATTCCCAATGTTTCTGGTCACCTCTTAACTTTTATTCTGTCTTGTCAGGCCAAAACCTCAACCTGTATACAGGACACAAGAAATCAAATGCAAGAACTGCCATGAAAATCACAACTAATTTGTGCTCTCCAGAGTATGAACCCCTTCCATTAACACTCTGCACCATCTTCTGACCTAAATGTCAGCTTTGCACACAGGGTATCTCATAATCAAACTGCCACGATGCCGTGATTTTAAACACATTCATCCTCCCTGAGGGGATAAATGGCTTGATTTCCACCACACTGTGGCCTTTTCTCTTGTGCCACTTGTAGGACAAACTTTATGGTTTTATGATTTATGAAGTAGTGAGGTGGCAAAATCTCCATTATGCTTTTTGTTCTGTCTTAGTCCTTTGTATCATGAGGTTCAATTAACTGCTAGTCATGTTTCACACATTTAGACTGGTTATGATTTACTTCAGTACCTGAGCTGCTGATTCAGAGCATCCTTTTGATCTAATAATAGACCTATGTCTGTGTAATTTCATTCTCTCTTTCTAAACGAACAGTTATGTTTCTTTGGTAGCACAAGAATTTTAATGATACGTAGTACACTGCACATTTATAGTATACTGTCCATGCTCCACTGAAAGAACTTCTTCCTAACCTCCAGGGGTCTGTCTTTGCTCCTGTACTCACCACATGTCAAACAGAGCATGCACACGCCACCGTAAACTTGTCCATGTGTTGTGAGTATTTGTTGTTTCAGCAGTGACACACTCAAGGGCAAAGTGAAGGGAATAACCCACTTTTCTGGCCTAGATACCAGGGCCTATATGAAACGTCCTCTGCAGAATTTCCTCGCTTTTGGTCTCACCTTGACGCTGATTAGCAACAATGTGACCGCCACTGACAAGGCCTCTAATATGTGTGCTCGCATGTCTAGTATTAACCCTTGTGTTATGTGCTCTCTCAGCAGCAGCCACTCACAGCCTGTCTGTTGAGCGCAGCCTTCTTTGGTGCCCTGGGGTCATCTTTCCTTTACGGCTACAACCTCTCTGTGGTCAACGCTCCCGCTCTGGTGAGTCAAACTATTAGGTTGAATGTAAGCTGCCTTGCAGGGAACTACCATCGATTTCTCATATTTCGCCATCGGTTAGCACTACTAGAAATCAATAAACACTCATTCAGACGGTGCTTCAGAACTGGGCTTTAATAAATCTACGCTTGAATGAATGAGACTTTAGGTCAGATAGATACTCAGTCGTCTCCTATATTGAATTGATTGTCCAAAATGCAAACATTGAATCGCAGTTGGAGACGCTGTCCTTTGCCATTGACTGTTCTTTTATTTGTCATTTAAGTACTGGACGCAGGGTTTTAGGGCAAATAAATCTTCTGTTTGCTTGTTCCAGTTCTATTAAAAACACAGGAAAAAAGGACTAACCAGGCAGACGGATCAGACAGAACTGTTTAGATTCTGTAATTGGATATAACTAAATAAATATAACACTTTTTTGTTCAAGAATACTTTCATCCCACATGCATTCAAAAGCAGAAAGGAACGTTGATCTCCAAAGTTGCATCACAATCACTTTTTGTGCAAATACTTTAGCTGTTCTTCTTTTTTCTTCTGCGATCTCATTTTCAGTCTCACATGGAGGTAAATGTAATTAAAGTGAATATGTGTTTACTGGGTGGACCTTGTTAGTACAGGGCTGCCTGTCAGATAAAAGAAAAGAAAGACATCAGCAGAAAGACAGTTACATGTATTTAGCATTGCTTGGACCAGACTGTACATTTACACAGTCAGCTGATCATCTCTGACTGGTGAAACTGAAATGACAATTTTCAATAGCTTTCATGTACACGTACAGTTGGGTGAGAAACAGCATTTTCAGAGGTCACACATTTCCATCTGGCCCGCTGTTTGTTGCCCTACGGGTCATTTATTTAGTATTCAAACATAAGTCTCAGTTCTGCAGCTGCTGATACAAACGCAGGGAAGGATGTTGGGAAAGCAGAAAGCAGATTTCAGCTTACACTGAAGAAGTATGATGTTCAGATTGATACCGTATCTGGTAAAACGTGTGTGTTATATAAACACAAGCAGTAATGTTTGTTGCATACAAATAATGTAAAAAAGAGTTGAGGGTGCCATAAATGTTCTGATGTCGGAGTAAGTTTTCTGAAAATATTTAAGAACAGTGGGCAATCAATGTTCTATTGTATTTTTGAGGTTCAGTTTCAGTTTAGTTTTTGTCTTGTAGTATTTTTATAGAACATTAGATCTTCATTGCTAAACATGCAACAATCAAGTTAAGTTAGGAAAAAAAAAGCACCTTTAAGGTGCCGTGAGTTTGCTTTTCCTTTCTAGAGTACAGCCCACACTCAGCCTTGAAAAATGATGTCATGCAACATTTTTGATGCAGGAAATAAATAAATATTAATCAGGGCATTCACAAGCTATAACCAGTACACGAGAGTGATGCAACTCACTGTGGTTTGGGAATGAATAAGAACTTCTCCATTCCCAGAGACAGTGCAGTGGAAACAGGAAACACATGCTTTAATTTTTCTGTTTGCCTTCAGTAGAGGTGAATGGGAGTATATCCAGGATGGAAGTGTAACATGACCATGTTAGTTATTGTGTGTTAAGTGTTTGGCTGTGATCGAAACCAGTCTCCATGTACTACACTATTTAGTCCATTATATTTATTATCCACCATTTTGAGCGTTGTGCAACCCTACAGCTGTCAGTATTGATGGAAATTAATGATGAAATCATTCCCAAATCTCAATTTACTGTTCACTGTTGAGTGAGCTTCTGAGTGTCTATCATATGGGGAGTAGTGAACGAGGGAGCGAGGGAGTAAACAACCATAAACACTTACACAAGGCTTCACAAGGACTGTGTGGATGTTGTTTGATCACATTTTATTGACAGTGACTTGGTAACACAAACCAACAAAACCCCGCTCACATCAAACCAGTGAAAACAAGAAATACAGTCCAGTCTCTCATGTGAACCAAGCAGAACTGTTCCGACCTTGGTAGAAACGTTTATGTAGGACCCCATCATTCAAAATAAGAAGCTGACTGAGAAACTGAGCATAAAGGGTGGACGGTGAAAATTGTCCCTGGGCAGACTCAAACTGAGGTCATAGCTAGGTGCTGTGTGTCTTAGACTACTCCTCCAGGAGGTCCCTACATTTTAACCCAGTCTGACTCACACTGGGATAAGAGTGGAATGGGGACAGTACGAAGGTCATGATGTCAAACAGAGACATGATCCCCACAGCGTCTAAACCCTTCAATGACTAGCAAGAGCTTCACAGGACAAAAGTCACCGCACCATTATGTCTCCTAAATGTGACACTGGTTTTACAATTTACTGATTAATGGAGTTATAAATTGGTCAAATGCCACGTTTGAGTTGGTGTCACACTGTATTTGTTGTGTATTCCCACATTAACATCACCTACTGTACTTGTTGTGATGTTGGCTGCTTTCATGTACTGAACCGTTCTTTCACTGGAACTGTGGGAGAACAACGCTGTCATAGAACTGTGCTGTTTAATTAGGCCTTGTGTGTAAAAGTTGAACAAACTTGCACTATATTAGCCACAACTGCTGATGTGAATTCCCTGAGAAAGAGGGGGATGAAAGAGAAAGAGAGGAAACCTGGCATCCCTGACCTGTGAGTCTAATTGTAATTATGTGAGCTCCATGATCAGTACGGATTTGATCTAATGCCGTGCTATTCACAGTTTACCGTGTCGAAGAGTAAAGGATCATACATTTTCTCATTACTGCAATGTCCGTCATCTCCAATTTGTCCTCAACCCGTCACCAGCAGCAGGTGAATGACAGAAAAATATAGATTTACAAAAAGATGCTATCTATTAAAATTCTGCCCCTGGTCAGAATCACAAATAGCCTATGGATCACCAGCCCCTCAGTGCCTCTGCTATATCCCGCTTTTCTACAGGATCCTTTCTTGTATTTCCTGTTTTATTTTCAAATCACTGACCTTATGAGTTCACTGCTTTTTTACTTCCTACCTCTATGTTTTTCCCTCCAGTTTTCTTTGTCATCTGTTGCTCTTCAGTTAATTAGTCTTCAGAGTATTTATAGCCTTGTCTTCCCCGTTTTCAGCTGCCAGAACGTTATGTTGCTTCCCGTCTTGGTTCCGTGTTTCTGCCAGCTTTACTTGTGTTGTCGTCTTTTGCCTGTTAATTGGATTTTGGATTTCTGCCTGTGCTTTACTGCACTTGCTTGCCTATTTGGGCCGCTTCTCTGGTTTTGACCCTCGCCTGCCTCACCATCCTGTAAGCCTTTGTTCCACTTGTTTAATTAATCACCATACTCCATTAACTCTGCCTCTGGCGTCTGCTTTTGGATCCTTCTTGCACCAGCTGTGACGGCCTTTTATTATTTCTGAAAAGGGGCCAATGATCAGCTCTTAACCTTCTATGGCTTGAAGTTTTACATTTGGGGTTGGAAATTCACCACATATACTGAGAGCTTGGGTGTCCCTGATAGTATATCCATCATGACATTTGACCTCCGAATCTGATTTGAGGATCCTTGAGGATTTCTTTACATAGTCGTGCACATGCACATTTTTTTGTACAAAGCTATTTCAATTTAAACACCTTCAAAAGTGATAAGTAATAAAGTAAAGAGGCTGTGTGTGTAGTCCAAGAAGGTAGCTTTTTGCCTGAGGGAAAAACCATGGCACAGGAACAACACAATTTCTGTTCTGTAGCAGTGCCCAAGAGGTTCAGGGTATTACTGTGTGTAAACACTGTATGTGAATGACCTCCTTGGTGTCCCCTAAATTTCTCAGTAACAACCTACTTACAGAATGGGCAGCTAATGCTTCGCAAAGATGTAATTGCTCAAATTGCCCAGTGCCTTAATAACCAAGGCAGAGTCTGTTGGGTTTTTAATAAAGGTCTCAGGCCTGCACATTCTGATTGGCTTGAATTTTTCACAGGAGGCTTAATTAGACTGTAGAATTAGTTGGTATCGTTTGGTCTTAAAGGGTTGACTCTTGCACTGCATCATCCACCTCATAGCTTCTTCTCAAATAGTCTATTTGACATAGATGGATCATGTCAAATTCCATGCCATCAACCATAAAATATTATAAATAGATCATAATAAATAATAATATAATAAATATTCCATCAACACTCTCCTGAAGCTCCGATGGCAAAAATGTTCAGCATGCAGTGCATCCTTTAAATGGTCGAGCTAAGTCTTGTTTGCACAGAATAAATGACTGATCTACAGCCAGGGAATTGCTAGTTATTGCTCATTAATTCAGTAACTCCTGTCAAAGTCCCCTCTACTGTGCTTCTGCCAATGAAGCTAATTGTCCAGCTCATGTAAGTTGAGCTGTAGTTTGTTATTTATCCTCCTTCATATCTTCTGCTCACCAGCAACACGAGCTGATGATTAGGCTGGAGCTGGCTCCTCTCCACCGCTGCAGGGGGTCCACCACTGCTACTGCTCCTGCTGTTTTGACAAATTTCATGTAATATAAAGCAACAAGTGACTTCCCCCTTTTATGTTTGGTGAATGTAAAGTTCATTAAAGAACTGAGTGCCAGCATTTATTGCAGTGGAAATAACAAAACTTGGAGGAAAACTAAACAGAAGCTATGCTCCATTAATCAAAAGGTTTAATTGACCCCTTTAATAAGCAATCCATGAAAAACACAACAAACACATGGCATTATAAGTCTGTAAACCAACATTCAGTTTCTCCCATTCACAGCACGTGGGCCAATCTGAAAATGTTGTGCTCTGAGTGTCAAAAATTAGTGTAGTGTAACTTTACTAATAAGCAGTCTGCAGAAATTGTCTTTCACTCTCTGGTTTTCTTAACACAGTTGTGTGTCCCTGTGATAACAGCCACTAAAGATAAGTTAAATGGTTCCAGTGATTTCTGCACAGAGCTGCTGTAGCGTTTATCTGATCCCTGGTCAGCTGAACCACTGAATGATCTGTGTGGGTGAGGGAGTGGTGTGAGTTTGAGCCCCTGAAGACAATAACATTTCTGTTTCGTGTGTTTGTGTTGGGTTATGGATGGTTAGACGTCATGTCACTATGAGAAACAATTCATTTTATGTGTTTTTCTTCAAATAAGGCACAAAGGTCATGTATAAAAACCATGCATGCTTCATGTAATTCACTGTATTTCTTTATATACTCTGTTTTCATATAGGCAGTGTAAATTTTCCATACAAGAATAAGGTCTTGGAAGGGAAGGAAAACACGATTACTGACCTGCTGTATAATCTATGCTACTACAGGTTTCTACAGTGCACATAAGCATGTTTAAACCAATTTCCTGCATAACCTGATTGTGTTTAGAAGAAACGATCCTGGTGGAGGTCAGGAGTGAATATTTGTAGATGTGTGATTTCTTTAGTGCAGGAAGAGAAGAAGAGGAAATTTTAGGTGATCACATTACTAACGGAGCTCGGTCTAAGAGTGGAGTCAGATCCTTGGCAATTATTAATCCGTTCCATGTGATCTGGCTGAGTGAACTGTTGTAGGACTAGGGAGAAGGGTGATGCAAACCCTGTAGAAAACAGTGTAACCTGTGCACCGCTCCCTTCTTTTTTCCCAATAAAAGAATGTGTGGAGGTAACGTTTTAGTCTAATGCCACTCAAAACTTGGCACTCACGGGTATTCTGTGAGGTGCTTACATTGCCAGCCGTATCACTGCTGAGCCACAGCAGACTATAAAAATGACTTGGCTTCCAGTGCCAGCTCTGCTTTTGACACTATCAGGAGAATGACAAAGAAAGGCTCTCCACTGTGCATCAGCCTTTTATCACTAGATTTGCAAGGATACTGTTTTAATTCTCTTTGGTGATATGGTAATTCTCCAGATTTTGATTTTCAGACCCCAGAGCCGCCAGCAAAGATAATACAACATGAGCCTCAGATTCAAAATGCAAGATTAAAAAACAAAACAAAACTACCAGGTCATTTAGTTTTGAATGACACATTCATCCATGATAAGGACACTTCAGTCAAAGCTTGAGTGCTTTGAGACACTTGAGGCCGGTAATTTCAAACACAGTATTCACTGACTCATTGTAGCATGCACTTCAATCAATTCATTTCCTCAATGCAGTCACTCAGTTTGCTTTCTGGGCTTAGCACATCTAGTCTGGAAATTGTGACTGTATGCAGTTAAGTTTATTAAGTCTGCAACACAATTCGATGATCATTTAAATGTTAAAACACCAAAAATTACACTGTGAGCTGTGTACATTTCCACAGGGAGATGGATTACTGTATATCATCAGTACATTAGAACAAGAAAACAGGCACATTTAACTGGTAAATCATGCTCCACTGCTGTACACTTAAATGAGTAAATGTAACGTGTTACCTCAGTTTTTTTATTTTTATATTTACCTTCTTATATTCAAGATGGCAGGTTTTGAGTTTTCAAAGTTTAATGGAAAATATGTTATTTACCTTTTAAAAATATGATAAATTTGAAAGGTCTTTGTCTCCCATGCTTCTCCTGTATTGCAGTACATTAAAGCCTTCTACAATAAAACATGGATTGAGAGGTACGGACAGCCTATTGGAGCAGAGACAGCCACCCTCTTCTGGTCCATCACAGTGTCCATATTTGCTATCGGAGGCCTTCTCGGAGCCCTGTCCGTCTCTGTAATTCTCAAAATAATTGGAAGGTGAGTTGACGTTGACACGTGCTCGTTGACACGTGCTCATGATAATAACATGTATCACTGCAGTATTTCTTTTGGAATTGTCCTGGGCCCATTTTGCAAAAAGGAATGGTGGGTTTCACCCAGACTTTCAGATATAATGAAGCTGGTTCACTTTTACCTGAGGCACATGAATAGTAACCTGTGCTGCTGTGGTGTGTTTTCAGTTCACAAAGTTAGATCAAGATATAGAGGGCCAAAGAACCTGCCTGCTAACTGATCAACTGATTGGAAAAATGGAGTCACCATTCTACAAGGCTAAAGTACTGCACTTGAATTACAGTGATGAGAAATAAAGAGCACAAAGACATATCTACAGACGAGTATAATCACTTTACTTTCCATTAAAGTTAATCAGGATACAGTAAGAAACATTTGTACCAAACAGCAGGAAGCTCGTCGACCAGAAGTTTTCAGCGATGAATGATTTTTATTATTTTGTCAATATTTTATCATTATTTTTCGTCTCTTGATTCTGCAGCAGAAACTATTTTACATTTTAAAATGATCTGGGAGTAAGTTATTTGCGAGTTTTGTTCATCTTGAGATATACGTATGAGTAGCAAATGGAGGTCCAGGGGCCAAATTTGCCCTCATGGTCGGACAAAACTACACTTACATTTACATTTAATTTTAATTTTAATTTGGCAGACACTTTTATCCAAAACAGCTTTCAAGTGAGGGACAACACTAAAGCTTCAGCACAACAGGAGACCCTGGAGTATTAAGTATTAAAAATATTCAGACAAAGTGAAGAAGATCAGATAAAGAAGTTTGTAAAGCAGTGCTAGTCAGACATGCAAAGCCTTGCGGGTGCATACACAGACAGCTGCGGACACCAAGGACATGTAGCTGTTCTTACTATACAACCTTATAGTCCACTTGGAGTCTGCTTAGTGGGGAGAGTGTGTAGTTGGTGCCCTTGTATCGTAGTGCCAAACTACTGGGTAAATGGATGTCCACACAGATCTGCACGTACACCCTCTGATGACAAAATTTATGTCACTTGAACACTAGCAGACCTTCACGTACTGGTGGTACACTGGTGTTAAAGATGTTAGGAGAAGAGGCGTCCTCAGAGAAGATGAGTCTTCAAGAGATTCTTGAAGATGGAGAGGGACGCCCCTGCTCTCAGAACGCTTGGTAGCTCATTCCACCGTTGGGGGAACCACAAACGAGAACACTCTCTTCCTTGGAAACTAGGCTAACTTAGTCTTGTTAAATGGGATGTGCTTTCCTTCCAGTTCTAAAAAGAATCTTTTATGGGAGGCACTGCTCTTTTTCCCTTTTGCTCTTCCACTTTTCGTGGCTCGGTTCAAACACATGGCAAGATTAATCTTCATCCTAGCATATGACATGCTATTTATACATTTTTCATCGCCTGGCGGAATGCACAGTGCTGCCTGTTTTGAAGCTTAGGGGACAATGCTGTTTCTTCTCTTTTTTCTTTGTCAGGCTCTCGGTTCTTACTTTCTTTTATTACCTCCCATACCTTATGCACTTTCTTCTTCCTTTCACTTACAGCCTCTCTAAATCACTGTCTGCGACTATCAACTCACTGCAGGAAGTGTATGAATACACAGTGTGCGTTTAAACTTGCCATTACACGGAAGAGGAAATGGCACAGTGACTTTTCTCAAGGGATTCTATAATTGGGTCTAATACGACAGCCCTACAACACACATACTACAGTGCCTTTGTGAATCATAGCATCAGCTGAGACCGTCAGGCAGGTGTTGATTCAACTATCTGACTGAACATAGTTTTTGAGGCAGCATTCATGGTATTGAATGTGCAAGTAAAGAGGATCATAGACAGGATACTATCAAACGTCCCATACGTTTTTGTAAGTTATTGATTTGAATTTTTCTAAACGGCTTATTTAAATCATTTAATAATTGGTTTCACTGTCCCAGGCCTTTTTAGAAATTAGGCCTTTTTTTTCCTCCTTGTCTCTTGAGGTCTCCTTTGGAGGATCTTTATTCTGGGAGACACATGGGGAACGTGGTCTGCCTGTGGCTTGGTTTAGGTTTAGTTTAGGCTGACATCTGGTGCCTGAACTGAATCTTGTGTAGACTTGCTTAGGAGCAGCTGTGGTCGTATCACTGGCTGAGGCATAGAGGCATCATCGACCATAAGGTGGGCCTGTTCTGGTAACCCTGATTTGGACTGTGTATAGACAGTCATTCTTTTCTGTAAGTGGGCTGAATCACAGTGGCAGATGTGACAGTAACTGGGCCAGACCTGCTATGTGGGCCCATTTTTTTTTTTTTTTAAATCAAAGGTTTTGGTAAAATACCCTGACAACCTATTTTCTCAGTCAGCTTTTCACTATGATTGATGGGATCCCACATGAGCGCACTCTGTTTGTTTATTTGATAGAGAAATGTCTGTATTAATAGTTCAGACAGGTATAAAGAAAGGCAAAGAGGGAGGAATGAGAGAGCCCAATGACAAACTGTGGATGAAACAGATTAGCTGAGTTTTTCTCTGTTAAATTCTTGATAAATAATTCTTAAAGATATGTTTCCTCCCCCCGACTTTAAATTAGATTGATGCTTATTTAGTCATGAATATTTAATGTTGCAGAGAAATACTTCAGATTTAGAACCAATTTTTGAGGGGCTTGAAGGTTTCTCTGATTTACTTGTCACGTATAAATATTCTTTTTGTATTCTAAGTCTTACTCAAATAACCAAAATGTTATGTTTTTCTTTATCATACATGAAATCTGTTTGAAATCATTGCTCTCCAAATTCACTGAAGAGGAAAATTCAAGCAGACCTTGTTTGAGAGACCTTGTACCGCTGTGTGTACTGACATTTTCCCTGTTGTGTGCACTTACAGACACTTGGGCTCAGTTAGTATATTGTTTTCAGTATGTACGAAGAACTACACTTTACTGGTTTTCAAAAAGCTGTGGTGAATGCAGTGTAACAATCAGAACAAGCATAAGTTGTTATTACATGAATGCTTGGTGAGTGAGACAGTTGTTCCTATAAAGAACCAGTTGTAGTGGATGTTGATACTAATCCGGAGCTGTCGAACTGTGGCTTTTATCCCCCACTTACCGCACACAGGAGGTAGCATGTTTTTTACATACAAAGTTACAGTCATCCATACATTGTCTTCATGGACATAAATGTGTGGGGGAGAAAAAGTAATTTGCTTCAGACTGAGGCAGTGGCAGTGGTTTGATAACTTATTCTGCACTGTAAGATCCAGTCTCACAGCCGGTATGATGAGTTTTGTCAGGTTTCAGCCTAGCTGTGTTGAATCACCACCTTCGTGCAAGACTGCAGAGCTGTACGTCCTTCAACCCCCCTGGGACAGACTCCGGCACTGACAATATCACCCCAGTGCTCTGAAATGCTATACGTTCAAAGGAATCTATTATCCACTAATGATGAGGATGTCACTCTTGGAGCAGAGAAAGACTTATGAAGATTTTATTCTGAGTCGTTTGAGAAAATTAAGATGCCCTTAAGATTCACCTTGGATTTCTCAAGTGGCGACCCTCACAATGTTGATTAGGCTGAGTCATATTATTCATTCTCCCTTTATATTCTCTGCTAGACATCTGTGGGCCATCTGCTACTTTTGCACAGTGTCTTGGAAAGGTTGAAATTCAGATGTCAGGGAGAAGAGATGAATATATATTAGCAGATGAGGACACATAGAGCAATCTAAAAGAATAGTGGCCAAGAAGAGTGACCAAGTGATTCATTAAAGATTTGCCAGTGAAGCCAAGGGAATGGGCTTTTTTTTTTTTTTTTTTTTGTAAATTGTGATATCTGAATATTTCAACACTGAAACATTCTTCATATATAGAGATCACATGAAGGTCAAAGTGGTTAAAAAACGCTCTTTGCTTGCCAGTGATATCCCCTCAGTGAATCAGAGTTTTGTTAGATTTACACACGCAAAAGAGAAACAACATTGATCTATCTAACAAAGCAAACAAAGGAGATTATGATGCTGCTGCTGTAGTGTACGTGAGTGGATTTGAAATACTTCAAAAAGTGCTTCCTCAGACAGGGTTCAGTGAAGAAGCCTTCCAATTCAGATCAGACCCGCTCCTCTTGAGACAATCTCGAGTGCGTAGGAGTAGACCTTAGTGTGAGGGGAGATTTGGATCATATATCAAACTGCTGCTAACCACCTCACTGCAGCAGCAACCAAAATCAACTAGAAAACACATTTACCCTCAGTCTTTGACATTAGGTAATAGAACTTTACTCACCAAACACCAGAATTTCCTTAAACTGATTATTCTTATTGGAGCCTCCTAACAATTCTCATGCTCACCGACAAGCTGTTCTTATCATTTTCCATTTCATCTATAGAGAAAAGAATTGGTTTTGGGCTCCACTGCTGAGTCCAATTCTGTGACAATAAATGAATCATATCCATCCCCATATCCTTTCATTGGATGAACTGCAGTTAAAGTTAAAGTTTTTTGTTGGAATCAACTATTAAAAAGAAAGATTTTGATAAACTATATTTGGGTCATGAATGCTTAGTGATCATTTAGGAATTACCTTTTGGAGTAAAGCGATCTTCGTTCAGCAAACATTTAGGCTATTTAGGTCTGTGGAAGTGGTAAGTGAGGTCATAAAGAATTACCTGGTACTGTAAGTTTGTATTCACATTCCAAAAAGCCACTGCGAAGTGTAAATAAGTCAGGCATGAACAGCAGTTTGTTTATGCCTGGCTGTATGCCCTGTGCTTCAAGGGAGTTGAACTTAAACCGATACATTTACTATTAACCTGGCACATTGTTTGCCAGTTGTTATGCATCAGTGCTAGCACCAGCCATGACCAGAGGCTTTTAGGCTGTGACCACATTTCCTGCAACTTGACTGGTTGGCAGACTCAAAAAAAAAAAAAAAAAAAAAAAACAACAACACAAAGTGGCAATTCTAGTTGCTCATGTTCTGATATGAAGAAGTGTGACAGCTTGTTCTGCGAACTTGGTAATCATGGAATTTGTCCCAGTTTCCCTGTGGTATTTACACTTTGTTGGCTGTTTGAGGGCAACATCCTTGTAATAAACTTAGAAATGTTTGATGTTATGAGCGCATGAGGGCTGCCTGGATGCACCATTAGCCGAGGAGAGGAGGCCCAGATTCAGCCTGGCCTTCAGGTTCTATGTGGGAACTATGTTAATAGGCTGCGTCCCTCGGTGTGACGAGGGTGACATTTCACTGTGGTTTAGTTGGTATAATTGCTAAATTTTTTTGCTTTGTGGACTTGTACTGTTCTTCAGAATATCCACTCAGTTAATTCATTTCTTTATCCTCTTGGAGCCATGAATGTCACTCTTGATTATTCTTTTCTATTTAAGCTATTTAAGACCATTCTCACCTCTGCAAGTTTTTCTTCAAAACACTTCATTGAAATACTTCAAAAGTTAGATGAGCCTGCTGTGATTTCTCACAGATAAATCAGTGTATTTATCATGACAAAACTGAATTGATGTGAACCTTTAAACTTTGAAATGGATTAAGATTTATACAAAATTTAGAATCATTTTAACCTGTGCCTGACATAGTTGTTCTCTTTGCGGCTGTAGAAAGGGAACCTTGCTGCTGAATAACAGCTTTGCTGTGATTGCTGCACTGCTGCTGTCCCTGGGGGAGATGGCAAAGTCTTTTGAGATGCTCATCATTGGCCGGTTCATAATCGGGGTGGACTCTGGTAAGATTTTATTTACTCACGGCTTACCAAGCAGTGTCCAAACGTCACTGTGGAGCAAAGTACTACATTGTACCAATATCAATTGTTTTAATCATGTAAATCAAGCACAGACTTTGACAATATATTGGACTATATTCAAAGTTTAATGTAAATCTATACAGTGAAACTTACCTGCATTCAAACATGTGAAAGCTTACCATTGTACTTGCATTACACTGAGTGCCCCATATTAAAGTTGCCAAAACTTGGATATGAAGGTAAATTTTGCTGAGTCATATTTATCATAAAAATTACTTCACCATAAGGTTTTAACAGTCTACACGTTGATCACAGCTAAACAGATCTATCAGCCTCCAAACAGAGAAATACACATGTACCTGGGTTGCTGAAGACCGCCTCAGACAAACACTGTCAACTGTCAACTCATCTGCAGCCTCAAATGAACTTCATTTCTAAAGTGTTTGGTTAAGCTAATCAAAAAAAAAAGAAGAAAAAAACAAGTAACAAATCATGTAGATTTACAGGCTTTTGGCACACCGCCACCTCCAAGGAAAAGAAAAATCTACGGGAGTTGGCAGAGATCAAGGACAGCTTACTACTGGTGATCAGTGCCTTCATCTGTAATCAAGAGGAAGAACAGAACATCAGTGCTCATTCATCCCTGTCGTATGCGTGTTATGTTGCCTACGGACATAAATTTTAGGGTGATCAAACTGCAGTTAAATTGTCAGACATGAGCTTGACTTAGACCTGCTGCTGGCGAAAAAAAATTTAAATGTGCCAGAAAAACAGTTTTTTTTCCCCCAAGTTGATTAGAACCAAGCTCCTGATTATTTGGAGAAATTAGTGATGCCTTAACTTTTGGGCAAGTTTGAGCTCTTAATTCTGAAGTAAACCTCAGTTTTGGTAATAACCCGGCATATTTTTATTCTTGATTCTTGCAATCAGTGACTCTCAGCAATACACTATATATGTTTAACTGGAACAGACTGGAAATACACACGTTCACTGTGCAGCCCGATCCCTTGTTTGCAGTTTCTAAACCACGATATTAGTGCTGACCGTTTCTACTGCACAGGCCATCCATTCAGATATCCATGACGATGCCCTGCAGTTCATGACAGTTTAGTATTTCTTTTATGTTGCTGAAGGTTGAATACCAACAGTGCAGATGTTAGGCTTGTTTTTTTTTCTGTGCTTCAGTTCCTGTATTTGACTGATCTGCAAAGTAGCTAATGCATCATTTGATTTTTTTTTCTCTCTGACAGGTATAGCTCTCAGTGCTCTCCCCATGTACCTGGGAGAAATTTCCCCAAGACATATCAGAGGGTTCATTGGCCAGTTCAACTCCATCCTGATCTGCTTGGGAGTGTTCACAGGACAAGTGCTGGGACTGCCTGAGCTGCTGGGCCAGGTCAGTGCTGTTAAAGATGTCACTCATTTATAGTTTTTTGAGGCGATATTTTGAGGGCTTGAGTTTAGGTTTACAGTTGGTGCCATCTTTTACTGTTACTGAAGTCAGAAAATCCAAATTGGGACAATAAAGTGGAGCCTGAGTGCTGCTAATATGAGGTGAACAATACACAACCACCACAGCAACTTTCATAGTTTTTCCTCCACTCTTTCTGGAGAAGATTTATTGACTTTCTATGTCTGGAGACAGTTTATTGTTTGTTTTCTTTGCTTTGGGGTCCACATTCACCAGTGGTATAAGAACCACAATTTATGGCATTTCTACTTCACCTGCAGCGCTCATGGATGTCATGGATGCTGTCGGTAGGTAATTTGTTCTGACTCAACATTAGATATTGAATTTAAAGCTTCTACCAGTAAAATGTGAACCCTGAACTAGACATCTGTTGTTGCCGAGACACTTGTCATTTGTTCCAGCCTACTCTACAAAGACAAGGCCTACGTGCAAGTTGAAGGAACAGAACAGGATTTAAAATATGCAGTATATCCAGATGTTTTTCCTCTTTTCAATAATGTCAAATATGAATAAACATGGGTAATAATCAAAAACAGGAATCAAAAAAACCTGAGTGGGAAAACAGATTATTTATCTATGGCGGAAGATGTGCTAAAACAACAGCAGCTCTGAAAATTCTGCTTTTGCTGCTGTCTAGCAAATAAAAAAAATCCCATTCTTGCACAGTGTAGCTGCATCTCAAATGTTTTATCTATATTTCAATGCTTAGTATCTCTGTGCATTGTCAGAGGTGCAGCACAGACCATATCCAAACACACCAATTGTCTGTGCCATATAAATATAAATATAAAAAACAGTGAAAGATTCAATATTCAGTCTGTGGATTCATCTCATTCATTCATTTAGTTAAGACAGTGTAAAATCAATATGAAACCACAACATGATGAACACGTCCTTGGCATTTTAAACTTTGCATGTCAGTCAAACCTTGAGGTCACATGGGAATCAAAACAATAAAAAAAAAAATCCTCCACAAATGCAGCATAGAAAAGGAGTTTACGCCCTATTTACAGGAGCACAGGCACAGTCAGAGGACAAAAATGTGCAAAAATGTTAGACAGAATAGACAGATGGAAGTTACAAAATAGACCATGTCAGTCTATTTAAAGAAACCTTTACTGAACAGGAGAGTAGAACTGCAATGCCAGCTGCTTCACTTGATCTGTGTTTCTCAATTACAGCCCAGCGTGGCTGTGGTGCTCTCAATCTCTAATCCGCTACCTACGATGCCATCCTGACATCATTAGGTTTCACACCAATTCACACTTTAATTTCACATGACTCCAGTGACTCTCATATGTCTGGCACGTGACCTTAAAGACCTGAGCGACTCTCTCGTGATGTCAAGGTGTGAATTAGACAAAGGCTGAAATGCCAAGGACCTTCTGTGTGGCAGTGGAGTTGATGAAGCCTCATGGGCGAGTGGCAGACTTCTTCACCTCTGCAGCTACAGTCCAGTGGATAGTTTTATTTTCGACTTGACATTCAAGCTTGGAGAAAAAAAAGAAGAAAAACAAAACAGACTCCTCTGTTCACACATAATGACTTTCCATCACTTTTTTTGTTGGACAAATGAATAGTGCCGGCCATCTGACAACACTTTGCCCTTCAGCGACATGTCTTCCTCGGCTGCTTGAGTAATAAACTCACATTTTTTCCTTGCTCAGTGTTTGATTGGTTCTACCTGCCACTTGTTTCAATAAGACACTGGCATGAAACCTCAATCACACCTCATTTACCCTGGAGGAAATATTATCCCGTTTATCTTTTGGGGCTGAAAACAGACATTAGCCTGAGGCACATATGCTTTATGCCAAATTCAGTTGTGTAATGTGAACAGAAAGCCACCGATATAAAACGCTCTACTCCTGGCACATTCTGTTGACTCCAGCTCACTGCTTACTTTTGGCACTGTGCTGAAAAATTAATGACTGAATGCATTTCCTCTAAATTGCTTTCCCAAATTTGAAGCATGCAATTGTATCCAGTCGTGTCTGTTCAGAAAGTGTGAGTGTGATCAGTGGCATAAGTGTTGCTCACTACCTGTTATGTAAGGGTGACCTTGCGTTTGTGTTGCTGTTGTTCTTGGGCTGTAGTCCAAATGAATATATTACTAACCCATACACTGTGTTGAAGTTGGAAGATGTTAAAGAGAAAAATAAAAATACGCAAACAAATTCAGCAAGGTCAATTATAATCTGTCAAGCGAAACTGAGATATTTATTTATTTATGTTTAAAAATCTTGTTTCTTTCAATGAAAGATAGACAAGATGATTAAAGCTCGTTAAAAAGAATCCTTGTATTTTACAATGTGGCTCTTATTGTTGTAGATTTGACTTGTACATGACATGTACATCATTATTGTAGATAATGCTGCAGCTATAAAAGTGTAAACCTTAAAACTAAAAAGATGTGAGTTTGTCCAGCAGCAGCATTTACAGTGGCTCAGACTGGTGTTACAGCCCTAAATTAAAGACATGTAACTACTCTGGGCAGCTTCATTCACTCAGAGCTGTAAACCTGCGCTACTCCCTCGCTGCCCGCTTTTTATGCCTTCAGCCTGTCGTCACACTCGACTGGGAAAAAATGACAGACAGATACCATTGCTGTCATACACACACACATCATGTAACGCATTACAAGAACATTACCGTTTACGTTCCCAACCAATACCAGGATGTGTTTTGATGATTTTTCTAGAGTTTTGTCATTAAATTAATTTGAGATTGTTGGTGGTGTGCAGTAGCTTCAGATTTGACAAATTAATCACTGCTCACTGAAATATCCATTAGCATTTTAATACAATATGACTGAGTTTAAGAAAACAGAATAGCTTCTGTTTTCTTCTTAGTGACTATAGATTGGTGAATGAGGTGAATGCAATTCCTACATGTGTGTGGGTGCATTCAGCAACAGCAACAGCTGTCCCTGCATACCTACTGAGACAAGATGGCATGGAAGCATGCAGTGTCTGGATTCATCTGTATAATTGTTTGCAAATGATAATATACTTCAAAGCCACCATAGCCACTAACGACTAGACTGCATCAACATCCTGTTTTGTTTGGAGCTTATCCTTTGTGGTGTAACATATTTGCAGAACACAGTACTGCACACTTCCAGCAGTGCATTTGCTTTCATTCCAGCAATGACGATGCGAGCACAGCAAACACATTTCTCAGCCAGTGAATTTTGGATGAAGCTCCTATTTTCCATAATTTCTATAGGTCCGTGCATATACTGCATGAAGGCTTGAGTATTGTTGTGGCTAATCTGTGTTCTGTTAGCCTTGCTATGTCTTTTCTATGGTTTTCCTTTGGATCGAATTCACTGGAAAAGAAAAATATAATGCGTTTCTATGCCATGTCTCTTTCTTTGGATTAAAGATGATTGCCACCTTTTAAACCACTTGACTTTGATGTCAGACTCTGAATACTGTAGAAAGTAAAACATTTTTGAAAGCACAATTTATTCTTCCCTAAAATCAATGTGCATTTTCACTTTTACTTTAAAGTGAAAGAAAATATCAATACTCTTTGGATTGATATTTGTATGTCTCAGACTGTGAATCCCCTTCTTGGTGTTATTTTCGGATTTTCTTGTTTTCTTTCTGTCACTTTGCACTGACATTTACACATGGGCATAGTGTCCGAGTGTTGAGCAAAGCAGATACTCATTTTTAATTTATGAGTATTGGTTTGTTCCATCCATCATTTCGCCCTGCAGACTACCTTTATAAATATCAAATGGAGTTGTATGTCTTTGTTTTGTATTCATGTCACCTTGGTGACTGCCTGTCCTTGCCATTTGACAAGAGCGTCACAGACATATGTGACATATCTGACGATAATGCCACCATGGTCTTTGCTGGCCTTTGGTTATGAAACTCAAACAGGTTTCCTCTCAGTGGAGGCTTCTGTTAATGGGAGATGTCACTTGTTGAGAGTTGCAAAATGATGATAAGCTTTGACAAATGATAATTACTCTAACCTTCATGCTTTGCCACTGACCTTGTGCCAGTAGGGAAACATGTTTATTCCAGCATTACAGCAGGAACAGGCTTTTAGCCAGTCTGTCACTGAACTCTCCTGAGACACTGAACTCATCAGCATGCCTCAAACGCATCTCACACAAGTGCTGTTACATTCAGTGGCCTTAATGGGCCCTTATATGTACTCTAAATCCTCCATCACACCTAACCATGGCTTCAGAGGGTTGTGTAAATGGACAAAAAAAAAAAAAAAAAAAGATATGGTGTGTGTGTGTGTACTATGTGTGTACTATGTGTGGCTTAACATATACTGGACATCCACAGACCAGAAACAACCAAAACCACAAGAGTAGCTGAGTTTTTAAAAAAAAAATATTTTCTCACTCACTTCTCTTTGGCTATTTGCAGTCCATGTAATTGAATATTAGAGTTCTACCTGACTTGAAACAAGAAACACTATAAAACCTGTGGTCACATTTCCTTTAAGTAAGTTAACACTTAGGGTTATCCCTTTCCTGTAAAATGTCAGTCCCACTGAAATACCAGTTCCTTCAAATATAAGGCAGATCCCTTTAATATTTTAAGAATGGGACAGCACACACCTGCAAGGGCCAACTGTCAAATTGCTCTTCAGAGAGAGTATCAGGAAAATAGGCTTACAGAGAAGGTGACATTCATTACAAACAGCCACAGGCAGAAGGATGATGGGCTTTTCTTCTGATCCTGGCAGATCGCCACCTATATGATATTCCAAAGGCTGAGATTCTGGTGACGTGAGGTTTTTACCAACAAGGTTTTTATTTTGTGAGAATTTAATGTGGAAGAGGTGTTGTATTTATCCTATTTACACTGATATAAAGTCAGCTCTGGATACAGTTTTTTTTTTAATCACTCATAACTGGCAGACTAATTTGACATGACTAGAAACAAAGTATAAAGGGTAAACCAGTCCATTCCCCTCAGTCAGTTAGTTAGTCAAAATACTATCTTATCCCTTTAGGAGTTTAATCATTTTGGATGCCTCATGTGTTCTTGAATTGATAAAATTGTTTTTTTCCCCATTTACGTACCACCTGATGGCACTTCCAGGAAAACGCAAAATATTTCTAAAACTCGGGTAATCCCCGGTTTTCTTCCTGTAACCTACCCCATAATCCATCATGTGTTTAACCAGCGAAGCGAGTGACAGCTAATTAAATCTCACTGCCCTCTGTGGGAACAGAGATTTGCTGAGAATTAACTGTTACTGCCTGTGCCAAACTTAGTAAAGATTAGTACAGAGCAGGATCATTCCTTACTTGGGGAATGGGCTTGACTAAATTAAATAATTAAGACTGACCCAACACAAATAATATTATCTTGTATAATTAGATTTGTCAAAGATGTGGTCCACCTGACATTTCCATTACTTCAATCTGAGAACTTACCACTTCACACCAACCCTCTCTATGGCTCTGTGGTGGTGGTCCCTCCTGCAGCAACAGCAGTCAGGGATTCACGAAATCCACATTCACCTCTGTTCCGTTCCTCTCAGCTTCAGACAACTAAGGTGTGTTTCATCCTTTGCTTTTGTTCAATCACAGGATGACAATGTACACCCTCCAGCCTCTGCATTCTCAGTGGAGACAAATGAAAGGAAAAACTACATGGCTGTTGGAATACAGCAATAAACCATTTGTCTCCTTTGTTTAGTTTACTGTAAAAAAAAATGTATCACTCTATGTCATAGCTGAGCTTTCTGAGCTGTGCTTTGTTTTATCACCAGGGATGATAGGATCAGGGCCCAGGAGGGAGACACAGCCCAGCTTGCCCCAGTTAAAAGCATACTATAAGGCGTACATTTAGATTGTACAGTAAACAAGGCTGACACTGCACGTTTGAAGTAGAGAAGTGCATGTGAGCACTTCATAAGTTACTTTTGCCATGACCTCGTTCTGTACCTATAAATTATCCTTCTTTAACTACCACGTCAACTATGGTTTTCTATATTTATGCCAAATAGGCACAGTCCAACCTGATTATTAAGTGTTCTATGTGAATGTTGGATTGTGAAAGCCTGCCTCCTGCCAGTGTTCTACATACCTGGTTACTTACACATCTACATGCTGTAAACCCTCCCGTGATCAAGCCTTCAGTCGAGTTTTTTTCTTGTTTGGGGATGTACTTTTTAGGATGAAAATAATCAGTTTGTGAGTGAAGTTAGCATCAGCAACCTGTATTGTATCATACGAGAACAGAATATGGAGATAAAAAATTGATCTCTTATAAGATGTATGTAGTACAGACCACAGAAATCAATGCTCGTAGAACATGAATTAGATTCGTCTGTCGGAGCAGCCTCTGAAAGGTCTAATCTAATCGCCCACTGTAATCTCCAGCTGAGAAAAGACAACCCACAACTCAGCATCAGTGAGACCTCTGGTTTGTGCGGTATGATTACATTTACGCAGGTCACGCAGGATTTAGTGCACAGAGGATCACAGGGAAGATTTGGACTGTTACCAGTGTAGACAAGCCTGTTTTATCAGTCATATATATTTTTTTAATATTTATATATTTTAAGAAACATCTCTAAAGGGCATCATACAGAAACATAATTAAGCTCAAAACATCAGCAGCATTGTGCAAGATAATTGGGTTGTGATTAACTCATTCAGTCTTCTTTCCATGCTCATTTTTAACCATTGTTAGATGTAAATGTAATATGTTTTCTTCTTGAAGCTATTTACAAACTTGGATTCGTGAGTCATACCAACTCAAACATTTTTCTGTTTCCAATTTTTACTAATTTAAGTAAGAAACTGATGCAAAATTGATATGGGAAAATACAAATATGCTTAGAGATGAGTAACAGACATGGAGCCATACTGTAGATTCACATAAAAATAGTAATCTCTCTTGATTGTGGGATTGTGTTTATTTAATTGCATGGTTGTACACATGACTTGGTTTTGCTAGAATAGTCAAATACTTTTTCCCTAGCCATCTAAGATTTTTAATGTACAAATGTACATTAAAGCTGTATGTACATTGTATAGCTATGAAAAACTGTATGCACTCTATGTAATACTCAAAAATGCTGAAATACATTTCTGTTTGCATGTTTACCTACTGCCATAAAGTTTTTAATTAGAAATCTTTGCCTTAAAACCCATCACTAAAATGAATACATTTGGTATTTTCATTTGAAATTTGAAATTTTAAGCTGCACTTCTCAATAGTTTTATATTAACAGTGGATAAATGTGCAATGTCTAAGTGGTTGCTTGTTGTGACAAACCCTCAAATTATCTCTCCCCTGGTCTCCCCTGCTCTTTGGGGAATTTTATCCTCTTTCAGCAAATTGTTTTGATTTTACAACCCACAACTTCAGTGTTTTGGGAAATTTTCATGCAGCAGTCAGGTAGCGGACAAAGTTAGGGACAAGCTGGTGAACACTGTGACTGTGGAGTATTTAACAGATAAATAGCCAGATATTTCCCTTGAATGTTGGTGCATACAAAAAAAAAAAAAACAGATATAAGAGTAGAAGTGAATATTTACATTTATCACTTGAACAGAGACATGACTCCAAATGAATGCACATGTTGCTTTGTGTCTGATGGATGTGTAAAGAAGCAGCTGTATGCTAACATGTTGTGCTAACAGGCAATGATATGTAAGTGTTGTTTACAGCTTTTTTTGCCCTGCCCCCACTCGTCCAAAGAAATTATTAATATTACTTAATCTTCCACACTGTTGGAAGGCTCTGTATGTAGCACACAGAGCACAGTACTTTATGCCTTAAAGTATGATGACGTTTTGTTGGGCACGCACTATATAATATAAACAGTAACTTGTGAATATGGAGTAATTTACAGCTTAGGCTGAATAAATCTGTGTTGTTAAAGAAAAGTTAATAAAATTATTTAAAAAGTTTTAGTCTGATGAAGAAAAAAAAAAAAAAAACATCCAGTAAAGGTTAAGGAAGCGAATCCCCAACAGACTTTTTATTAGTTGAGAGCTGACATTTTCTCTCCAAAGGGCACCTCCTTCCACAGTCTCTGCTTAACAACACATATTCCTCTCCCTCATGTGAAATTATGAAGTATAGATTCTCTAAATTGATGCACTTGTGTGTCCTGTTTCCTTTTCCAAAGTATACGTACATATGTGATCAAGATCTAGTGAGCAGATGGAACATGGTTCAGGAGACTCAAGATGTCTTAAACAGAAGCACTTTTTGAAACTTGACCAAGGAGGATAGAGATGAACAACACAAGTTAGCACTGTGATGGCACCCAATTCTGAAGGATTCCTTCCTGGTAAACCAAAGGAATCCTTCAAAATCTTTCACATCATACTTTCTGCATGTCCAAATAAGGTTGTTCTTCATGGAGCCACATCACATCCACACATGTTCAGATTTTATTGGGTATCCAATCCTAAACATTAAACCACATTTACCTAAATCAAATTGTATATCTTCTCTATTTAGAGAGAATTTGTGTAACTAATTGACCTTTAAACACTGAAACACGGGTTGTTTGTTATGGCTGTTTATTTCTCTCAGCCAGAGGCTTAGCTTGTCATGTCCTGCATAGGGTCTGTTTCATGACCTTGGTTGCTATAGCAACTACCAATGGGCTCTGGCCAGCTATCAGTGTCTTCTCAGCCATCTTGGAGAAAAACAAAGAACTATTTTTGGTGCTATACTTATAAATGGCCATAGGCTCTAATGCCTATTACTACCTAACGACCTGGTAAAGGAATAATATTCAAAGAAGGAAAAATGCCTTCACAACATATAGGATGTGTGGTGACTGTATGCTGTCAGGTCAGTGACCTTCATCAGTATTGACTGGTACTTACACTGCTCTTAGATTGAATATTAAGCCAAGGAACATGATGTCTACAGTGTGTGTCAGATTCTTTCAGTGCATTCAAAGTATACTGTAATGGCATTTCTGGGAATTTTTTTTCATGATTTATATATTCATGCTAATTAACCCTGAATATAGTGTCCATATTATTAATCCATTACATTCATGTACTTCAAAAAAGTATACTTTCCTTTTGATCTCATGCTAATCCACCCTATCTCTAATACTAAATTAGATTTGGCATGTTCGCCTCAAATGAGGCGAACATGCCCAGCTGAGTAATCCATTCACTGCAGGATTTTACAAATAGTGGGCTGCATATTAAGATGTACATTGTTCTTAACAGCCTCAGATATTTTGTTCCAGACAGCTTGTAGATGTGATATAACAGGGCTAGACTTCAAATATAAGGATAATTTGAATGATAAGAAGGTGGGGAGATAGCGGGGTAATGAGGCTCTGTTCACATCCTTCCCAAGGGGGAGCCCTGACTGTTGGCGGAGTCCATTTCACTACATGTCTGGGAGAGAAAGCAAAATCATACAGCTGTGAGACCCAGACTTCCATTATCAGTTTACACTGTGTTCTTCTCCAAGCATACTGGACATTTCCCATGTTTAAAGACCTTATGAGGAATGCTGATTGTCAGAGGTTGAAGTGAATAATTCAGTTTAGGTATGCAATTTGTTTCAACAACATTAACTTTTTCCCATATTGATAATAATAATGGTGACCATCTCTTTGTATCTCATGATAACTTAAGAGGGGATTCAAAAATTTCTCCACTATTTTGTTTATTTCCTGGAGGAAAAGGATGTCCAGGTACGACAATCCTTCTACAGCTCACTGAAATTACCCTGTTTGAAACAGACTTTTAGGACGGCCTTTAGTAGGCCCGGTAGGGCTTCAGACTTAGAAGCCCTAGGGTCCACTCTGTACCTTGACAGCTTTGAAAATGAAGCAGTACATTCAAGAAAAGCAAGTATTGATCTCAATGGATCAGAGCATAACCATAAAATATAGTCAGACTATTACATTAATTTATTTACAGAATTTCTAATTAATAATTAATAATAAAATGAATAATAAAAATAATACCCAATATATTTAAGTTTTTGCAAATGTCCACTGCCAGAGATTAGAGGGCCAGAGGACCAGATTTTTTTTTGTAGAAAGCTGGTAACTTGTATTTTTCCAGAAATGATTAAAATCCAAGGTTATCTTGAATGACAAGTGGTTTTTGCTGTTGTTAGTAATGTTTTGAAAAACACTATGTTGCAAAGACCTTGTTTAATTTCAGTTTCTATAAATCTACCAGGCTTTGATACATATTTAGCCTCTCAGGCATTTTTTGAAGAGATTACTGTGTAATGGAACAGAAGCAACAGAGATGCATCTTTATGACCGCAATTTTTCTTCTCTGTATCCAAGCAGTCCTGTCCATACATTTTCATACCAAGTTGGTAACATCTCCAGTGTTCCTTACATTTCCTGTCTATACTTTGGTGCAGCTCCATTCCTCATGGGCAAGGATGTGGAAGAGGGAGTGTAGCTGGCAGAAGCAGGAGAAAAGGCAGATTTTGGAGAGTAACTGATTCCAGTAGCCTGCCCTGTGCATTAGCACGAACGGCCCCCTGTAGCTGATTTGCTGGAATAGTGTTTTGTGGCTAGCAGAGCACGAGGAGATATTCACTGAATCTGACAAAAAGTGGATAGAAATAGAATCGCTGTGCATACTTTTAATTTGGGAAAGCCCTTGACCAAAGTCACTTCCAAGACAAGAAGGAGGGAGAAATTAGAAATATATTTTGGAGCTCCCTGTTGTAAACATACTGAAAGTTAGTATACAGTCGCAACCAGAGTACAAGAGAATTGCCTAACAAGAATTATGATTTAGTATTTTTATTTTTTTTTTGTTTGGACTTCATGGATTAACAGCAGTAAGCGGGATTCCGTTCACAGAGACGTTTCAATCTTACTTCAAGGAAATATATGCATGAAGAAATGCTTCACTTGAAGACACATCTGTATGGTGTAGCTGTTCCATGTCTGAAGCTTTGATGTAGTTCTTTTGTTGATGTTTTGACTACAGGAGTCCAGGTGGAACTACCTGTTTTCCTTCCTGGCGTTGCCAGCATTGCTGCAGCTCTGTGTGCTGCCCTTCCTCCCCGAGAGTCCTCGCTACCTGCTGATGGAGAGGAGGGATGAGGCTGGAGCAGAAAGAGGTATTGCACACACTAACAGAAACTTGCCAATCCTCTCACTGATGTACATCTGCAGAATACATGCAGGCTGTCACACTAGGCTCTGATGTCTCAAATACTTTGTGCTTGTTATTCTTTAAGAGCTTTTTTTTTAAGAACTGAGACTCACCAATTACTTTTCCATTTGCTGAGATTTGTTGCTGTTGCAGTGGTGCGTTTTGCCATTGCCTTGACTCCGTTTTCACAACCGAGTTTCATTGTGTAGAACTATAAAAGGATAGATCCTTAAATTTTTCAAATCCGTCTTAAAACAAAAGTCAGGAGCCCATATGAACACTGAAGCAGGTTTTGCTTTCCTCTCCAGCCACCTCATTCATTTACAATTTATTTCAAATGTAAGGTATTAGTAAAAAAACAAAAAACTTCTCTTCTTACTGTCAAAACATTGTCTGTTATAGTTGTATAAATTGTTGTTTAATGTTGCTTTACAGCATTATAGTATAACTCTAGACTCCATGTGCCATTAAGTATGATAAAAGTTTAATTTGTCAGTAGTAGTTTTTTTTTAACCCTATATTTGTTTTCATTTTGGACAGTGGCTCCATTAAAAATATAGAGAATTAGCGGTTCTTGTTTGCAATGTACCCATGGATGGAGAGACATCTGTCACTGGATTACTTTGTTGCTAAAGAAAACTTAAAAACCTGATGATTCAAAAAAAAAGTTCAGAATCATCTTTTTTTTTAAATATATAATTTATAAGCAAATTTATGGATGTACATATACTATATGTATATACATATGTATTTCATATCTGTGTGTTAGCAGTTAATCCATGACCCATACCTTGTTTTTGCAACTCCTTTTTACCCCTTAGTTTTACATTGAAGTAACATACATGAATTTGGATCTGTGCTCTCAACTCTCAATTAATGTATATGCTTTTCCGAGACTTAAATGAGTAACTATAGTATGATCTTGTCCATATAAAATGCTATGACATAAAAGGAAACAGCATGGGGTACAGGCATAGCTCAAAGTGCATGTGTTAATGAAGCATGTAGAAAAATGTGACGTCAGATTTGGCTTTGATCAGGTTGTGCTCTTTGGTGGTTTGAGCTCTTTGATTTCTATGTCTATACATTATAGATGCATACTCTCTTAAGTGACTGGTTGTTTGTCTTCTTTGTACAACGGAACATCCTAGTTATTTGAGCTACCACTGCACATGGTACAGTATGTGCAACATCATGATATCTTTATGGCATCTGCTCACCTGTCTCATTCATTTGAAGATAATAACCTATTAACCACACGTGATAGAAACATATTAAGATTAAAAGAATACATTATGATCACACCACTGGTGTCCCCTATAGAGCGAATGTCTGTCGCTGACTGACTGACTGTCGGCTGATGAAAGTACACCAGCCGAATGCCGCGTGACAGAGTGATGAAGTTACACCACTGGTTGGCCAGCTTAATGTTGGAGTTTCCCCACTGGCCGCTGCAGACAACGTTGCGGTTATAAAATCAGGATTTTAACAGAGCAGAGCAGAGCAGAGCAGCAGCTTGAAAATGACTTGAAAGTAACTTCTGGTTAACATCTGGTCCTAATCACATTTCAGTCACTATTTCATTTTGTTCCATTGTCTGACAACCAAAATTTAATAAAGCTGAATTAACAACAAAGCTGTTTACATTTAAATGAAAACCGCTTTATTGGGAATTCATCTGTGTTAAATTACTGTATATGGGAACATAGAGAGTAGGAGACAAGCAAAAAGATAAAGAGCTGAAACCAGCCGACACTAGGCAGGGTGTAAATATGATGTGATAACATCACTAATTAGCACATTACATCATCTAGTGATTTTTTTTAACAGGCTTTAGCTACATCCCATTGAAAGTCGTTGACTTATTTCAACTACGTCCTCAATTTCGCATATTGACCATATTTGGTCCAGCCGTGTAGCAGGTCTTGACCTATTCTTGTGTAGATCAGCTTCTGGGAAAACGCACACCAGCTTGAGTTAATGAGGAACAAATGATTGGCTTTAAATTGCTTGAGGTCAATATATTTACAGTAGAAAGCCGAAAAGTAGTCTTCTGTTGATGAACGTTAAAGAGCAGAAGCATGTTAAACAAGTTATTTTCTCAGGAAAGACGTGTGTATCTGTATCAGAGACAAAGAAAAGAGCTCTGGAAAGGTCCTAACCAGTTAAGAGCTCCCACTTAGATCCTGAAATATGTTTTGTGACACAGTTCATCTGGCATGGCATTCTAACTGTGTACATCGAAAACAGATCTGGTGCCATCTTGGCAAAGTTATTGCATGCTTATTTTTCTTGGCAGCTCAAAAACAACATCAGAAAAATATGACTAACTAACCCACAGCAAAAAAAAAAAGGAAGAATTGTCTTTAAAATTTTCCATTTGCTCAAAAAAATGTACACACATTTAATAATTTTCCATAATATAATTTACTTTGTATTGTGTTAACATCTGATCTGTATCTGGATACCTTATCTGGATAAGGAAAAACACACTAATGCAGGGTGTAAATGCATTCAGAAAGCATTTTGATAGGAATGCGATTGGATTGGCCAGATTTTATCTGGAAGTGGTTGTTAGATACAGTATTTTATCAGTCTCAAAGGGAAATTGCACCAGTCACTTCACATAAATCACAAAAAACAATGAAGAAGATAACATGCAAAACTATTAAAAGCTAAATTATATGCAAGAACTAAATAAAGTATAAAGAATAAAAAAAAAAGACAAGCCCATAGCTTAACCATGCCCTGAATAAACACTGTACACCAGTAGTACTATAATACCGTATAATATAGTAGTAGTAATAGTATATCATAATACACTATACATTAGTAGAAGTTGGGTGGATATACAGTATATAGAGTGACACTTTATTGAGAAGTCCACCAGCACCACCTGATTCCTGATTCCATTCTAATTTCTAATTCTTATTCTTTAAAGTCTGATTCCTAGGAGCACACACAAGATGCTTTACACCTTTGGAACTGCTCCATTTGTGCTGTAAAATTATGTTACTCTGACATTTTTTTCCTTATTAATGCTTTTTATAATATCTGTAATAGTGTATCTTTGAAAACCAATTTGAACTTTGTGCATTGTAGTTAAGCTTCAAACTTTACTGTTAGAGTTGTTGGAATTAAGGAAGGTGCGTGTACTTCTTGATGGAACACTTTTATTTTTAGCCTAATTTCTCTATTTGCCATCTGTCTCTGTATATGGCTGCTCTCACCGATGCCAACCTTCAGTCAGAGAAGCAAATTGGAATCAAGAAAATGTGTTTTTCTCTCTGTTTAACCCTTTGATGTCTTCACCAAGAAGAAAGCAGTGGGAATTTCCAAAAGCTCTACAACAGCAACTGGACTTGCTTGAGGTTCTTGTCTCATCTCTCATCAGAAAGGTTATTCACCTTATTGTAGCATTGTTAACACCATGAGGGTCGTTGAGGTCACATCTGAGACTTTAGGGTCACATGAGTTATCGTGTGAATGGGTATCAAGCTACCTAGGGAGGGGTCTCAAGACTGCATTGCAAGTGTCTGATAAGTTGTGTCATAGACCACCTCCTCTGTTGAGTGATGGTCGTTCCAGTATGACGTAGATGACGTCAATCTTCTCTGGCCAAAATTTGCTCATTGATGTTCTCAAATGAGTGTCCCTTATCCTTCAGATGTAGGTGGACTGCTGAGTCCTGCTTCGAGGAGTGGGATTTCTGTTTTGTTTTGCCAGTGTACAGGTCTGTGCTATGCTCGCTGCACTGAACTGCATGCGCTGCATTGCTCTGCTTATGCCTGGGTGTTTTGTCCTCAGGAGCTTCTTCCTCAGAGTATTACTAGGCTTGAAACCCTCAGGGATGTGGTGTTTGTTCAAAATCCTCCTGAGATTTACAGATAGTCCTGTGACATAGGGAATGACAATGTAGTTTTGTTTCCACTCTGCCTGTTGTATCTCTTTTCAAAGTTTTGACAAAGGTCCAGTTTAGGTAACTAAATATTTCAAGTGCTCTCCTGATCTGTCTTTACTCCTTCTCCTTTCCCTCTGTCCTTGTGGACATGTTCTGAGGGTCCTGATGGATGTAGGGTCCTGATAGCCACCAGCATGTGCTCTAGTGGGTGATGAGAATCAAGGAGGAAATATTGATCCGTGTGAGGGGGGGTTCTGTGTACTTCGATGTTGAGGCTTCTGTCATCTTCAGTGTCCATCACATGGTCCAAGAAGGCCTGACTATTTCCCTTGACACCCTTCCAGGTGACCTTGATATTGCTGTCCACAGAACTGATGTGTTCTGTGATGCCTTCCACTTTCTGTATTTTGATTGAGATCCAGGTGTCATCCACATACCTAAACGAGTGGCTGAAAGCAGTTCCTGTGAAGGAGATCAGGGCTCTGTGCTTACTCCTTCCATATAGAGACTGGCCACTATTAGAGACATTGGTGAGCCCATGGCCCAGCTGTGCGTAGGGCACATATGTGGTCTGGAGTGAGGTTGGTTCTGATGGACAGATTGCTGTCTCGTGTCAGTCACTTCCTTATAGTCTTTACTGCTTCTGGGCTGGGAATGTGAAGAGTGAAGTGACATCGTAGGAAATCATGGAATCATCTGAGTCCAGTTATAGTTTTCCAACCATGTTGACAAAATCTTGGGAGTCTCTGATATGGTGTGGAGTGTTACCGACCAGAGGGACCTAAGATGCTGGCTAGGTGTCTGGCAATGTTGTAAGTAACTGAGTTGATCCTACTGATGATGGGGCAGGGATCCCTTCTTGTGTATCTTGGGGAGTCAGTAAATGTGAGGGGTGGCCGGATAGATAATAATAACTCACATGTGACCTCAGTGACTCTCAAGGTGTTAATGACCCCATAAGAGGTTAAATACTGGGGACCCCCCACCAGTCAGTCAGAATTGAAGAAGCATTTGGTAGAGATGGCTCAATCAGGTTGATTTAAGTTCATCATGTTTTTCAGTAACATACAGTAACTCAAAATGTACTCGACCAAATAGCAGAGCAGAAGATTGCTGGCAAAAAAAGACAAAGAAGCAAGCAAGTAGAAAACTTCATAAATCATCAAGTAATAACAAAAGTTAACATGGTGGGAAGTTAAACAATTGGTAGATTCTCCAGATTGTCCAATTATATTTAAAGGTTATGCTGAATTCTGATTCTACTTAATGGCTGATGAGGTATTGTGGTAAAATACGGTGTTCCTTTCTGCTGATTTATGCAAGCATTAGACAGCTGGTGTCAATGACAGGTTGTGTGAATAACTCCTTGAGGAAGAGATGGCTGGATAAAGGGCATCCTGCCCAAACTCCCCTCACATCTTCCTTACAACATTTTGCTGGCACGAGTCTGAACAGTGCTGCAGATCCATGTTGCTGGCTTGTGTTACAGCGCTGCGGTTGGGGGAATTGTTGTCAACACACAAATCTTGAGGGGTGGCCCTGTAGTGTCCTATCATCATCATCATCATAATACAGTGTCAGACAGGAACAGCATGTTCTCTTGCACCTCATCTTGTCCCTTGTCATGTCGTATATCTGCAGTAGTCTTGCCCTCAATTTAAAGGTTACTGAGGCTGAAGACGAAATAAGTTTGTGTCCTAAAGGCTGTCAGTGTCATTGCAAAACTACTCTTTCTTTTAGGATAGACTCCACAGTATTCAGTATTTCTAAGTTTATCTCCCTTTTCAGATTTCAGACCTTTTCATCTCCTAGAGTAGGACTATTAACTAAAAAAATGAGCTCTTACCTTCTCAGCACACCGATTCAATCATAAGTCATCACGCTATGTGCTTGCGTCTTTTATTTTTCACTTTTTTCTATATTTGTAGGTGTCAGATGGCTGAAGGCAGGGTGCCAAGGTTACTGGTCTCTGACTTAGCGTAAGGCGTGGGATTGAATCCAGCAGTTTTATTACTTTTTTGGCTGGCGGTTTCTGTATGCTTTCAAGCTCCCGATGAATACGTTTTCCACACTTATTTTGCTATTAGTCCCATTTTCGCCCCATCAAATCACCCTACCAATGCTATATGTTATCCTTTTTACATGTTTGTTAAGGCACTTCTTGATAGTCATTGTACAGAAATGAGTGGACCAACCAGCTAAACTAAAAGAACAAAGCTGATGATATTCTGTATGTTTGTTATCCCTATACAAATCCCATGAAAAGACAAAACCCACAACAAATTTATCCTGTAAACAAGTATTGTCTGTGTAGCGTATTCCTCTGTGTCGCAGAGATCCATTGTTTTCCAAAACTAATTAAAAACACACCACACTGTTGCATGCTGACATGTTCCTTTCTTACAATGAACATGGCCACTGTAGTTTATTTTGATTCAATCAAAACACACCATCCACATGTCAATTCACCAGAGTACCAGCAGCGTGTATAAATCTCCAGCTGGAAACAGTCCCCAACAAATGAACTATTTACTCTTGCTTGGGGAACATTTATTAAAAGCTACACTGTCTAACCAATGTAGGAAATTACTAACGCTTTTTTAAAAATCTTCATCTTCATTAGGAACCAGTGGGTCAGGAGCACGGTACTACAGACAGGGTAGGGTATTGTTGGTCTTTTCATGGGACTTGTTGAAAATGAGAAAATTAAAGATTAAAACCACCGTTATCCTATAAATTCAAGCAAAAATGCCTCCATACTAACCCTCTAGCCAGTACTGACCTGCGTTAATAAGAGTTTTTATTCCCATAGAAGTGAATCAGTCTGTCAGACAGGCTATATGGTCCTTTAATGGTTCTTTGTTGTGCCATATCCCTCCACCTTGTGACACTACGAGGGTTCAGGCTGCAACAGTGACATGAAGAGGAGCCTTACTGTCCTCCTGCAGAGGAAATAAAATAGGTTGCCTCCGTGGGGACAACACCACTGTTGCATATCCCACCATACTCTTACAAACATCAATATCATGTCACACCACTCACAGTGACAGCCCCAGTATGACTCTGGATTAAAGCAGGTTTCCATATTTTCTGCCAGCAGGGAGAAGCAATTGAGTTCTCATTTACATGTGCTAATATAAGTAATAATTACATAGACCTCATGAGGGGTAACCTGAGGGGTGTTTTCTCTCCTTTCCCTCATTGACTTATGGTTTTTACCTCACTGTAGGTTTTTTTTTTTTTAGATAATGGCTTTTAAATATTTGCAATTTTCAATGTTACTGTTTACAAACTGTAAAATGTTTATTTTACCTTTGTTCATCTGCTGACTTGAATGGGTCATTACTGGTGCTAAGTGTATTTAAGCGCTGAAATGTTCCTTTTAGGAAGGAAAACATTGCATTTCTGCTTTACAACAACAGTGAGAGGTACTTATTTGACACATTCGATGCCATTTTACAATTATGCGGTATCAAAACTGCAAAAAGCTCATCTGTGTGGATCTGTAATTCTTTGTACCAAAAATATGTGTAACATAGGTGTTTCCTGCTTTCTCTGCACTCGCACACCGTTAAATAATTATGTTACATCATGTACTGTATGTTGTGGACTGTTGGCCCTGAAAATACAATTTGGCATTGAAAACAAAACCTGTACTGAAGGAAACACTGGCAGCACTTAACTCTTAAAGGTTGTATTGTTTTTATTTAAACTATCCCCTGTGAGATAGATTTGTTCTATTAGAGGTGTTTTCAAACAGTATTTTTCAGGTTTGCGGGAGAAAAGAATTAATTAAAGGATTAGGACTAAGAAGTTGCTTTTTCAAACAATCAAAGGACAAGTGGGCAAAGGTTTACTTTTCAAAAAATGGGCTTTATTTTACCCCACATAAACATGCCAAAACACAAATTAATGAGAACAAGCAATTTTAGTAGCAAACTGGGCCCTTAGAAGAGGTCAACCACTCTACAACAAAACAAAATTTAAACTCAGCTAATTGAAAAAAATGAGACCTGGGGAGACATATATACTGGCTGATCAGACCATTAAAGACAAGGAGGGGAAAACAGCATACACAGTAACTTCAACTCTACAAAGAAACACCACTATCCCCCCCATGCTAATGCTGCTCATGGTGTGGTCCATTTCTTGGCTTTTGTATTTAAGCGGGCTCTGCACTCAGCCACCTCTTTTGGCCAGACCAGGAGGGAGGACTGATGCAGCAGACACGGTAACTGAAAGACAAAGAAAGTTTAGTTAATGCAACTTATCTACAAGGATTGTGACTAAACAGTGTAAACCAAATGTAACAAAATCTAGCAATAAACAAAATTTTAAATTGAATAAACCGTGGATGTTTTTTTATGTAGCTTAAATGACAAAGAAACAACAAAGACTGTGGTACTTGTCTGGGAGAGTGTGTGAAACCATAAATTTGTTTTGTATGTTGTGTGTGGTGAGACTTGAACGAATATAACCCCATTTCTATTTCAACTGTGTGGCTGTGGATACAGCCATCTCACAAACGTATATCTGACCAATGGCCCCATTTAAATGGTTTGTCGAAGTTGGTAGCAGTTCATTTACTTTGTAACATAGGTTAGCTAGCTGACACATAGCTAACATTAGCACTTAGCACCTCTGCCAAATCAACATGGCGTTAGCTAAAAGGTAACGATAACCCAGCCCAGTTCTGTGTAAAAACACCTACAGAGGGAAACAGACTGATTTTTGAGAGTACCAAAATTAGTGGGAATTTTTATTTTTATTAGTATTTTATTTTTCTTCAGTATTTTCTGAGATGGACACCATTAAAATTCTGTCTACAGTCCTATAGGTCAAACAGCAGTGTTTGCACACACACAGTCCTCATGCCTTACAAATTCTGCACAGTGGAACCATGTCGACTACAGACCAGGCTTTAGTTTGCAGGTCTTCCTGTCTCCTGTGTGGTAACTGGGACATGCAGACTGCTCTGCATGTCACCCACATCCTCATGACCTGCTTTTAGTCCCTGTCGGTGAGCAGAGATTAGCTTTTCTGGGTCACGTCCTTAACCTGTACCAACCTTGACTTTCCATAACACCAGGGATTCACCTTTACAGGAGAAAGGATTAAAGTGAGGAAAGAAATGTCTTAGCACCCACTCATTCCTTTCAGTACATCACATTCAAGTTGTCCAAGTTCAAACAACGTTCAAATGGCCAGGCTGTGGATGACTGCCAGAAACCTGGTTAGCTGTGTGCACTCAAATCTAAACCGTGACAGTTAATGTTTGAACGTGTATAAATAGGCAAAGCTGTGCAAACAGCTGATTCTTTCTAAGAAAGATCCACATTTAAGAGGTCTTACAGTTCACACACAAATCATTACACAAATTAAATTTATATATTCTAAATTTTAATAAATTTAGTTTCAGTTTATTCTAAGTGGCTGGTCTGTTTTTAACAAATTCATCTATTTGTGAGGATGTTTCTTCATTTGCTGCAGAATGAATTCAAGGTCTTTCATCTCAGAAGGACAGGTTTTTTTTTTTTTTTAGGCTTCTTCCTCCCTTTTTTTTTCATGTGTGGATATTTTTAACCCAGTGTTTGTGTGTCAGCCTTCCAGAGGTTTTTGGGGAAGAAGGATGTGTCTCAGGAGTTGGAAGAAGTCCATGCGGAGGCTCGAGCTCAGGACAACCTACACACTGTCTCCGTGTTACAACTGCTGAAGAACCCAGCTGTTCGCTGGCAGCTCATCACCATCATCATCGTTATGGCCTGCTATCAGCTCTGTGGCCTCAACGCGGTAAGCTGCAGCTCTTATTTCACTTTACTCAGATATTCACTGGAATCTTGTTCTTTATGTTATCTCATCTGACATTTAATGAAAAAAAATCTGAGATTCAATTGGTATTTCTAAAATAAAATTTAAAAATGTATGGGATATAAAAGTACTTTCTTTGAACACCATTTATAGTGCAAAGATTATGTGTATCAGACAGAGACTTTCTTAAGGATTCTCTGTCACACCTGCAGTTACACCTCAACCTTGTCAATTAGTTTTGGGCTTTGGTGGACAGATTTACATTAGTGCCATGACAGGAAGGTGAAAAGTCTCTTTTACTCGAGAAACTAAAACAAGAGAGAGAGTCATTCTGCTGCCTTCTTACCAGGCTACTCAGAAAGTGCCCAGTTGATTGTAACATTTCCCTGATGTAAGGAAGAAATCTCAGACAAAACAGCACAATATACATAAAACCCAGCTGAAAATACAGTACTGGCATATTGTTACCTTACAGAGTTGTTATGGTAGCTGCATGGTTACACATCCAACGGGAGCAACAGTAGCATTTATCTGGAGTCAACAAATGCATGTGCAAAATTCATTCAGTGGCAGTCAACCTATCAAAAAAAACAACAAAAAAAAAAACAGGTTGAGCTGAGGAAAACTACAGATTCAGGTGAAACTTTGCTGTGGGTTCATCAGTATGAACAGATTTTAATGCTTAGCCTGGTCACCACCTCATTGGAACTTTAATTTTTGTCAAGTCAAACATAACACATATTAAGCTTTGAGCTGATCAACCATTGTAAACCTTTTACTGAGACACAGCTGTAGCCTTGTGTAGCCTTAGTCAACATGACACAACTCCTACATCCCCAGGGCTGCACAAATACATAAACATTTAAGTGCCTTTTAGTAAGTTTTAGGTAATTTAGTATGAACATTTCCAGCTCTTTAAAAAGCACCAGTAATTTTAAGTGGATTCGTTTGGGGGGGAAAAAATGAACTGTTGGGGTGTGCTGTTCTATCACAGTCCCATCAGTGACCGAAAAAAACAATCAATACTGTCACAGCCCTGCATGTCAGTGGAGCAGGTGCGACAGAGTCCCTCTGGGTCTGTGCATGCACAGGTGTGACCCCATATTTGTTGTCTCTTAGAAATAAGGCCTTTCATTTGCACAGTTTTAAATTCTACTCTGAATAAGTAAATATTTTTTGAAGGTTAAAAGCTGTAAAAAAAAAAAAAAAAAAAGGAACCATAAAATAAGAACTCTTTGAGCCAGTTTCTTGCTCCTTTTATTTGGTAGTCTCTGTGTAGGTTTTCGGTTCAAGGCTATTGTGTATGAGAATGTGTGAGCATGGAGAATTGTGAGTCACTCTATCCTGTGCACTTTATTGACCAAGGGAGATGTTTAACCATCCTCCACCTGCTGTGTTGCAGTGCAGTTGGTGGGTGTTAATGACTGTTGTCCAATTATGGGACCTAAGCTCTTTGTCTTGGTTCTGTAGATGCGAAGAGTACCTCTGCATGAGGAAGAGTTATTACTGCTCACTGCTGCCATCCACCACCTGAAATAAAGAGACTGACAACAGTGAACAAAGAAAAAAAGACTTTAGGTGTTTTAAATTCCAAGGACAGCAACCTCAACAAAAACAACAACTTAAAATTAAAAAAGTTTCTACTGTAACCTTTAAAGACAGGCTCTGCTTTGTATTTAAATCTGTATAGAGCAGAAAGGTGAACATGTTCTATGGAGAAAAGCTGTAGTTTCAAATTTCCATGTGTCTATTAAGTCTATACTGGAAGGATGCAATCATCAAAGGTCTTTTTGAAACTGAAGTGAATGAAAATGACAAAAACAAACAAAAAACGAACAAAGAAAAAACGCTTATTTGACAGATGTACTGTGGTGGGCTGTATGCTAGGCATGCAAAAGCATTGTTAGCTTGTCTGTAGATTCATATTCAGGCTGAATATCATAAATAACAATATTTGTGCTTTATTTCTCATTATCAAATTTTCATATTTGATAGGTTGATGGAGTTTTCAGTGATATATGAGAAGACTAGAAATCACAAAGCTCATTTAAATTAACATAGATATGAGCATGACTTCATTTACATATACTTTCATTCCAAGAAGACAGGAATGTAATTTAGATCACTCTGGAGGTTTTCGTTTTGATTGTCGTATACTATTCACTCTCCCATCGCCATCAGCCCAGACTAATGGTTCCAGTAAATATTACAGTCTGAGAATGACTTGGTGATGTTTCAGCAGTTTATTGGGCTGCAGTCAAACTGAGGGCTGATGCTAACTTGACAGCTGAGAAATTTTCCTGCAGCCAGTGTCACAGTATCAGTGCTTCAGCCTGTCATAAGTCTGAAATTCTAACAATTGCGTGCATGTTTTGTACTCTCGCCGTTGTCTGTCAAAAGGACCATTGGAGAGAATAATGAAGGACATAGGTTAGAGGAAAGCAGAGAAAACAGTCAGCCAGGGAGTTCTATATGTTAAGTGTCCAGACAGTCTGTCAAGGCATGTCACTTAACTTCAGATTCTTAACAGAGTCGATGAATGACAGCCAGGTTTCATAGAACTTGATTAAAAGAATCAACCATCTAGCTTTTAAAGCAGCAAATGCTGTAGTATTTTGTCTATGTTTGGGAATGTTCTCATCATCACCTTCCTCACCAAATAGTGCAGTAAGGGAGCAGCAGTTCAAAGGTTGTCCCAGGATGCCTGTCCAGTACTCGTTAAGTGAAGAGCAAGACCCAAAGGAGTGAATAAGAAAACTGGTCTGGGACTCACCCCAGGATACATCTTAGCAAGTTTAGAAAGATGAAGGGCAGTAGGTACAGTGGAAGCCTGTATCTCACACAAACAGAAGAGTTCCAGATGTTCTCATCTATCTTAACCTGGACGTCCACCTCTCTGTGATCTTTGATTATTTCTAATAAAGTTTCTGATAGAAGCATTATTATTTTATGTAAGCTGGTAATAAGACGCTTATCCTAGGGATCTGTAGTGAGGATATCATCCAGAATAGAACTGTTCAAGGAAACTGGGGTAAATTAGACCTGATAAAATCCCTAATTTGCAAGTAAAGGCACAATTGAGAATCAGAAAGACTGTGTCTTTCCTGTAGATGAGCAAAGGAGGAAAATACACATCGTCCATATAGAGATCTCTAAAAGACAACATGCCTGCCACAGTTCAAAAGCTGAATCTTGTAGCGACGGTAGGAAAAGATGGTTCTGATCTAAAGGATTAAAAAAGCGACGCTGCTACATGCCCAGATTCTTAAAGAAATAAATAGGAGGACAAGATTTTTTCGTTCAGAAGGATAAAACCAAGGTTAAGGATGATGTGAGGAGAGCTGATGGAGAGAAATTTTAAGTGAGTGTAACCTCAATATTGACCCACGTGGACCATTTTCGGTTGGTAGAGAGAACGCTACGAATACTGGCAGCAAAATAAGATTCAGATTTAGGCAGGGCCATCCCTCCCCTTTGCCTTGGTCTTTGTAAGAAAGTTTCTTGGTGAGTTATTGTTCCAAAGAAATTGTGATAAGTTTGTCTAATTCAGCCTAAATTTAAAAAAAAAAAAATCTTCATCAGAATTGTGATACATTGGAAAAGGCAAAAGAACTTGGCTAAGATATTTATCTTGAGAGAGTCAACCCAACCCCGCCAAGGAGAGAGGAGAAGGAAGATCCTTCTTAAAGTTTTGGACCAACAGTATGTTGTGGCATGTGGGAACCTTCACACCAAGATAAGATCCACAATATTTAATTTTAATTTACACCATGTCTGCACAGCAGGTGCAGAAAGCAGCACATCAGCAGCAGCATTTTAGATTAATTCAGTGTCTGCACATGAGGTGCTCAGGTACAGTTCTACTATGTACGTCATCTCAATTTTGGCAGCACTTAGACACAATGTTATGCCCTGTTGTAATGAAGTGAAAGCATAAGTTCAGCCTTAACTAATAACATTGTTTAAATGCAATAAGAACATACTGTACATTTTATGAAATCTTTTAAACACCTATGAGCTCTAAAGCCAGGACAAGAGCCTGAGTGTCTGCAATGAAACCTACTGTATATAAAATTTCATGTTGTTCATATTGCAACAAAAGCAACAAAAAGACGAGTGAAATTTGGTTTATTTTCTCACAGATCTGGTACTACACCAACGGGATCCTTCGGGAAGCAGGCTTTGCAGAAAACCTTCTCCCCTACATCACACTGAGCACCGGGGCTATAGAGACATTGGCTGCCATCATCTCGGTAAGCATTGCTGCTTTAAACAACCAAACTGGTCTGGTTCTGGGCAACAGCCTGCTCTTGGAATAAATATTCATGAGACAGGTTTTGTTTCACTTTAGGGGAGGCCTTCGACCTGGTATTTGAACAGTTTTTTTTTCCCAATGCAAAAACAGCCAGAGGTTCGATTTTACCATCATCTTCTTTTTAATATCAGCAGGTTAATGCAACACCCTACCACTGGCAGCTCATTACTACAATATATATTAGTTGCATTGTTTGCTGTATTTAGAAATGTTTGTAATGCTAGTGTTAGATTAGACTCCTAAAATTTTCACAAATGGGATGAAAACACAAAAATCTGACCCGTACAAAAAAAAATAAATTTTAGCCGCTCAGCTGTAATCCTAATGCTCTTGACCACAGTTGGTTGGTGTGGAGGAACCTCTCAAATGAAAGCTGCTCAAACATTGTCAGCTGAGTTGGCAGGGCTGTCAGCAGGAGTTCATTCCTGCTCTGGCAGCTGATCTGTCACTAAATGACTGAGCAGAAAGCACTTTGCACCAAATATTTCAGCAGAGTAATTTGATGGTGGGAATGTCTCTGTCGGCAGCTTGTTAGGCAGACACTGTAGTATTTTATACTCGAGCATTATGTGGTGATTGACGTGCACTCATCACTTTACACAACACACTTAAAAATATAAATCATGCAAAAATCAATGAGAAAAAACTATGATAAAGTAAAACTACCAACAAGCCTCTTTTCTGTTATAAATGGTTAATTCTGATATAGAGCAGCATCAAGAGATGAGTCCTGTTGCAGCTTGCAGATATTTAACCTTCCATGTTATTTCTCCTCTTCTGAATTGCCAGTTAGTAAGAAAATCTGAGATTTTCTTACTAACTCAGTCTGAGATTACACCTGAGTTGCACACAACAGATCAATGAGTATACTTGAGTGTGATGTTGAGGTGTTTTTTTTTTTTTTTTTTTTTTTTTTTAAATTGTGATTCCGTCACAGCTTCTGTTCCCAAGCAGCAAAGAGCTGCAAATGACTTGTGTTCCTGAGAGGTAGCGTGGTGTGAGACGATGGTTAATTGCGGCTTTGACGCAAGTTGTTTCAGACAAAAGGAGTCGATAGTTTGCTGTATTCAATTTAAACCATTTTTACTGTTGCTGCAGGAATACATATATATATTTTTAGAAATCTTTCTTGTATTTTGAAGAATAAATTGTGGGTATAATTTAAGGTCCTGTGCCATAGCCCAGCTCTCTAAAATGCAAAATCCACCCAGGAAGGAATCTGCTTGAACTTAACACTGCTGAACTTTTATAATTCTAAAATAATAAAATTATATTGTTTTTGTTTTATATTACTGTTATTCTCTGCTGTTTTTATGTGTGATTGTGTATATTTTTGCCACTTTTATGTATTTAGAGTATATTTATTTAATTTCTGATAACTTTAATTAGTAAATTGTTTTGGCAATATTGGAGTTGAAGATTGTTATAATATCAATATTGTTATAATAAAACATGGCTGTTCGGGGGTTAGAACAGCATTCACATTTCAGGCAAAAGTAGAATATTTACTCATTTGTTCATAAAGCTGTGTTTTGGTGTCCATTCCTCAGAAAAAAAAATCTGACACATTAGATGCTGAATACTTCACTGCGTTCACCAGCTAGCTGCTAACTATCTGTCTTTTTGCTGTTTGGTGTTGGGAAGGTTGAGTGCAGTGCGCACTGCGGATCACAAAACCAAAGCAATGAGCTGAAAGAGGCTATAAAGGTCCACACAGCTGAAGGGAAACAGCACAGTCTGGTGATAACTCTACGCAGGGTTCTCACTATGAGCGGCCCCCTTTCACATCACATATAGTCATCTGACCCGTTTGTCTAGATCTATCTGTTAGAGCAGCTTTAACTTTATCTGTTAATTGATTCAATACGGTTATGTTGGACACTAAAGCAGAAGAACCTTACAGATCTTCTCTATTTTGGGAGACCTGCCTTCCACCTGTGCATGTCTCCTTAATTCAAACATCACATTACAGCAATTAAAAAAAACAAAAAAAAAACAAACAAAAAAATCCCCCCAAAAACAAAAAAAACCAACACAATGGATAGGGTCTGTTTTCTCATCATGTTCCAAAATACATCTAAAATTAATCTGTTGCTTTTTTTTTTATTTGTTGTTCATCTAATTTGCCTAAACCTGTTTGAGATGTGGTGGGAAAGCAAACAGAAATGAAAGAAAGCAGATTTCACTTTGTGAGTGCAGTTTCTGCATACTAAACTCTGCAGACTCAGCCAATAATATACCAGTTTAATAACACATCTGTGTGTCAGGCACAATCTTTTGTGCGTCGTTACTTTTCCAGCGACAACACTTTACAAAATGCAGCAGGGAAATACACCACCACAATACTCCGCCATCTTTCCTCATTTAATTAGTGTGTTAATGCCCTGTTTGCAGCTGCTATCTATTTCTGTGATTCTTCTCAGCATGAGCACATTAAAGTTGATCTTTGATCTGCAGCAGGGAGAAGACCCCACTGAGTAACTTAGCTACCAGTTGACTGACTTCAAACATGAGCATGTACCCTTCAGATATGAGTATTCCCTCCAGCCCAACAGCATCTCCCCATCAGCCACAGCCAATTCACCACCCTACTTATATTACTGATGATAATGAGCTACTGGCTGTCTAACTGTCATACACAACAAAGATGGAAATTATCAACATTAAACTCACGTATCCATCGGTTGTAAAACTGAATATGTTAATTAATCAATCAGACTATTTATGATTTTTAGTACGTCAGGTGCCACGTAGCATGTGGGGCCAACTGTGACTGCCGACTGCATCAGACCAGCCTCACATATGTGAATGTCTGCGACTGCCTGATTGAGTGAGTGAGTGACACTAATGGTCGTCCGGCTGAGTGATTGACCCACTGGCTGTTGCTCATTCAAAATAAATAGGTGTCAACAGTTTTTGTTATGTCATCAGGTGGGTGTTTACTAGCGATGGCCAAATGAAGCTCCCTGAAACTGTGAGGCTCTCCAGCCCATTGGTTCACCAGAAGGTTCATTACTTGAAGCTTCACTCAACAGTATTCACTAGCAACATCTACAGCTGAAAGTCAATCTGCAGCAGTCAAATCATGAATGTGGCTTTTAAGATAAAGCCCTGCTATCCCTTATATTACCACTGTGCTTCTCATTGTCATTGGCTCATTACTTATTAAACTTGTTTTTAAAGGGTTGTTAATAAAGATCAATGAACATTTGTGTTGGGGCCCTGTGTTGGGGCCCAGTGCTGGGGGGTGGGGGGTGGGGGGGGGGGGGGGGGGGGGGTACAAATTTTTCAAGGATGGAAAACACCCCCTCACATGGCAAGGAGGATGTGGGTGATAATAGTATTACTGCTACCACTACTATGATAACAACAACTATTACTGCTACTACTACTACTACTACTACTAATAATAATAATGATGATGATGATGATGATGATGATAACAAATACTATGCTAAACTCTGTTGCCAGGACAAGATGTGAACCAAACTTTCACCTATAACAGCCCACGAAGTGCCGGATGTTTAGGACGCTTATTTATATAAGCATCCTAAACATCCGGTCCAACTGGCTCTCAAAACTATATAAACCTCGAAGCGGGGCTTCATCTGCATTTTGTGCACACCTCAGCCACAGCCATTGTCAGTGTAGCTAGAAACTTTTACCGGAGACCGTAATCTACCAGATTGATTATTTGTCTGTTGTTAGCCTCTGCCTAAAATGGTGTGTGCGCGACTCACACCTATGGTTGATCTGGAGCATGTAAGCACAACATGATCCGTGTCTACACAGGCCTTTTCAGTGAAACTTTCATACTTTGACCATTGGTGGTCCAGCCATATAGGTTTTGACCTAATCTTATTTTGTTCATGGTGATGTTCTGGTTTTTTTTCTACAGCAAACAAGATAATGTAACCTGTACAAGGTTTGCTTTGTAACAGTATCTCAGCCACAGTCAGGAAAGGGCAAATGCATACATCCTTTGGGAATAAGCTGAACATCTGACATCTTCCTTTTTGAGAGCACTACTACTACTACTGAACAGATACCATTTGTATGAGCCTTGTGTTCACAGTCAGGGGACATCCGATGAGAAAGATTAATTTGATTTGCGGCTTCAGGAGCTTCAGACATTTATGATATTCAAATCAAAGTCTACACACAGCTTTCAAACGCCACTTTTTCTTTTATGTGGTAAACATTTCAAAGCTGTGTTTTAATCCCTAAATTCTGTGATATGTGCTTCTTAATATGATAAATTGAATGCACCGCAGGGAGCATTTGGCTGTAACTAATCTTATTACATTAGCAACGCCTTTACAGAGCTGCCAACACACAAACAATAATTTCTGACATGTTATTCAGGGATGTTTCATATTAAGAAGGGGAAGAAATAGCCACTATTGAAAGCCCAGTATACGCAGGGGCGGTTCACCTGCCCCTTCCTGCAAATCCTGCACTGAAAATCTGTGAGGAAAGATTAGTTGTCTTTTTGCATTCTGCAGTTTGGTGTTAATGAGTTTTGGGAGTACCCAGGCATTGGGGGCATGCAGAAGATGCCACCTTTCCTGGTATTGCTCTATAGGGAAATCAAGATTTGCTCTGCGATTGCAGACAAGACAGAAGAGGAAGACTGTCACTTATGGCTTGTTGACGTATTAAATCACTTGAAAGTAAGGAATTGTTTGGACCTGTGTTGAAAGAGACAAGAGGTTTAAAGTGATACCGTATTAATTATTTGGCTGTGTCCATACAGCAGTGGTAGTGAATATATTATCCATTGTTATTATGCAGCACATGTGATTTGTGGTCAGTGTAGCTGACACCATTTTCCAATGACCCCACTACTCTTGGTGTTTCGTGGTGCTCACATTCGTTGCTTGCATGGTATGGAGCTGGATTTTCAACCCGCCAATAGTGTTGTTAAAGGCAGTTCTTTTCAGTGTCCTGAATCACTAGAATCTGCTCATTTAAAAGATTTGTTAAAAGGAATCGTTCGACTCGTTCAGTGCTTGACTGGCGCTCTGACTGCACTGTCCCACTCAGTGAAACGAAACACGACCGAACAATGTGTATATTCCTCATGATCCCCAGCTTCCACAACCAGAAGTGCTGTTGCTGTAGCAAACACACCAAACTCTGTTTATAATTATTACTATTTTTAAAGTTTCCTCCTTGTGTATGTTTTTTTTTTTTTTTTTTAAATTACTCTTAGGTCTTTTTAGCCGATCTACGGTTTGCCCTTACTCTTAAACTTGCTGGTCCTGATTCCAGCTTTTTGAGCCACTGACTTCAGGGTTCATGTTCACTGTGTAGTACGTTCAGTGAATGAATCAGTGAACATGTGCTAAGGAGCGTGTGAGTGTAATATTATTGTATTATATCATGATTATTGTATTGTGTATCGCTGGGTTTTATATCATGTATCCCTGCGAATCAGTGGCTTAGATCAGTCACTCATTGATAGAGTGTATCCCTCCACATTTACTCGCAACTGAATGAGAGCTCAGCTGAACTGAGAAATGCATGGATCATTTCAGGGAGTGATTCAGTTCAGTTCATTCTGTGCCTATGTGGTGTGAGAGGTGAACCAGTGACTGTATAGCAGGTCAAAACCACAGTGTGATTTTTGTGTGAAGTAGATTTTCCTCTTTCTTTGCATGTCAAAGAAGGATGAAAGTGCACATTTAACATATTTTATTCAACATGTGTCAATGATGAAATTCCCAGGCCTGTCACTGCACCATGATCACTGAAAACAACATTAAACAGAATGTCTGAATGACATAGACAGGCCGCAGTGCTAAGAAAACATCCTTAGCAGGTCTTTCCAGTAACCGATTTATTTAATAATTAGTCAAACTTTTGTGCTTTCATTCAATAATGTAACATCGTTGAACTGTATGCACATAGAGGCAACAGTTGTCCTTGGACCAGAGCAACACTGTCTGTTTTCACCAGCTCATTAATGGACTCTTATAGTTGCTTGGCAGTTTTGCACCTCTGGTATAAGGACATCAGTCTCTTATTGCAGTACATTTATATGGCATAAGCATACCTCTTGTATTTATCAGGACACTATAGTATACAGTGCACAGGTTTTTAAAGGAGGGGAAAACTGCCAAAACCAGGCCCCATAACATTTACATTTACTGATTATGTATTCATCCAGATACCACCCACCAACCATGCCACTGGTCATCATACCCTTGAATTTCACCTGCACCAAGGGCCCACACATCACATGAATATAGAGTGCTAAATCTTTGAGATTTGATTTTGAAATCCCCTCTTGAATTATGCAGGCAGAAAGTAGTAGGGACATTTAAAGTTTTATGTTTTCTGTGTTCCCTTTGGCACTGCACATATCCTCTTGCTTAAAAAATATGTGTAAGAAGTAGGCGATAGTCTGTCCAATGGTTTTTAGAGGAAAAAAAATGACTGACACTACAATTAATTAGCTTACTGTATACAAAAAAACCCTTAACTGTCAGTCAGCTGTGTGTTCGTGAACAGTTAGCCATCCCACCCCTTTAATCTTTAATCAAAGCTTTGCTTTAGCTGCCTTAATTTTTAAATTCTCTTTGCCAGTGTACTATGCAGTGTGTATGCTTTCTGTCTTACGTATTCATATGAGTTTTATCCAGATGCTCTGGTTGCTTCCCACAGCCCAGACACATGAAAGTTAGGTAAACTGGAAACTGTAAATGTGTTTTGATTACAGTATGTGTGTGACACACACCAGCAATCTGTTCCTACCGCTCTAAAATAAAATGCATGCTGGGATAGACTCCAGTGACAATGACAAAATAAGTAGGTGTAGAAAATATATGGGATGGATGGATGAGTCAGTCCAGCTTTTTTCAGTAAATAACTGTATTTCTCAGCACCGTGGACACCTGTGGCTGGAGGATGGCCACAGATAAAATTTATCGTTTACAAGAAGAATGTTGCACTGACTGTGGAAGCTGCAGGGAATTGCCTTTAAGAAATGTTGGTGACTTTGCTGTGTTGTGGCAGCCTGGTAGTCTATAACACATATCACGTTAGACCCAAACTGGAGATCTATTTTGCATGTTTTCCTCTTTGTCATTTAATATTTCCTGACAATCTCTACTGTAAAATAAAGTTAAACGTGCCATAAAATATGTATTTAAAAAGTGATTAGGGTTTTTTTCCCCCCTCATCAGTCTCTTACGTGTCAAAAGTAAGACAAGGTGATATCTCTCATGTCTTCAAGATTTATCCTAGTACTTGAAGTAGGGTTTTGCATAACCAGACACCATCACACACTATATAATAGAATTTATTTCTTCCATATTTGCTGGCGACTTTGGTCTCTGTGAAAATGCTCCTAATTTCCAGTTACAGACTCAGGACAGGAGTCGAAGCTTTTACCACAGCAGGGCCGAGGTTTTGGAATAATCCGCCTCCTTAAAGATCGGCTGAACTGTTACGGTGCCTGTAGACTGCAGTATTCTGTCTTGCTGTATGTGTGCCAGTTGGACCCCTGCTTTTTAGGTACAGGTTTGCTTACACGCACTGACTCAGTGAGTGTATTTGTGTGTGTGTGTTTGACAGTTTATATAAACCGATTTTAAAACTTGCCACCAACCCCAGCTGTTTCTCTAAATTTCATGGAGGTCCTCTCCTTTTGTGCTCTCTTACTGTTATGATGTTTACAAGTTGAGCCTCCTCACCACGATTGCCTCTCCCCGGAGCGACTTCTTATCTGTTCATGTCTGTTTGCATCTGTTCATATCTTTTTCATTAGCTTTGTATGCATTCATGCCGTTGTTGAATTTTGCATCTCATTAAATCTGAATGCATCATTAATCATCGGTCAAAGACTTATTCATTCAACCCTTTATATTTAAGCTCTGTTTAACTCATTTTCACTATTCTATATTCTCTTTTTTTATTCAGCGTATTCTAACTCCTTTGTGGAGCACATGAAAACAAAAACAGGCATAATAAACGATTACTCAATGCTATGCGCTGACCTCCTGCCCCCTTTCTTGTGCCCTACTGCGCCATCGCCTTTTCACTGCTGCACACTTGTCACTACACGGCTGGCTAACACACAAGAACCGCGGACTGTGTGCCACCACTCATTAAATCACACAAACCCGGCTGTGTCGTCACACTCTGAAGCCCTTTGGCTAATTAAAGTCTAAACACAAAGAAATTATTATGGAACACAAAAACTGACCTTATGGCAGCAAAAACACATTTCATATTACAAGAATATACAAAAGAATAAAGTTACACATGTTATATAGAGCCACAGTCTATTTATATAACAAATTAACATTTGCTTGCTTCTTTAAATTTCTTCTTTATTATCTTTCACCATTTATCAGATAAATAGGATAGGAATATTCATACTGACAGAACTAAATGAATGCTTCATGGTAAATGTGATAAATGCTCTAGCCTGAGTAATTTTTAAGCCTGTGCAAGTTCCAGGTTTCCATGCTGTACAAATATGATTATCTGGAAATGACTTCCTCTGAAGGCAGGAAGACAGCCTCTGATATCTTCAGCTATGCTCACCGACTGCAGAACACCAGCGTTGCTATTAGTGTTCTCCTCTTACGTCTTTGCCCTACAAAGTAATTTGCGTGTTGATTGTCAAGTGTGAAGACAGTCACAGCGTCATTGTCAACGTGTGTCTATGCGACAGATTTCCTCATTCAAAGCCTCTCCCAAGGGTTTTAGCGGGGATGTTGAAGGGCCAGTGGTGCCTCAAGCTGTGTCCAGTTGTCTTTAATGGCTCATCTGCTTCTTGATGTGATGAATAATGACCAGAAAATTTAGTCCTGCCAACCATGAGCGGCTGAAATCGCCTGTCTGACCTCTGTCCATCAAGAAGCAGGAGATTGTGTAGCATATTTTCACATTGTGAGATGAGAGGGTGTTAATTTAATCCAGTTGCATTTATCGTTCACTGTTATTTTTTAGGACAAAACCTGGAAACGCATTATTGTTTTATGCAGTTACAAGTCATGAAAATGATTAGATTTTATTCTTATTATTATTGTTATTACTTTGGTGGTATGACTTACTCACTGATGGTGTTGTTGATACATGGACATTACCTGAAGATTTGAATGATGTAAAAGGGGAACGCTGAGGAAGCACATGGCTTACTAGTCTCACTAGTAAGCTCATAGAAGCAGTACATTTGGACGTAGTGTCAAGAAACAATGACTGTTTGAAACACACTCACTGAATGTCTAATACTCAAAAGGCTTCACGCTCACAGAGGAGTAAACACCTAAATGACAGCGTCAAGGATACACACAATAATACACATTTTTTTCTGTCTCCAAGGTCTCTTCTGAGAGTCTTCTTCACTTCTTTCCCCCCGCTCTTTAGCATAAAGGCTGTTACACACACACACATACAGAGTCTCATAAATATTCAATATTCAGCCTCTTACACCTTCACAGACCTTAATGAGCTGTGACTCTGCTGGTTGCTAGTGGATGGTGTCTGTGTGGGTGTGTGTGGGTGTGTGGGTGTGTGTGGGTGTGTGTGTGTGTGGGAGTGTGTGAGTGTGTGAGTGTGTGTGTGTGGGAGTGTGTGTGGCTGCAGTGTAGGTAGTGTCTGGAAGAGAAACGTCCTGTGCTTTCAGGGACGAGTAGGATGTGTGTACCCCCCCCAACACACATACACACACACACTCTCACACAATCTCACATATTTGTGTTACATTAGTTGTGAGGACACTCGATATAATGTGTTCTCTAGCCCCTTACCCAAACCCTAACATAAACCCAATCTAACTAACTGTAACCCCCCCAAAAAAACAAGTCTTAACCATCAAACAGCCATTTAAACTTGTGGATTCAAGCACTTTGGTCCCCACAAAGCTGCTGGACCCACATTTATAGAGGGCTCCCAATTTTCACAAATATAGTAAAATATAGTAAAACAAACTCACACTTTCTCTCTCTCATTCACACAAGCACGCAGTGAAATCCAATGACTTTTACACCAGATCTCAAACGGATACGGGGGCATAACCTGCTGCCAGTGGGAAGCTTCAAAATAAGAAAATAATAGTCTACATCAAATTTGGAACAATGGGAAAAGTCTTGATCAGGTTTCTTCTGGTGAGGTTATCCAGCACCTCCCCTCCATGCCACATACACACACATAGAAAAGTACCTCATCTTATGCTTTTCTGGCTTCACTCAGCAGTCCCCCTGTATTGGGGATACATACTGTATAAACACCAGTGACCTTTTCCACAACCTCATGAAATCCCACTGGTTTGGCAAGTTGAGGGCAGTGCCATGAATACTTTAATACTCTGAGGCCATGATGGAGGAAAGCCTTGCAGCTGTGGCTGGAGCTTTGCTTGGGGCTCAGTCTTGCTTTGATTGTGGCTGTGGCTGAGTCAGGTTTCCATCTTATGCCCCGCGCAGAGCCAACTAGAAAAGACCTGGCTGGAGAGCAAGGAGTGCCTGTGGAATTATTGATGAGCCACCTGCAGTATTGTGTATGAGTAAATCTTTATGTGTATGTCACTGTGTGTACTATATGATGCATTATATATAGGGCATTCTTTACCACCAAATTTATTTCAGTAGGATATACTGGTGGCTTGAAGGGTCAAGCTAATAAACGTGATATGCTGCCTCTTCCTTTAGCAAATCTTGCTGTCACATTAGTTTTTATTTTCGCGCCCTGTACTATGAAGTCTGGTAACATTTCCATGTGGCACACACAGCATGATTTAGAAAGGTAAAGGAAATGCACAACATTGCACATAGATGGTAGTTTGTGAAAACAGTTGGAGCTGTTGAAATATGACATTAGTGTGGTAACATTTGCCATTTAGGTCTCATCTAAACGAACAGTTCAGATGGGAATGTCAGGCATTTGGTCATAAACCAGTTAGTTGTGGGCAAATTGAAATTTTTCACCTGATGATGGCACTAGATGAAAAGTTAGGTGATCACCAAAATGATCATGATTCATTCGCTATATGAAATTTCATTGCAATTCATGCTGTAGTGGTTTAGATATTTCCATCTGGACCAAAGTGGTGGACTGACCAACCAACCAAGTGACATCCTAAAAGCCATGCCTCTAGCAATGTGTTAAAATAGGTCTATAGTCACACAGCAGTGGCCCAGAAACCCCTGGAAATGCCTCTGATAGTATATTCTTTCTTTTTTGTCCTGTCCCCAGGGCTTAGTGATAGAACGAATCGGGAGGAAGCCCCTCCTCATATTTGGTTTCTCCGCCATGGCCGTGTTCTTCAGCCTGCTCACAGTGTTCCTCACTTTCCAGGTAAGCCGCTCTTCCTTCACTTTGCCTCAGTCCTCGGTCTGGACATACTGTGAGTGAAGAGGTGTCACAGTGCACATAGGTGCTCAGTACAGACATCCAGTTAAAGTGTTAACACATCACCATCAGGATTCCTGCTCTGTGGAAACAATGTAATTATACATCACCTCTGCAAAATGGAATTTCTGCATCTCCAAAACATGAAAATTGTATTTAGTACGGTCATATCATGACATACCTTGTGCATTAAATGTTACCAATGCTTGGATCAATAAGTGCTTATTAGAAATATCTTGAAATATTACATACATCTATTGATTACATTTCTTGTATTTTTGGGCATCCTGGCTCAATAAACAGAAATAACAACAGGATGTAGTGCCATATCATCTCTTTCTCTCTCTTTCAGGACCGTGTGTCATGGATGCCCTACCTCAGTTTCATCTGTATACTGGCTGTGATTGCGTCCTTTTGCTCTGGGCCAGGTAAAACTAGCGACCTACATTACTGACTTAGATTTTCTCCTTTTTCTTTCAGTGTCTTTCTTTATTTTTCCCCTTTTTTGTTCCTCAGTCCTTCCTCTGCGCTCCACTTTGTGATGTAAATTGTCGAATAATCAATGTGAGTGAACCAGCTGCGGTAAAGTCCTCACAGGGGCACTGAGCTGTATTTGCAGTGGCTTTTGGTCTGTTTAAACAATAGGAATAATCCTCCAACTGGCGTGTCAGTAATTAGAATCACAGATGAAGGTGCTGTCGTATTAGCATACTGAACAAGAGCCATACAGTATATGTATATATATATGCACAGGGGACAGTGTGAGCGTGCACAGTGGCTCCTGGTGGGAGGCTGACTTTGAGATTCAAGGTGAGGCTATGGCTGTCATCACACATATACATTCATTGTGAATAATAATTTCTCCAGGGAGTGTTCATCCAACACAGTGCCTCAGTGTATCAGGATGAGATGAGAACAGTGGTGTAGGAAAACGTGGGACCCTCTTCATAGTGATTGCATACAGGAAACTACAGGGGGTACATTTCATTTTCCTTAACCTACAAATCATATGCTTGAATCAAGAGAAGCAAAGGAGGACATAAAAAGGTGAAACATCCATCCATGCGCACACAAAACCCCAGGCCGCACAGCTGCTACTGTCCTCTATTGTAACACCTCCATTGTAGCTTTTTATCATACAGTGCCTTGCTCAGGTGCACTTCTGTGGCAATCGTTAAGAGAGGACAGCCACACAGCAATGATTTATGGCCTGTTGAAACAAACGAAGCCCCTCACTGCTTAGGAACAGTGAATGACTGGGAGGGGATGAGAAGAAAATACACATAAGGGATGACCCCTGTAGTGCTTTGAGCTTGTGAGTGGATAAATGAGGGGCTACAATTCCTCTCAAGTCATTTCACCATGCAAACAGTGGCCTCAATATTTCAGAGTTTGATGAACACAAAGATTATGTTGCCCTAGGAAAGCAAAAAAGGTGATGAATTTTATTTTTGATATGATGAATTTAAGGACATAGCTGCTGTATGTTTGTAGCTGTGCAAAGATATTGCTTATAAAATCAGAGCCTGATTTCATACCTTGTCACTTGTAAAAAAAAAAAAAAAGTGTATGTTTTGCAATATTTTGTTGTATATACACCTGCAACTATGCATTTTCATCTACCTGTCCATCCTGGAGAGATGTGACTATCTTTGTGTTTAACTACAAATAACTAGAGAGATAAACCGCTGTCAGTACTGTGTGGGATTAGCCATGATAGAGATCTCTGTAAACAACCAGTGATCAGTAATGATATTTACAGAAGGCAATTTCACTTTCCATTTGCCAGCAAATCCCACACTTTTTTTTTTTAGAATTAAATATAATAAATAATTAAATATACTGTAAATCTCAGTATATAACAGCTTTTTCTAACACTAACACCGATAGTGTACAAGTAATAGCTCCCTGGCCTTGGTAGCAGTGTGTTCTGTGCCATAAAAATCTTGTGCATGATAAAGGCATGTTTGTGTGTCAGAGGTGCAGACGCTGCAAACAACTAGAATTTTACACTCCTGTTTTTTTGCACACTTAGAGCTTCCCAGGTATCATTACAGGCCTGACATTGATAATTAGAGGATCAAACTATGAGCTTTTTCTTTTGTTCCGTCTTCCCTCCTTTGCGCCTTCCTTTCTCTTTTGAGACTCTACATCAAGCCCATGAAAGCCTTTTTTGCTAAACTGACTTGATGTGAATTTGTTTCTGCATCACCACTTCTCTCATCAGCCTCAGACACTTTCTTCTTGGCCTTCGTTGTGTATTGTAAATTGTCCAGATGTGGCCATACCACACCTGTCCACTGGGCATCCTCACTTACTTTCCTCCTCAGTGAAACACCTGACTACCCTTGTAATCAGGCCCCTGCCAGCACAGCTGCTTCTTTAGCTTTCAGATATGGAGAGAAGGCATTTTTCACTCCTCTTTGCCGGATCGTCTGTGTTGACTTGTTGCTGCAGTGTTCCATCAATTTTTGTTACCTGTATCCCTAATTTGACTACCCGATTCTGATGTCCTGTCAGCTGGCTGATTTTCTATATTTTGTCTGCATTTGGGTCTTGATGCCTGATGTCTGCTACCTGATTGTGTAAAAATTTGCAAGACAATACCAGACAGAACAAGTGCACTGGGGTCCTGTGGTCTGTGAGGGTTCTTGCTTTCTGTCTGCAGGGCAGCTGTAATCACAAAATCAAACCTAATGTGATGCCTTGCTTGTTTTAAAGTGGTCTATTAGAAATAATCTCCTTGTTTATAAGAAATAATCATCAAAATCAATCAAGATATACTTTTTTTCTTGTTTTTTTGGTTTTGTGCTCCATAGCTCTACATACTTTGTGATATTCTGTGAGTTTCTGGTGTTTTCCCTGAGAACATATAACAGGGTTTGGATTAGAGTGTCCTCCCATCTTGTATTTCATTTCAGCAACTCTGTTCACCCAATCCGGCCCATGGTTCCCCAAAACAAGCAAAAGGTACAAAATCTTTGTTTGCCTGTGGGATATTGCTGTAATAGGCAAGAGTGCAGCGGTCAAACCTGTCACACTGTCAGCATAAGATCAGTGACACACTCACATCAGGAGTGGTACACTGATGGCGATGGTACCGTGAGGATCAGCTACTTGTGGCAAATTCAACATTTTCAGCAAATCAGTTTGCTTTTTAAATGTGGATAAACGACTATGCTAGCTACTATGGGTTTTTTTTTGCATTTCAGAGACTGGTTTGCCGCTCTGTACGCAGCGGTTTCCATCGTATTTTATACATTATGGATACTATATATTGTGGTCTGTTTTAGCTTTGCTTTTATCAAGCTTAATGGTGTGGAGCTTCACACTGAGGTACATTAGGAGTCAGATTAAGGCGGTGGGTCTTTATCAGTTTCCCTCAGAGCAATGTTCCAGAAGGTAATGTCTAAAGGACAAATGGTCAATTTGGTATCAGTTTTAATTTTCTCCTTTTGAAGAGCAACCAATGTTTCATTTTTTTCCTCCCCTAACACAATTTGGTGAGTTCTCTGGACTTGCGACTGGCTTCTTTGTCACCTACTGAGATGATTACAGGCTTGAATGAAATAGGTTAGATTAAAATCTCAATGCTGAAAAGTGTTATTTACTGTCGTTTCTCTCTGCAGCAGTAAGACTCTCCAGCAAAGACTGGAAAGAGAATAACTACTCAACTCTAATGTGCCAGACTGCTTTTTACAGTCATGCACACAGTTGAATATGTTGTTAATTAACTACAAAAACGTATGCTCTGTACTCGGTATTGAAGCTGCCATGTCTGAATACATGATTGAAATCTATGTCTAATTAATACCTACTCCGCCTACACATTACTGTTTACATTGTTGTACACGCCCCTCTCTCAAAATCGACCTGCATGCACTAAAGGATAGAGATTATATATCACCCAAATTACTGATTCAGTTCTTGGAACACCTTCATAAGTGATCAGCAGTTTTTTTCTCCTAGTATTTACAATCGCAATTTTACAAGTATTTTTTACTTATGAGACCCAGATTGGGCCAAAGGTGTAAAGTATATTTTCCTATTTTTATGCAAATGTTCATGGTATACATGAACTCACACGCAGCTCCTTAATAATGATACATGCCTTAATTGCGGGGCTCTACATATTTTGAAATATGCACCTTTACAAAAGAGGTAGGTAGCAGTCACTTTTTGTCATGCAGCACCCATCAGTTGTGTTATCTTATTATCTTTACTGCTCCTTTACTTGCTCCTAATACACAGCTGTATACTTTTCACTGTATATTCAGTGTTTAATTTATCTTCCAAGTCATATGTAAGAGTTGTGTGATGAGACAAAAACCTCAGACTGGATGAGCTCTGTTAAAGGCCTCTGCACTGAGGGTAATATCGCAGGTGGTCACACCCGTCACTTGATGATGGATGAGGCCAAACCTGGGGAATGTGGAAAAACTATTGAGATGGCATAGAACACAGAGTGCAGCAAAATACAACAAGATGTAAGGCAACATGGAAACTAGTCAAATCATAGAACTACAGTCTAGAGAAATGTTTAATGAAATCCATAAGTCATGATAAATTGGTTTTTCAGCAGCAATTTTCCTATGTGACAGATACTTGGAATTACAGGCTGCAGTTTTTATTAGTTGGGCTACTTTTTGTTTGAGATACTGTTTAGGTGGAATGATAGTGAGAGTAAACCTTATAAAATACAGCATATGTGGTGGGAGCGGAGGCTTAAGGAAAGAAGTGTTGCGACAATGCCACCTGGGGAATTTCACCCCAGGAAATAACTAAACTATACTAAGTGTAGAGTTGCAGGTTCTTTAATACCAATCGGGCAAGGGACAGTGTAGGAGGGTATAAAAGAAACAATGACTTTATTTAACACAAATAATTGACAAAATTGAAATATCAAAAAGAAAACTACAGGTCAGACACTAAGGGGTTAGGCACTATCAAACTAGCGCTTGGGCCTAGGGGTGCCAACAGGGCAAGGGCTTACCATGGCAGCTGGGAAAATCAAAAGGGGAAGGTCCATAAAACTAGTCACCCGTGACACCGCACACCAACAAAAAGGAATCGTGAAGAACAACACCACCAGGGATCAACTGCCACCTCAGGCCCTTGGCACCTGTTTAAAAGAAAAGAAAATTAAAACAGGCCAAGTGCTTCACACATAGTGCTGACTAAACAAATCAAAAACCCATTTCAAATGTACCAAAAAGAACAAAGTACAACAAATACAACATACAAAATACAACATACAAAATACAACAAAACAAAAAGCTACAACCTAAATAACTCAAGATAAATGATATAAGAAAAGGAAACAAAGAATTAACAGTTTAAAATATTGTGGGGGTTTCAGTGGAACAGACCAGCTCAGGACTCTTTGACGACCAGCACAGCGCCTAGCAGGTCGGCAGTGTGCAAAAGAGCAGCAGTCTGCGCCAAACGCCACACAAAACAGCAATATGGAACAGAAGCATAAAACAGAAACAGAGTCAGACAGAACAGCGACCAGAAACCAGAGCAGCACAGAACAGCAGAGTAAAACAGAACAGAACCACACAGAACAGCAGTGCCTCCCGGGAGTGGTAGCCAGTGGCAGGCCAAGCAATGCCAGGACTCACTCTCGCCTGGGCATACGGCGCAGCTACATGGAGGATTAGGGTTCGAGCCTCAAAGGCCGCGGCTCGACCACACTGCGGCACAAAATATATATTACTGGCCGACCTGAAGCCACAGACACGCAAAGACAGGCAGACAATGGTGACTTGCCAAACGGATACGCGAATGCACCCAGAAGAAATCCGTGGAAACAGGTGCCTCGACGGCTGCCACAAACAACAACTATTGCGTCCAATCGGAAGAAGTCGGCCATGCCACTCTGCCACACCAAGCCACAGTCACCACGGGGGATGAGCGGATCGGGAGGAGGAACCGAAGTATGGGCACACCTGCATATATATAGGGGCGCAACGCGCCTCCCACAACTCCTTGTGCCAGCAGTTGGCACAGTGCCATGTAGTGGCAGGGAGGGAGAAGATCCTTCGGCTACATCTACCCCCCACGGGCAGAAAAAACAAAAACCAAGGCCTGAAAATTACAGACTGGGAATTAGACACGGAGCCTCATTAGGTCGAGAGGCGAGCAAGTGGCCCATAAAACTACGTGGCACATGCCCTGAGTCCTTAGCGACTTAGCAGTGCTTGCACTTTTGAACCCAATCTTTGATGTCAGACCACATCCCTGGCCAATAGCAGCACTGCTGGACCAATTTTGTGGTCCGCACGATGCCCTGATGGCCATGGTCTTGGTGAAGCTGGTTCAGAGCCTCCTGCTTGAGAACTGCAGGCAAGATGAGCTGACCCTAACCCTAACTCCATCTTTCTGCACTAGGTGGTCCCACTGGCACAAAATTGCCATAACTGGCCTGAGAAGCTGCCGCCTTTCCACTGAGGTGGGTGGAGCCTTCCGCCGCCAAAACACCAACACATCCTTCAGGAGAGGGTCATTCTCCTGCAAGGATGAGAGATCAGAACAGAGTGTGATGGGAGGACTGAGACCAGGGTCTAGGTTACAGGCACCACAGGATTTGGATGTGGGCCTTGCTGAAGGCTAATGGGAACCAGAGTGCCAGGCAAGGAATGGGCAATAAGACGGGAACCAGATGCATGCTGCCGTGAAAGCGCATCGGCATTCCTGTTGCTACGGCCTGAGCGGTACTTGATGTCAAAGTCAAAGGCAAGCTGGGCAGCCCATCTGTGCTCTGTGGCACCAAGTTTAGCAGACTGAAGATAGCTCAATGGGTTGTTATAAGTGTACACAATACACTTATGCCCCAACAAATACTCCCGAAACTTCTCCATCATGGCCCACTTGAGCACAAGGAATTCCAGCTTCATTGAGCTGTAGTTGGACATATTGTGCTCGGTGGGCCGAAGGCCTCTGCTGGCATAGGCCACAGGTCCCCAAGGCCACTATGGCTGGCATCGATCTCCAAAATGAAAGGTTGTGCAAAGTCCACATAATCCAGCACCGGGGGCTGAGACCAACTTGGATTTCAAGGCCTCAAAGCACTCCTCACACTGAGGTGTCCATGCAGCACCCAGAGCCTGACTGGAACTCTTCCTGGACTTAGTGCCTCCTAGCTCAGCCACCAGCCGATGCAGAGGGCCGGCCAGCTTGGCCAAGCCCTCCACAAAATGGTGGTAATAGCTGGCAAAACCCAAAAAGGAGCGCAGCTCTGAAACATGACCAGGCCGCTGCCAATTAGCCACAGCCTCAATCTTCCTGGGGTCGGTGGAGACTCCCTGGCTCGAGATGACATGGCCCAAGTAACCAACCTCCTGCTGAAAGAATGCACAATTTTTGAGTTTGGCTTTAAGGCCTTCCTTTTGGAGCCGACCAAGCACCATTTCCAGCCTCTGCAGATGTTGCTAGACACAGGACGAAAAGACGATGATGTTGTCAAGGTGAAGGAGCAGGGACTGACACTGCTGATTACCAAACATCCACTTCATTAGCCGCTGGAAGGTTCTGGGGGCGTTACACAAGACAAAAGGCATGCGATTGAACTCAAAAAGACCAAATGGAGTACAGAATGCAGTCTTGGGCCGGTCCTACTTAGCTACAGGAACCTGATTGTATCCACTGGCAAGGTCAATGGTGGAAAACCACTGGGCCCCAGAAAGTGCATCCAGGCTCTCCTCAATGCAAGGCAGGGGGAAAGCTTCCTTCCTGGTCTTACTATTTAGAAGGTGGTAGTCAACACACAAACGCAGGCTCCCATCCTTTTTCCTCACCAACACAAACGGGGATGCGCAGGGACTACTGCTCTCCCTAATGACCTGGGACTCCAACAGCTGATTGATATGAGCCTTTAGCGCCTCATAATCTGGTGGAGGGATGTGGCGATACCTCTGCTGGACGGGAAAGTCATCAAGCAGTGGTATATCATGGGTAATGAGGTTGGTGCACCCCAAATCACCATCATGGGCTGAGAAAACTGACTCGTACTCATGCAACAGAGACTTCACACTAGTCTGCTCTGGCTCAGACAAGGCAGACAGACATAGTGACTCTATCCTATCAGGCACTGAGGTGGCTGCCATTTGGGAGGACACAGCTGCCACAGTTGACCTCACCTCAGTCACACCTGTGGGTAAACTAATGACCTGGGCAGAACTCAAAACACCAAGACCAGCCCATGGGTAAAGGAGGACCTCTGTCATCCCGACATTGACCACTGGGACGTACACTGTACCCTGGACAACCTGCACAAGGCATTTTGACGCAAGCAGTCCAGCTGTTAAGCCAGACTCAGGGGGCTCAAACAACTCACTCTGACCAGAAAACTGTTCTGGACAGGTGCTAGCAACCAGTTTCATCTCCCCACCGGGTATGCATACAGCTCGCTTGCCTCGAACCCTCACGGTGGCATTGAGGCTCCCTGGAACCTGGGCAGCACACTGGTGACACTTTGGCAAAGCCGCAATGACTGGACCAGGCGCCTATGACACAGAGGGTGAGTCAAAAAGAGAAGAACCATAGGTACCAAAAAATTCCCAATAAGACCGGCAAATCACATCCCAGGGACTGAAGACACCTTGCCACACAGTTCCACATCCAGCTCCAAATAGCCAATTTAAGGAATGGCTAGGCCATTAGCTGCTCGCAGCTGTAGTCAGTGACAAGAGCGAAGGCGATTGTGACCCCAAGGTGCAAACTGTGCCTGGAAAAAACTTCAGTAATGGTGGTTGCCATAGAACCAGTGTCCACCAAACATGGAACAGTAACTCCTCCAACCAAAACATTAATGTTTGGGAAAGAGGCAATTAGCTCAACTGTTGCCCCTTCCTGTGAGCCTGTGGACTCCCCAACTGAGCTGTGGCTCGGCAACTCAGCGGGCTTCAGTTTTCTGGCTGGTGGGAGGACTAGAACACCCTGACAGTGCCCGAATTCGGGCCGGTGAGGGAATTAGCACGAGGCTGCAGAAGAGCATGCTCACCATTACATTCAAAATGCCGACACCTCCTACAAATCAAGGTGCCATTGCGAGAAGCTTGGCCCTGGGAGTGAGGAGCCTGCAGCGAGGCTACAGTCTGCGTTAACTGGTGCAGCTGCTCCTGCTGACGCTTCAAAAGATCCATCAGCTCACTTAGGCCTGGCCCCTGGGTAGTAACAAGAGGGGCAGGTTGGGAACGACCCTGCACATCATACTGCAGACCATAAGTGGATGGCAACGAGAAGCTACGCCCCCTGGCACCCCCTGGAAGACCCTCTCTCTCCCACCTAAGAGCCTCGCTACGCAGCTCCAACAAAGTGACAGTGGGCTGGCGGCGAACTAGCTGTTTGAGCTCCCGGCGGAGAGAACTATCAGTAACATGCTCAATGAACTGGTCACGGAGCAAAACATCAGCATTAGGCATGCCATCAGGAGCACTCTGCTTAACCTGTGCCATTAAAGCCATAAGGGCTAAAGAAAACTCCAGCAGAGTCTCACCTTCTAGCTGGTGACGAGAGAAGAAAGCCTGCTGCAGGGTGACATAGGGCTGAGCACAACCATATAGCTCCTTTAAAATAGTAAAAACCTGGGCTGGGTCACCTCACTCCACACTGGAGCGGTACTTGATTTCCTCCCTTGCTTCCCCCTCCAAATGATCAAAAATAAAGAGGGCTTGATCAGCAGCAGAGAGGTGCCGGGCAAACACACATGCCTGTACTTCCTCTATCCATCCAGCTATTCCTATGCCTGTCTTACCATTAAACATGGGAGACTTACGGCCTCTTGGAACAACAACCAGCTGTTCTGTGAAAGCAGTGGCAACACCTGCAGATGGGGCATGACTAGCTGGAGCAGAGGAAGAAAAAGAAGCCCCGCCAAAATCCTCCAGGGGCACAGCACGCTCCTGACGAAGTCGCTCATTGTCTGCCCTGAGCTGTGATACTAGCTCCCGGAGCTGCTGCATCTCCTCCTCCAAGCTGAGGGGAAATTACAAAAAGCCTCACAAAAATATTACACAAAGTTGGATCCCAGAAGAACACCGCTGTTCTGATTGCACTGCTCATACACAATAAAATGTAAAAATACAGGACAAAACACTCTTAGATTAAAAATGGAACAATAACAGACAAATCAAAAAAGAAAAAAAAAAGAAAAAAAAAAGAAACCCACAAAACACGTCTCTGCCCTTTTCAAAAATAGTATCCTGCCGACAACGCCAGAATGTGGCGGTGTTGCAAGACCTCTTCCCTTAAGCCTCCGCTCCCGCCACACATAGTAGGTATGTATATATGACACCTCTGCAACAAGTTAGTTTGTTCAGATAAAATGCATTTATCAAAGAATCAGCTATTAAAAAAAAGCAAAATCAATAATAAATAACATCCTGTAAGCGGGTATTGTACGTGTAGCTGTATGATATGTGTGGCTGCTGGAGGTCTAGGTAAGAAATGTTTTGCTGATTTTTCACAGGTAGGCAGATATTCAGATGGTTTCAGTCAGATGATTGACAAGTGGAACTCCTGTCTACTGAAGCAAATCCTTTCTTCTGCCAAACACCAGAACTAGTGAGGAGCACCCATGGTGCTGATATGTCTAGTCAAGGTTAATTGGGTCCGTTTACTGCTGGAGGCTGTAACTGGGACTCACCATATAGATTCCTGAAGCTATTTTGTTCTGCTGTCTCTATGGTGACAGGCGAACAAATGGTGGGGAGATCATACTTTGAAGTTTTAAGGTATGGAAATGGTTGTGTTACAGCTGAAGAATAGCTCCAGTCCTGTATTTCCATTTTCTGACTCTCTCTGTTTTCCGAAGTTGTTGAATCAAAGATGTTTTAATGTACGGTTTTTAAAAAATTAAGTCTTAAGACATTAAGACTTTATTTTTCTAACTGAACTGAACTGAAGAAATCAAAACTGTTTTTTTAACTAAATTCAAAGCTTTTCCTCTTTTTTTCTGTCTTTTAGTAGGCTCACACCATCATCTCATTAACTGGGAATGGTTGATTTTCTTGCTGTCGTGTGTGTCAGATTTTGCCACCTTGTCAAACCAGCGAAAACATCTCTCCCCGAGTTGTTTTGCAGCCCTCATGATACTGGTGCCCATGTATGAAAACTAACAAGACCAGATATAAGAAACAAACTAACAAGACCGCATCATATTGTGGCTCTCTTTCTGCATCCTGCATTGAGAATGGGATGACAGTTGGCATTATGATACTTCATACATTATACATGTCAACACTGTAACTGCTGGAGGTGTTGGCATATAAGGGATCACACTGACAGATGCAAGTCAAAAAATATTAACCTGCTGAAAAATGAGAAGTGGGGGAGAAATATTTTTTCCTACAGTCCTTCTGTTCAGTTGATAAGTAAATACCATCAGCACTCAGCGGGTTGTGACTGTTCCCATGTGGCACAGCAGAAACCGACACCTCCTCAAAGATGCACTGATGTGTTCAGTAGTTTGGGACCTTTGGGACCAGCAGATCCCCCACCCCTACCCCACCTCATGCTTCAGATGTAGTTTAGTGTATGACAATTTTGAATTAGAACCACTTTAACATCTTTTCCAGCGAGGATATGATGAGAAACACCTGCAGCGTGATGTTCTTCAGTTTTGCTTTAATTACTGAGACATTAAAGTTCTTTTTTGCTTTCTTTGGTGTCATTTTGTTCCAGAGATTATGAAGACAGGGGTCCTTGTTCTCCTAATATGATGTTTCTGTGGCTGTGCCATTATGTAAATTCATAATAATTAACATCCCCTGATCATACTTCCCATTTCTGAGGCGATTGGGTCTCATCAACATGTAGTATGCAGTATGATATAGTTGAGAACAGATGCTTCTGAATATTTGATGTATGCAGAGTTTGAGTGAAAATGTACGTAGAAAAATATTCAAAAATCATGACCTTTTCATAAATGTAGTCTATTTGAGTCATACTGTATGGAGTGTAATTCTATGGTAATCATGTCATTGAAGGCAACAATATTCTCAGCTTGTGTCTCACCCATGCTTTATGCTCTTCCGGCTCTGGACGATAGCAGCGGCTCAGTTGTTGCCATAGTGTGAATTGCTTGGATTTAATTCTCAGCCGTTGTGCTTCCCCTGTGGATTTTATACATCATTTGCATGGCTTTTTTTTTTTCTCCCCGAGGAGGCATTCTCACAGAAAACAGCCCTGTTATAATAACACAGGGAGCTGCATTGGTGGAGACATGTTGTTTAAAGGTACTGATGAGACAATGAAATACAAACCAGGAGGTCCAGTAACATATTAATGAAAACTCTGGGTAGTATCAAGTATTTTATCTTTCTTATCTTTTTTTTCTGTTGTTACACCCTGTTTGAAGCTGATTTGGTAAAATATGGTAAAACCTTTTATTGTCAATCCAAAATTGTTCCTAGTATTCCTAAATCTCACTCGCATGCCTACAAATAGCCAATTCACAGCTTTGGCAACCGAAATTCTGACGGTGTTAGGAATTTAGGACCAAAGTTTTGCAGTGCAACTGCTGCCACATCCCACGTCTGAATAATGGCACATTACAGCAGCAGATTAGAAGTCTTGTGCTATGCGTTCAAGTTTGGTCAGTGCTGTGTTTATCAATCACTTACTAAATGGCACCATCTTGGTTTTGATGCTAACGTTGCTAGCAGTAGGTGGCTCCGCTTCAGAGACTTACTCAGTGTTTTTACAACAAACCTGGTGGCTGCATCGGCATGTTGATATTTCACCAAGCCAATACCGTGTTTGTTTTACACCCATATTCGGCCAAGTTGTTACTGTGCAGAGCTGAAAATAAACAAGTCATCACAAAACTGTGATGGTGAAATGATAATGAAAAAAACAATGTGGTTAAAGTCTTAAGGTGTGTGCCTCAAGTGACTTAGATTCTGCGCATTGTCCAGAAGCGTGAGCGTTAATATATCTGTATGTGTGGCTGTGTGTTCAGCCAGAGTTCTCTCAGACTCTGTCAACAGTACAAACCTAGCGTGGAGAAAGGTCTGCCAATGCGAAACTAACACTAGAAATATGATGCACAGAGGACCTCATTCATCAAGGTATCATACTTTCAGATCTAATCATAATGTGTAATTGGTTTGTGCTCATTTCACAGCTGAAAAAGTATATTAATTAATCCTGGTGATTCACTTATCACATAAAACAGAGATTAGACTGTTGCCTAGGATGAAAATAAACATTTCACACCCATGCTCCCACCCTTCAAACTTAACACCTAAATCTGGGTATTGTTTATTTTGGTGGGTTTGTTGTGTATCTCGAGGAAGCCTGTACAGAAATAAGCGCCGCAAAAGCTCATATTCTCCCTCACATCACTTTGTGTATGGTACAAACTCATCCCTCCTCCTCTGTATTTCTCCATATCTCACTCCCTTCATGTCTTCTCTTCAGTGAGCCCACTAGAGATGAAATTTGTGATCCAAAAAGAGAGTGAGCCTCCTCTGTTCTTCAGCAAGTGAACAAGGGGTGAGGGATCAATAGAAGCTGAAATTGAACGGTCCACCTAGCCAAAAACGAAAAAAAAAAAAAACCCAACAACTTTTGTCCAACCATTCTTTTTCCCCTGTTGATCAGAGCTGATGTTTTTCATCTGTCCCTCATTACAATAATAAAAATACCTTAAGCTCTTCTTTGTTTTGATTGCATCAAGTAAACGAGCAATAGAAACAATAAAACAATGAAAGCAGACGATCTGCAGGTGGAAACTATGCCTTTTAAATTTAAACATTAAACAAATTTAAACAAATTTAAACAACTACGGTGTCTGACCCATGCAACCTCCCACTCACTGCATTGTATAGTTGGATATGCAAAATGCTGAAAATAAGCATTTTGTAAAATTGCTGGAAAGGAAAACTTGACAGAAAATGATTTTCTTTATAGAAATTGGAACTGAATTTAAATTTGCATGGAAACTATCCTTCAGCAAGTTATTGTATGAGTCCCCTACTTGATTTGAATTTGAGGGAAGATGATATCCAGAAGCAAATATTTTGAGTGAAACGTAATAACTTGCAATATTCATGTTATTCACTCTTTTTTTCTACCTGTGTAAATCGGCCAATCAGCTCCTCCCAAGTGAAGCTCCCACTGTATGTTATTGCTTAGTCTTAGTTAATTAGGGTAAATAAGGAGACAGAAATTAGACACCACTGAAGTGGTTGTTTTACCATATTCAAAGTTCCAACATGTGTTTTGACATGTGTTCCAGTTAAGTAAATCCCAATTTCTTGTGCATTAAACTTTTGTACTTAAAAGTCCAGGAGGCAGGGAACATGCTGAATAATTCTGTTTATTTAAACATTTAGATTAAAAAAAAACAAAAACAAAATAAAACACACAAGCACATAAGAAACTTATGTAAAAGTTGCACACAACCTGGTCCATTACCTGCTTAATGTTCTATTGCTATTATCACTATGTTACATGTTATAACACAGTCAAAAGCTTGTTTCAATACAATTTGCAGACTTATCTACATCTTCACTGGCAACACATCCCCAGCAATGATGCCTTTGCTTGACATAATTGACCTGAAACTAATCCATTCTGTATCAGGTATCCCTGCCTTTACTGTGACGGCATGTGATGAGCTTAATTAGTACAGAGCATAATGAAACTGAATTAAAAACAGTTTCCTTTTGTCTACATAAAACCAAAATATTTAGTTTATGATAGATTGTCTGTCCAGTTCCAGTACTGCTAGGAAAAAGCCAAAGTAAACATCTGTTACTGTCTGCTGTTCATACCTTCCATTGGAATTAATGGTCTCAGTTAATCTAACAATGCAGAAGTTGTACACATAGCGTAAAACTTTCATGCATGTGCGCACTAAGACTGCCTTATAGCACTTTGACCTGAAAATAAATATTAACAAATATAAACATAACTTTTGCGTGGTGCTCATACAATTCACTATTCAAAATATAGATATCTATTGCTTAACTGGCTCTTATATGTATTGTACGTTCTTTTCCATTGCCCTCATTCAGAAGATCAGAACTCAGCTACACACATAAACTGCTTTTGTTGTTTGCAGCATCCCTAATTTTTAATGCATTAATCAACTGAAATAGACTACATTCATTTTCTTACTACTAATTCTTCATTGTGAGATCATTTATTGGATTATAGGCAGGTAGCTAAAAACTTACTTGTCAGTTCCTCCAGTGGGATTCTGTTGTTTGATATTGACCACAAGGTACAGGACACATCAGTTTCCTCCAAGATCAAGATGAAGAGTCTCGTATGCTTTTCCTTCATCTTTTCTATAGCAGGATCAGGATTGTCACACAAACATTTCCTCACTTCAGTAGCGAACAAATAAGCCCACCTGGTGTTTCTGAACTTTATTTGTGAGATAAAATGCTAATGATATTCTTTTGTGCTCTACGGTGAGAAGCTGCATGGAGTTGAATAGGGAAAAACAACTGCGGCAGTCACTATAGATACGCATTGTTCAGTGACAATAGGAAAATAATTGTTGTTCCCTGTCAAATCAAACTGAACCTTTCATTGTCCTAATGTAAATTGTGCGTTAACAAAAGAAAATGGCTTGGTCCACAGTATTTACAGGCAGATCACGAGATACAGCATAAATGCCACCCCTGGCTTTGATTTCCTTTTTGCTCCTTCTGAATACATTTTCCATCACAATATTTGTCCCCCAATTCAAATTAAATACTTCTACACTAAAGCTAAAGCACTTAATTGGTTATGACAGTTAATTCATGTTTGTTAATTTATTTAAGTTCAAGTTCAAGCAAATTATTTACAGCTGCCTCTAAGTCACTTAACAGTAAAGCATGTGCCATGATGAGCATTTACACTGAGCTCTTAAAGCGGCACTAAGCATTTTTTTTTTTTCCACTGTGCCGTTATACTGCAGAAGACCATACATAAACAAGTGAGCTTTTTACTAAATAAATGGCTGTGAATCTGGATCTGTGTTATTTTAGCATCTCCAACACATTACAGGGAGTCATTTGATCCAGTGTTAATATAACAAATAGCAATTTTAAGTCTGAACTTGTATGTACTTGTGGTCACAGACTCAGATTCAGAGCTTATGAAATGCAATGCATTTTTATGCATCAAACTATCCAAAAGTATATGGCAGAAAACTGTACAGTACATACATGTTAATGCCTTAGTAATGATACTCTGTAATTAAATAATATATAATAATGCAAATAATAAAGGGGCCATTGTACTTACTTTTGACATTTTAAGTACATTGTACTTTACTTGAGCAAAGTTTTCAAAGCAGTAAGTGTACTTTTATTGTTTCTTCATGTACAGACCAGGCAGACAAATGTAATGTAGAGCACCCAGTGACAACAGTTTTACATGTCAAAAATCATTGTGACTATGAATACTCCTTCCCTAGAGAAGGACTTAAGAGTTCTTCCAGCACTCTGCGCAAGACGTTCTCAGCAAGTGTGTCTTTTACTGACACTCAGCTCCGTAAAATGAAATGAGAGCCACGTTTGGCCACAACAACAAGGATCATTCATTCGAGTTTAATCTATTCTTTCTAATCATGGTGGTGGTGTGATTTATTATTATGCATGTTATTGGAGCTTTGAGGGGCAGTAAATGAAATCACAGCTGTTGCGGCACAAATAACTAGTTGTGTAGCTGTAATGAAGCTTTTTAATTATGAGTAAATTAAACTGTAAAACTGAAAGTTGGATCAAATATGCATCAGTTTGAAAATTTTGTGCCAGTTCAGAACTATGAGGCTATAAACGTGGGTTATGGTGTAAAATTAAATGGTATTACTGTGTTCACGAAAACTTTTGCTTGTTGATGCATTTCTAATGGAAATGTAGGACAAATCCATCATACACAGCACTCTGAGCTCTCTGCTAGTTCATCTGCAACGCACAATACGCAACTGTGCACCACTGTAGAATTTCCTCTTTTGAACAAGTGAAGTTTTGCTGCAGAGTTATGGATTTTTTTTTTTCCAGTCACTGTACACAGTATGGTCAAGCAGACCCTATGGATTCATCCTTGTTGGATGGTGTATTACCTCAGCGCTCCTGGGTAGAGAAAAGGCCATAGCTGGAAGAAAGCCAGAGAAGCGATCTTAAAGTGCTGACAAACAGGCCATATCGTATAAGACTGAAGACCACTGAAAAAGATGAATCGCCTTTCACCAGGGAATGTGGAAATGAACAAGTACTGGACAGTGAGACATGCTGAGAGTCAGCAGGTAATGAGAGATAACCGGGGTGAGATGTGAACACTTCCTGACAAGAGTGGCATCTGCTGATATATATATTTTTTTTTTAGGAGCCACAAGCAAAATATACAGGGACAGAAGTGACTAGAGGAGACTGTGGAGTGAAACCAAGCCAAGGTGAAACTTAATGATGTGTGGCAGCCAACATTAGATGAAGATGTAATTAAATGAGCAAAAGAAATGAAGGAATAAGTGAAGGCTGATGGGCTGCGAGTTTGTGAGAGAGACATGGTCTCAGTACACCTGAATTTATTTGTGCCTGGGTGTGCGTTTGGTGGCTCTAATCATCTTTGTATTCACCACCTCGCCTGGTTAATGCCTTGTTATTTATCTTATCTTAATCGTGCACAGACATGAAATTGCTCCTGTTTAACAGTCCTCTCTTGCTGCTCTGTATGTGGCTTGAATAATCTGTCATTTAGACTTACGAGTGAAAACTTAATCAAACACCTCTTTTAATGTGAACCTTGCCACAGTAACATTTAGCATAAAAACATAAATTGTGATTATAAATATTGAGAATTCATGTTAATCTCAGTTGTCCCGGGTTTGATTGCATCCCACATAAAAAAGGGGGCTCCCAGAGGACCAGATCCCTCATTGTTGTCATTTCTTGCTTAGTTTCTCCCACAAATATTGTTGTACATCCCAAAGCTGATGTCTACTGATGTGTAATATTCCCTCCATGTACACAAACCCCAGAGAGGGGTTTATTAAAAGCAGGAAACAATGTTTTCTTCACATAGATTGTACGACTGTGACATTAATCTTCTGCCAGGAGCCTGTCCTCCATAGGGAAGGTTTTATTCTCCTTTGGGTCCTGAAACATTTGCTATGGCAGAGTACACTTAAGATGACCCCACTTCTGAATTCATCCCTCGCTCGACAGCACCAGCTGGGGCAGGATTTTCTTCTCAGGGAAACACAAACTGAGGGCTCTGACAGCACTGAATATCAGCTTTTATACAACATCACAGTCAAGAACTGCAATCCCCTTACCACGCTCACCTACTGAACATCTTTACCATGGTGCTATACTCACCAGACTACACTTAGGGGATGGCTACAACCATGTGAGAAGAGCATGACATCACATTGTCACAACAATAAGGCACTAAATCAGTTTTTCCATAGGGCTGGGAATACTCACATGGAGCTGAACCGCAACCTTTCAAGACAAGTTAGCATGGTGTGAATGGTTTTCCACTGCAGCACAGCAAGGTAGTTTACCTTGATGACATGCTGGAGGTGTGCTGATTCATAAAAACCACTGTTGACCGTATTCTCAGTCTTACCAGCTCACTGTGGTTGTTTCTTCCTGCATTATTCCCCAGTCCATTATAAATAAAAATGGTGTAGAATATGTCCATATCTTGCTGTGTAGATTCAGCACTGCTAATGAAATTCCACGAGCTCTAGGATTAAAGAAAAAAAAAAAACATTGTAGTTGCTTTACAATAGAAACCTCCCATTGTTTTACAGATCAAAAGTAAAGCTGCAACAGCAGGAAATGTTCAATTTCCATCACCTGCAACTTAACACAACCCTGACACGGCTGTAAAGCTTAAGACTATTACTACAGATTCAGTTGCATGTGTTGACCAGTTTAGCACAACCGGACAAAATGGTGACTGCAAGAAAACATGTTAAGAGAGTAGCCGGTGATTGCCTTTCAAGCGCTGATGAATAAATTCCTTCCTTAGATGCTTAAAATATTAGTTTCTATCAATCTGTATGACATCTCAACCGCTAAAGAATGCTATAAAGGCATCAACACGTGAATGAGTGTGTTTGAGTTCAGTGCTTGTCAGATCTCTTTCCAGGGCTTCACACTGTCATCAATATCAACATGGATCCTTTTGTAAGTCAGGAGAGTTGTAGTGTGACCCTGAATAACCTCTGTTAAGCTGGAGCAACAATTTGGGCTTTGCAGACTTATAACAAATTAATTTCAGCTACACAAATGCACTTGGTTACAAGAGAAATGGTCATTTTACACAGAGTGGAAAGACTGAAAAGGCATTTTCAAAAATTGAAGAGCTGTTCAACCATTGCCCCACTGCTGTGTAACCCTGACACTTAAAAGTCATTTATGGTGGAGGACACTTCTGAAGGGGCACATTTATTCCTTTGTGACTACAAGCTCCACATGGTGCTCAACATAAGTCCTCCAAACAGTCTCCTCTGACTTTCTCTGCTCATTCCCAGACAACCTTGGTCTTATTGTGACTGGATTTAGTCTGGCCTTCTTCCCTCCCTCCACAGTTAACACCACTGTAATGATTGTAGCTGACAGGATCTTCAAGGCTCCTTTTTTTTTAAATCCCACAGCCCAAATGACCATCAGCAGGTGAAACCACCAGTATGATTAATCATAAGATTTTCTGTCTCCACCGACAGCTATTTTTAATAAAGGCCACAACTTAGTGTCACAACTGTGCTCCTCTCTCCTCTGGTTTCCATCTGCAATCTATAGTCCAAGCTGGGAGAGAGTAAATGAGGACCTGGGGATCACGCTGCAATGGTTTTCTTCAACCAGTGATTTTCAGGTGTGTGCAGAACGTGAGCTTAACTCCCTGCAGGTTTTTGCCACAGGCCTCTTGCCCTCTGAGTGTCAGACAAGCCTCAGAGAAAAGAGGGTGACCCGGGCAGGTTGTTTGGTGTTTGTCAGGTGTTGTTGTTTAACCGTGGTGAGGACACTGCCCGTTTTTCTCTCTGCCAGGATGCCTCAGGAACATCAGGCTATTGAAGCTCTGGCTGTCACCATGGGAATGAAAAATCAAAAGTCAAGAAATCACAAAAGTCATTTGGATTTAATCATTTAGGTGCCATGGATATCTGTAGTAAATTTCATCATATTCTGCCCAGTTGTTATTGAGATACTTCAGTCTGAACTAGAGGTCAGACTGACCGACAGAGCCATGAGGCTAAAAACACTTCAGCAGTACAATAAATCACTCAGACCTATAGACTTAACACAGATCCAATAGTGTTACCAATACAATAGATACATTTTAAATTACATTTACATTTACATTACATTTTAAAGGACGTATTCTGAGTCCTGAGTTGCTGCTATAATGTGCCCCATCTACTCTGACGACTGGACATATCTGCACTTCTGAAGTGACAGCGTGTCCATGGCAACTTCCTATGTCAGCCCCACATATCAGCTGCAGCATCCAGGGGCTAATAGCTTTACAATCAAGGAGTGTGTCTCTCCAGTAAAAGACTTCTGAACAGGAAGACTCTCCGATCCTTACTCATTTTAGAGAGCCCATTAACAAACATTAACTCAGTCCTATTTATAAATAGGACTGATTTTTATAGAATTGATTAGTCTCATCTCTTTTTTTTTCTTATTGCAGCTTTAAGTTATTTGAAAGAAGAGTGGATGATTTTTTGTTATTTGAAACGACTGTATGGACAAGAAGCTTACATTTGCTGTTAGCATGACTTGATTCTAAGGAGATTTACATTCAATAATAGTAGCTGATGCTGTATAAAGTGAGAGCCTCTCTAGTCCAAACACATAATTTGTCCTCGGTCTTTGCGTAGAGTGCTGGCTCAATAGAGGTTAATCTGCTGTCATGACATTATTTATCTGTTGAAGTCAGGTGCAGTGAGAGCAGCAGCAGCAGCCTAATGTTGCCAACAGTTTCTAAAATTTTGTCCCACTCTGATCATTGACACTGCCAGTGTAATTCTTTCTACTCTACCCCTTCCCTCGGATAGTTTGACTCATGATGATACATGCAACTCAACACACAGTTCATTATTACACCTGCTGTTCTTCTGTCATTGTAGTTTGTACACACACACACACACACACACACACACACACTGCATGTGCATTTTTCTGTGTGTGTCCGAGTGTTTGTCACTCATGTGTTTGTGTAGGAGGGTAGCACTGTGCAAGTGTGACATGATTATCCTATTATATAATTAGTATTTATTTATAGCTCATGTGCTGTTGTTAGATAATATCACAGGCATACTGTACATCTGTGAGCAGTGTAGCAAACCACATGAGTCACTACAAGGGCAAAGGTAGTGCTACTAGAATATCCTCCAGATTGTGGGAATTGACTATGAATCATTTGCCGCTGTAAGAAAAATTTGCCCTGTTAATAAAAATGTGATAATTAATATTTTCACATTAATGGACACTTTAAAAACATGGTTTTTAAGCTTAACCTTTTTCAGCGGTGAAGTAGGATTGCTGGTACGTTGATGAACTATACAGATGAGCTGGTTAAAACCCCTGTCAGAATCACTTGTGAGGGGGGAGGGGGGAGGGCGGGGGCGGTGGCGGTGGCCTCCGGTGCTGCCTCTCTGCCTGAGGCACAACAGATCAAGGCTCCAGCTCTGGTAGAGTGTGACCAACCTCCTGAAAATGTGATGTCTCAGGAGATCTAGCTGAAACAGAAGGCTGAGGCTTGTTGCACATCCAAAACCAGAAGAATTGCTGTTTAATTTCTGTCTGATCACCTTTGCAATATTGTGTAATTTTGTGCTGCTAATGTGATTTAGGCATATAGTCACTGATCTTTTTATGCTCGGCCTCCACTAGTAACCACCACCAGTATCTGTTCACTAAAAAAAAAAAAAACAAAAAAAAAAAACGATTAAAAATGTAGTCATCAGATATTTACGTGTTCACACTTGTTAATCATTACTGATGTTAAGGCTAAAATGAAAGCCAGAAGGATTCCTGAGGAGCAGGATTGATGAATGCTTCACTGAACAGATTACCAAAGTAGTATCCAATATTGATTAAGAAATAAACGTTTGACCATTTATATTGATGTGGATGTTGAAACTTTGTACTGACAAACCAGGCACATACCAATTTACTATTCTTGGGTTATGGGATTTTATGCATGTATGACCCACCTGCTCAGTGCTGTAGATACTGCATGAACAGATTCTAATGTAGCTGTTTTAATGGACTTTATATTAGAAATAAATAAATAAATAAATCTCCAGTATAAAAGGTTATACAGCAGAAACAGACTCATTTATACAGTTGGTCTTTAAGATGAATGGTGTGTACAACAGGACATATTTTGTGTTATTGGTTTAACAGGCAGTGTTGTAACAAAGCAGGCTATTATTTTAATTAGTAATTTACTCTCTAATTGAATGTATGCTAATGGCTGAGCTGCTGTGGTGTTTGGCTGGATGGGAAACCTGCATACTTTCATTTCATATCATTCATCTCATGCTGTCTCCTTTGAGGCCCTCCACAAACATATGCTGGCCAAATAACATACATAGCCTAATTAGTGTACAGTCCCTGGGCTCACCCCAGCCATCTGAGTCTGGAGCTGCGATGAAAGGCTGTAAAAATAAATCTGGCTTGACATGGTACATGCTGTGGACATAAGTACACTCAATTAGCCTCCTCAACTCAGTTAAGTTGTAAGGCTTTGAAATACCTTCACAGCATCATGGATCATGATCATGTGAAATACGACAAATAGATTTTTAGAGCCAGCAGAGGCCTGATTTATCAGTGTTTACCACACAAAAAAACTTATCACCTAACCTTTTTCTTTTCACTCTATCTTTCTCCCTCTTTTACACACACACACACAAGCTTCACATATTATTACGTGCACAGCTCCAACACAGCAGATTATCTTGGAACAGATCTAAACTGAACACTCTCACACACACACACACACACACACACACACACACACACACACACACACACACACACACACACACACACACACACACACACACACACACACACACACACAATCACTCACTCACACACACACAAGTACACAAAATGCCCACGTTGGTTAGCCACCCCACCCTCCTTGCATCGTGTGTGAACCAGATTTGTCCTTTCCCGGGAGAACCAAAATCAGCATTACTGTGACTTCATCCAGAAAAAAAAAGAGTACATATTACATTTATACAGATGTAATATATAATATATAAATGTGTTTCTTTTGTTAGAGTGATTTCTCATAGTTAAGAGAAGCAGGGCGTGCCTACGAACAAGTCACAGATAGTTCAAATGTGCTTTGTGGTTTCATGTAGTTTTGTAGTTAGCAGTTGTGTATGAGGTGTGTGCAGTGTAGGCAATGACCAGTAGAGCAGCACAGTACTTTTGTAATTGACAGCTGCAGCTGTCCTACAAAGTTTGATAGATTTATTTTGGTGATGAGAGGATGAGAAATGAGCTGAATACATCAACTGTTCAAAACCTTTGTATCTGTTCATATTGTGAGGGATTTTATGTTATTTCCAGGGAGATATGTCTGAAAATTCAGACCTCAAGTTTTTATTTTACACAAGGTGTCAACATGTGATCTGAATTTGAATAACAGTGGATAGCATCTGGACAAGGAAAAACAGATGTTAATGAAATGTATAAAGGCACATAGATGATAATATGATACGGTATGATAATATCAGACTAAACCTGGAGATGGTCTGGTTTGCATCGTGACTAGACTGCTCATACAGACCACCTGGTGGAAATGGAGCTTTTGTGTGGCCCTGATAAACTGCGCTTCTCCATGAAGTACTGTAAGCCTGTCAGGTGCTGTGTATGTTTATTTAAGAAGAGAAATTTCCAACACAACCAATTCCACATCTGTCTGTCAAGACGAGCATAAAATAGTAATTTTAGCTGATGATCTAATCACGACAATTGTCTTACATTGGGTAACAGGTGCCATTTAGGAGGCATGATCGAATCGCTGTTTCATGCTCATTCAGTCACCTGACAACAGAAATAGAAAAAAATGTCAGTGAGAACGACTGAGTTGTGAGTTCAGCTTTTTTCAGACACAATTCAATGACCACAGGGAGCAGGGGTAATCAGGCTGTGTCTGTACCACTTCTTACTAGATGATGGTTTTAAAGCACTATTTTGTTATTTGTTAACAAAATGAGAAGGAAAAAGAAGAGACATTTGACATTTCACTGTGGTAGAACTTTGCAGAAATGTTAACAGTGTTTTGATATTTATTCTTCTTGGTGAGGACGTACTCCACGGGGAACCTGGGCACCTGCACTTCCTGTCAGTGGCCATTAGTTTGATTTCGAAGTTTTGGCTGGTGACCGCTCTTTATTATGCACACAGTTGCTGTGTGAAATCTGGTCAGCGCTGTGCATGCACAAACGCACACACACAGTCACTTTTCATCATCTGGTCGCATTTGTTAAGGAATCTTATTCAAATAATAGGATGGTTTATTAACACAAGCACTTAAGTCTAAGAGGATGCCGAGGGCTAGTGTGAGCCATCCCTCCCTTTATACAGCTCTAAATGGTTTGTAACTCATTAACTGTCTTCTCAAAGGCAATTATGTGACAACAAATAGCCTGCTGTGAGGATAAAATGCAACATCCACAGATTTAGAAGAATTCAGCTTGCAGTTCTGAAGCCTCAAGTGATGCCTTTGTTGTTATTTCAGGCAGTAAAAGACGGTCTGCAGCCCTGTTTGTTGAACATGATGCTACACATCTTATGTCTTAAGGCGTTATACCATTAACAACGAGGGTAATGTGCACAAACAGGTTCAAACAGTCCAATATACTGTATATACTGAGTTTCCAAGGAAACTCAGGGAAAGGAAACTTAGATACAGTATATGACATATGGACATGGTTCACACACACACACACACACACATATATATATATATATATATATACATATATATATATATATATATATATATATATATATATATATATATATATATATATATATACATATATACATATATATATATATATATATATATATATATATATATATATATATATATATATATATATATATATAACCAGCTGAAATTGCTTACACACCAGTCTGAACACTATCTACATCCCTATACAAATATTGTGCCAGGCCACAGCTTATTCAAAAGCAGCCAGATAACACATAGTCCCGATAAGACATAACTTATAATATTATCAAAAGTGTGTGGCTGTGAATAATGTTTTTTTTTTTTGTGTGTGTGTGTCACTCCATCACTTTATCCTGTTGTGCGATTGTGTCATTGTGTTTTTATAATATCTCTGCCCATGTGTGCATTCAGACTTTGAAATGCACAGCATAATATAGTCAGAGATTCAAGCAAAAACTGTATTACAGTATGGACCTGTAATCATGTTTTCTATACATGGTTGCACATTGTACACACTCCAACCACAAATCACTAGTTGCGTGAACCTCTCTACCACCTCCATCTGCCCCCACTGCTCACAGAGCGGAGAAGGAGCTTCAGTCGCATTAGCAGCTTTTTCTTGCATAATCTCTGCAGCAGGGGTTAATTCAAGAACGCCTATGGGCCTGCACTCATATATCATTAAAATTGCCCATTACATTTTCAACAGTAGAATTCCTATTGCATCCACAACCAGGGGGACAGAGGCATTTGCAAATCCTGTCATTACTGCGTTTTGTTCCGCACAGAGACAGACCTGTGCTGTAGTGTTATTAAGTGAGCTGGGGTCATTGAAGTTGGCTGTTACACTCTAACGAGAATGTCTTGTCCCTGCTGGGGACAGGGATTGATTTTTCTTTCCTTTCATAACAGTAGTGATTAGTATAAAAGCTCTTCCTCATTTCAAAAGACCAAAATGTTCCTTTCATGCCATTAAAACAAGTTTGGAGCTTACAAATTGCTGAATATAGGAAGTGTAGGCGTCCCAACAGCCCACATCATTTTGATCTGAGGAAAATCTTCATACTACAGTATCTTTTATTGTTTTCTACTGTACTGTTTAGAGGGGAGTAGTTGCCTTTTGCTTTGTTTCTTTGATATATATTTTTTCTCTTTTTTGCTGAAATCTTAAATAAAAAAACAGTGGATATACTTTTTGGACAGAAGGGGACAGTCAAATACTCCTGTTATTTTCATCTAAAATCTCTAGAGGAAATTACCTGGAATAGATAAGCAGTTAAGAGAGTAAACAGAGAAGTCATGGTTTCTGATATAGAGGGACATTGTTGGCTGTCTGAGCATATAAACAGCTCTTGGATGGGCAGGAAGCTTTCCTGAGTGATGTGCTGAACAATGTGATGGGGGGAAAAAAATCTCATCCTTTGAAAATTACATGTATCACTGAGGTAAGAAACACCCAGTCACTAAGCTTAAAGCTACACTCCCTGATTGAGCATCTCAACCATCACTTCAAAAAGTCTTAAAATTTCCCTCCACATTCCTTCAGACATCAAAAACTCTTTCCAACTTATTTCTGTTGCTTTGAAACTCAACCATGAACTGTGTGGATATTGAAAGGAAAAATTTTGGAAAAAATACTGTTTCCTCTGCACTGATGGTGGAGTAAGGTACATACTTTTTCATGTCTCTAAACAGTTGATGTCTATTGTTGTTGTGTGTTATTCAGTGGCATTTGTCATACCAAACTAAAACAAAATAACCTGGACTTAAATTGGTTGTTGTCAAAAGTAAACTTCTATATGCAAATTTAGGTGTGAGGAGGGAAGATATCTTATTTTTTTTTACTTTTTTTAACTAGACAGCAGCTAAAGGAGACTAATTCTGTAGCAGCAGTGTTAGTGTCTTCAGTATAGTGTTTTGAATTGTTCTCCAGTGCTCTCTGTTGAGTTTGTAACAGTGTGTCAGGATAAATTACTACATTTTACATTTGAGCTCAGTGTGCCAAGTGTTTAAAGTTCAGCCTCCAGGTTTGAAATCACCAAAGCGTCCAAATGTCAACATCTGCTCTTGCAGGTTTGGAAATTTTGTTGCGCTCTGTACTTGGACACAATGTGCCAGAGGAATTCTTACTTTCAACAGAAGGGACGCCACCTTAAAAGGATTCAACTGTGGTTGTGGTACTGAATGTCAGCCCTTGTTCAACACAGTGACACAGTAGCTCTCTCACTGCATTTACAAACTAAACTGATCAATTTGTTCAATTATTATTATTATTGTAGAGCTGTTAACCTTAGGCTTGCAACAGCTTAAAATAATGTGTCAGCTCAGTCAAATAAATAGCTGATTGTATCCTCAATGTGGCCATGAAATGATAATATAATCTCAGTTCACATTATTTGATAAAAAGCGAATATGTGTTGTGTGGGAACTGAACAGGAGAATGGTATATGGTCTAATAGTGTCTGACATGCACCAACACAATGGGAATGGGAAACAATTCATTACTATGTGTAAGAGGGCAAGAAGAACAAATACTGAGATGATATCACTTATTCTACCTTCAAGTACAAAAGTTCATCCTGTGGTACGAAATCAAAGTCTGTTTGCTGTCTGTGTTTCTATTTGCTGTGTTTTGTTTGTTGTAACTCATAGTCTCTCTTTTCCTGTCTGTCCCTGTCAGGTGGTATCCCCTTTGTCCTGACCGGGGAAGTGTTTGAACAGTCCTACCGTCCTGCCGCCTTCATGATCGCTGGCATCGTAAACTGGCTGGCCAACTTTGCTGTGGGCCTCCTGTTCCCATTCATTCAAGTGAGTTACATCATTGAAACGTGTATACATTTTATTAGAGGCCAAGTTTCGGATCTCAGTCGGGTACTTCGTCTGTAGAGATGCTTCAAATAAACAAGTGACACTTTTCCCAAAATAAAGCATCAGGCTCACACAGTAAGCCGCTGGCTGATTGTCAGATAAACCAAACCAGCAGCAGCTCTGTTTGTCACTTCCACCTTTGTAATCCATTGAAGTTGTCAGCCCCTCATTAATCTCTACAGTAGCTGCCTGCCGCACCATGTTTTTGTGATTTGATTTGATATTTCTGTAGTCTTATCAGATAACATTGTCTGTTTTATATCCTACTTAAATGCATCTACTGAGCTCTTATGGTTGTTGTTGGTAGGGTCAGTGATCCCTGCAATTTATGAGCTTTTCACAATAACAGTTTGAACTTGATTGATGAGAGAGTATCTGACTCATCATACACTTCCACAAGTTTTTGTTCTTTTTGTAGTTAGCTGAATATCAGTACTGGATTATACAAATGAGTTGTTACAGAAGTTCTTCACTGTGTCATACTTGTGAATCTAATGATGATGATGGAAAAACTGAGCTTTCGGCAGCCAGTGCACACCAGTCCACTCCACTGACTTTTGCAAAGTAGCTTTCTTCACGCTGCTCTGGTATTTCTGGTATTTTCTTTTCTCAACTGTGGTGCAGAACGCTTTTAAGGGCAGACTTCATGTAACAATACGAGATATGGAAATGAAAACTCCAGTCGCTCTTGTAAGCCACTGTGATCGCCACCTTGGCTGAGGAACAGACTGCAAGCCTCAAATAGTTTTCCACAGGGCATTCACTTTTATTACTCGACCAAGACTGAGACAGTCTTTATTTCCCTCGTCTGCATGAGATTCTAACTTCATAACTGTGAGATAATGACAACAAAACACAATGTACAGGGGCACTCCACCCAATTCACACGTTCACTTTACTCGTCATGAGAATTATTATTCAGCCTTTGTTGTATAATGTCTTATTTTTTTTGTATATAAATGTATGATTTTGTATTGAGCTGTGAGCTCTGTCAAAATGCCTTTGTGTGCCCAGCAGTGGGCTTTGGCTGAAGAGATCCAGTGTGGACATTGACTGCTGCTGTGGTGCTGCTGACATGCTGCTTTTGCTGCTCGACCCTTGTAAACAAGGTGTTACGGGCGAAACGTGAGACATGACGGGAATGCTGAATATGAAGCATCAGACAGAATTGCTTTCACGGCCTGACAGGAGCTGTAGGTAATGGTTGCTAACAAAATAGAAAGTAACTGTAATTGATTTTCAGGAGCCAGTACAGTGCGTGTGAATGAGTCATGTGAGACCTCCACTTCAAGGAGGATAAATTCGCTTTTCTATGAGTGGAATAATAAGCAAATACAACGGTTTCAGACTGAAGAGCCTATTAGTGTCTGAAATTGGAATGTTTTCCTGGAAACTGCAGGGTCCTCTTTCAACTTCTAAAACCTGACTGTTGCTCCAGGCAGATCCACATCACTGCCTACTCTCATTTTATCTCCTCTGCTTCTTTCCCTACTGTCCCTCTCCTTCTCTTTCTTTGGTCTCACAGCCTCAGTGTTTTTCGCTTTATAGCCTCTTTTCTGAAGCGCCCTCCTAGGAGTACAGTGTGTTTGTACAGTTTGGAACTGGGTTTAGTGGTGTTAAGACAATATTTCCTGGTGTCTGCTTTTGGCCACTTGATGGATTGGTTGTGTTATGTTGAGGTTCAAGTTGAGTTTGGTGAATTGTTTTTCTTTTTTGCCACTTCAGCACTTCAAGACCCTTATGACTGAGCACTATAGCAGTAGCTGCAAGTTTTCAAGTTTCCCAAATGTTTTTCTCTCGAGCAATTCACCCATGTACTCCATTTCACCATCACCAAGTTAACACCACACAGTGTTTTGTCTTGGAACTATTTCTCATTTCCTCAGATTGTGTGCTGTTGTGGGCAAAAGTGGGAGAAAAAAGGGGCAGGCAAAGTGAAATTTGAAAGTGGCCTTTTAAATATTAAAAACAGGGCAACTGTGGCTCTGGTTGTGCAGCAGGTTGGCCACTAATCAATGGATCGGTAGTTTGATTTATCATAATTTTGAATATATATTTTTTTATTTTTCTGCATTAAATGGCTCACTTTCTTTTCTCTTTGTGTTCATCTTGTCCCTTTTGGGAAGTCTTTCTCCACTGTTTTTTGTGGATTCTTGTATTTATACAAGCCAAAAATTCCAGGTAAGAGAGCAATAAATATTAATATTAAATATTCTACATAAATTTTTCCATATTGTGTCTCTGTATTTTAAGTTTGGTCTGAGTCATGCTGTTTTCTCCTGAGGCCTTATCACTTTGTTACTTGGTCCTTATACTGTAGAGAAAACGAGGGCCCAAAGCAGCCTCAAAGCAGACTGTCTTCTAAGGATGATAAACTAATTTCACCGCATTTTAAATGAAAAACGGTGCATAAGGTGTCAATATAAGATATCAGTGATTGGAAATATATATATTAGGGAATGATTGAGTGCTGGTGTACTTACAACTGACTACAGCAACCAAAGAGTGCACAAACACATTTCACAACAACACTTCCTGTAGACGAATGTGATGGAAATATGTAGATAACACATTATTTTAGAGTAGTGAGATACTGCAGCTGTGCCACTGACACTGAGACATGTCTGCTGTAGTGTGCAGCCTTTCCACTTGCTCTACAGAACTCATGCACACCTCCAGGTAAATGTACTGGGCCTTTGTTGTTGTCCTCTTATCCCATTATTGGTCCCCAGGCCTCTGCTGCCTCCTCGCATTTCACAGATGTGACAAAACATTAGGAAACACTCAGATACACACAGAGAAAAAGACATAGCCGGCTGCTTTATCCAAATTACTTTTTAGTATATTCATTGCCTTCTTGTAGTCTTATCGGTTAGTAGGTTTCACAGCATGTACAGTACAAAGGCTAGTTTTCTCTGCCAACAGTACAAAGTAGTCTAATAGTGCAGGGGACTGCTACCCTGTTGAAATTAGCTCCATTTCTAAGTTAATTCTGTGTCTGTAGGAGATAGTGAGATCTCCACTGTTGCTGCACTCAGAAGTCCACCGGACTATCCAAACATGTAGCTCCCAAAAAAATGAATAACCCCAGGTTATCTGCTGTGAGTCTCAGGAGCACTGAGTCCTGCACTGACACCCCCTTTAACAAGGTTTGGTCTTTGTGAGTGGAATAGGATCTGTGGCCCATGAGGACATTCACTCTTTTACACCAATAATCCAAACCAATTTCCTCCACAAACCTGTGGGAGAGGCTCTGGTTGAGCTGAACCTTGCCAGCTCATGATCAGTGAGGGTAAAGGAAGCACACTGGACAGATTATATTTAATTTACATTACTCTTAAGAGGAACCTGGAGATTAGTGGAGCACCATCAGTTTTACTGACACTCAGAGATGGAATGAACTCATCACCTCGCTCACACTAAAGCAGGCTTAGATTGCAGGCACACCTCGGACAGCTCTGAGACATACCAGTGGACTAATAGGATCTGCAGTTTCCTTCTCAAGGCCAGCGCCAGGCGCAGAGCTGTCTTCAGCAACAGCACATTGGAATGAACTTCCTCAAAAGGATGTTGGTTCAGGGTGTCGGATCCCAGATCCATACCAGCGGGTTAGAGAATATGAGTCTGTGATAGGCCTCTAGCATGAAACAACACAACAGAGGGGGTGGGCTCAGTGTGTGGGCACTGATAAATTTCATATGACAGACGGATATGGCTGTCACATAGCCTTTGTTGTTGGAGGAGTCTATTCCTTCACCTGTCATGTCCCGCAGGAGGAACAACACACCAGAACAATAATTTGCCTGCTATTACACCAATTATTAACATGTGCCACTTTGTACAGCTAGCATGGATACTTTCTATAATTGCCGGGGGGGGGGGGGGGGGGGGGGGCTCTCCCTGGGGGCCATGCCCAGAGGTTTACCATTCTGAGTGAGAATGTTAAATTCCTCTGTGTGCCTGGAATAAAAATGTCCCGCACAACGGGAGCATCCACAGGTCTCCCAACAGGAGCTGGACTACCTCCAACACAATCATTAACTGTACTTTGTTACTCTGGCTGTGCTAGGGGGGGAACCAGGCATACTGTATCTCTGCCAAACCTGGCTGACAGCCCATGGGTTCAGAGGATTTTTCCCGGACAGGAGGTCTGGCCCCGTGTCCGTGGCTCCTGGGACTTGAGTTGTGTGCTGTGTCAGATGTGCAGAGCTCTACACTCTTAACCTGCAGTGCGCCAGCTCATCAGGCTGGGTGATATAAGCTACCAGGGTGACGTAACCTGCTGTTAGGAGCTTTTTTTTTTTTTTTTATTATTATCTTCATAAATGTGTTACCATTTCTTAAATGTGGAATCTGAAATCTGAATTCACCATCACTTAATTCCTATTCAGAAAAAGAACATTCCCGTAGGATTTGATTCTGAAATCCTGCTGGGTTTCAGAGCCACCTGGACAACTATTGTGTGCTCCTGTGGGACCAGTTTTGTGGATTTTTGTGACAGTGAAAGCACAGGCAGATGAAATATGCTGGAGCCGTGTTTTCTCAGATGATGCCAAGCTGTGGAGTTGGCTGCAGAGCTCCTCTTTGTTTCAGCCTTACCAAGTACTAGGACTGAAAACAGTGTCGCTCGCTGCAGTGAGATTGCTCACCATAACTCACAACTGATAAATAATATCTGAGATGTTTTTTTTTTGTTTTTTATAATTCCTATTAATTGTACCTTTTATTTAATTTACTATACATTACAGTCTCCCTCTCTTCATGCTATATTTCAATATCACACATATTGAGACACTGCAAATTAATTTCAGCTACCTAAATAAATGCCCTGTGCTCTCAGTGATTAAAAAAAAAAACTTATTTCTCAGAGTGGTACACCCTTTGTGGACAGTTTACTTCTTCAGTACTCAGTACTTCTTCAAGATGTTTTGAAGGACTCAAGTTGTTAAGTACTGCATCAAGACAGGAACTAAACCAGTTGTTTTTCTTTTGGTTTGTGAGGCACTGTGGAGGAATTTCGACTGGCTGTGCAGAAAGATAGAAAATGTGAATACAAAGTCAAGGAATTCCCTGTAACCAACAGCAAGCATCTGATCTGCAGTGAGAATGAACAGAATAGATAATGAGCCTGAATACATGCGTTTGCTCATTACTGAAGGTTTTTTTTTTCAGCTGGAGAGGGAGCAAGTTTTTGTTTCTTGAGGAGTTTTTTTTTTTTTTTTTTTTTTTGAGGAAACAAAATGTACCATAGCTTGTACTTATTGTGTATTCTGTATTTACTCTCTCTCTCTTGGTCTTGTGCTTCTTCTTGTGCTTCTTCTCCCTCTCTCTTTGATGTTTCATAGCAGTCTTTAATGTCTCGGCAGGCATCCTAAATGAGTGCATTCTTCAACCTAACTGCACCAAGTCAGATCCAACTGGCTGTGATGTACTTTGAAGCTTCATTAATCATCTTTCACAGATCTGTTTCATCTCCGTCTGTCAAATCATCACATTCATCTCGACCAACAGATGATGAATAGGGGTCATATACCTGAAGACGATCTGATGACAGCACCCTAAGATCAACTGTCACTTCATAGGCTAAATGTGATCTTTAAACGTGTATCTTGACCTGTAGTACACATCAGCTCTATCTGTTTATAAACTCAGTGCTACTGTGGAGAAGCACAGAGGTTGTTATTGAATCGCAGGGAGGAGAAATCAATGTGACATTTCAGTTTGAAATGGTCACATCTTAAGAAGTCTCGCTCTTCATTTTACTGCCCACGTACTTGTGCACCAGCCCTGGTCTCCCCTTTGCTCCTCTTATGCCTCCTTTGTCTCAAAGTGTCACGTCCTCTTCCTTTCTCCTCCTCTGCAGTACACTCACATCTTTCTCCCAAGGACTTTAGCTAAGTGATTCACCGAGTAGATGAAACTTCATCAGCTGAACTTCAGCTTCAAGCGATCATAGATATGTCTTGGGCCTCTCTGTGTCATCATCCTTGACTGTCCCTTTGTCTTTTACCTTTTCACTCTCTTTCTAACACATCTCTCTCCCAAGGACACAAACAAAGTGGTTTGGTCTGTGAGCTGTGTGTGTTTTAAATCAAACATGTTATTTAGAGATTAGCTGTCTCCTGTCACGGCTTTTTCCTCTGTGCTCTACCCTAGACCTTGAGTGTCATTTAGTTATTTCTAAAGCTTTGTTGGTATAGTTTCTCCTATCAGAGCGTAAGCATTAAAGGAATAGTTCAGCAGTTTGGGAAATATGCTTTTTTGTTGTTCTTTTGGAGATCGATATTATTCTCATGTGTAGGCAAGATGCCGCAAGAGCCAGAAGGTGATTAGCTGAGCTTAGCACAAAGACTGAAAACAGAGGGAAACAACTAACCAGGCTTTGCCCAACATTTAAAAAAAATGTCTAGCAACACCTTAAAAGCTTATCAATTAACACAATTTGTTTTGTTTGTTTAATCCATATTCAAACATAAAAGTGAAAACAAACAAATTTGTACTTTCATGGGAAGCTGCAATCAAATATAACCCTGAATATGAGACGACCCTGGTGAAAGGATGACAGCTCATTTCAGAACACGAAACACATCACATCAGTCTTCTCCTGATAGGAACATTTCTCTGAGATACTATTAGTCCAAAGAGTTAATTGTTAATTGTTTTCCTGGCAGGAAAACAATTAACACAATAGCTGATTTTGTAAATATATAATTGTTTTGTCCTCCAATATAAAACAACCCCCACTTTTCTGAATTTAATTTCCAGAAATTTTCAGCTCTGTACCTATTGACAGACACAAGATTGGTATTGATTGTCTCATCTAACTTAAAATAAGATAATGAGTATATCTAAAAAAATAATAATTATTATTATTTTAGACAGTGATAAACGTATTTAGGAATTTTCCACTATATTTCCACTATGCCATCAATGCCTGGGTAATTTGGAAACTGATGACATTTAGAAAAGATAATCAGATTGATATTTCGAGGAATAGCATTTAGACTAAAAGTCTTATCTTTGTGTTTATCTGACGGTGCTTTGAGTTTTATATATTCAATATTATATTTCCTAGTGTGAGAGAGGTAAAGTCCTACTGTCTGCCTTATAATTACCCTCTGTGCTGAGGACATAGTTCAGCTCTGCTTTTTATAGAGACACAAATTTGCCCTTGGTCATAATGTCCCACTTGTCCCTCATTAGATCCTAATGGCATTTGACATTTCAATCTTTGTGAGTTGAAGAAATATAGACATGTACACTGCAGTTCATACCAAATTAAACCAACGGTTTTCTTAACTTACTCAGGTTCTTTTCCATTCAGGCCTTCATTTGCAGAAAAAGCCAGGGGATTTTTTTTTTTCCAGCTGTGTACAAACAATAATTTACTGTTAATAGAAATACCTGGTGCAGGTTAAGGAGCTTTGCTTAAGCCTTTTATCTTTCAGAAGGCTTTTATTGAGTTTCTGTTCTGTTTTTATTCATTTCACTGTCTATGACAATTGTTTTTCATACCACAACAAAGTACATTGCCGGGGACAGGGAACATCTTCATAATATTAAAGTCATGATTAAATGAATACATAAGGTACACAAAACATTTACTTCAAATTGAAGTGAGCCTTATTACATACCTTATTCTAATTCCAATCTTGGCAACATAATTTGAGCAGATTGCTTTCTTCCCAAAATAGTCCCCTCAAAACCTCAGCTGACTTAAGGTGAATACAAGAAAACATCTCAGTCCATGCTTCAGAGCTCTGAGAGGCAGGACAGTTAATACTGGTCAAACTACACATGTGCACTTTGTGTCTCTGCCTAGTAAATTGCAGAGTGTTTAATTTGTTGCATATTCTTTACTTAGCGACCAGACAACATTATGGAATCTGTGATGTGTGATGCATGAAGATTTACATGTGGTTGTGTTGGTGCTGCCTTCACCTGCTCAATCACATTAATCACACAGGATTATAGACAGACTCTGCTGTTACATGAAGCCCAGTATGCATCACTTCATAAATCTACCGCCCGTGACGTCACTTAAATGATTCGTTCTGCTGGGACTTTAATCCAGAGGCTATCAGCATTTTGTGTGCCTCATCTGCATCTTTAGTCTTGTATTGAATTTTTCAAACACTCCCTTGTGCCTAGAAAGACTGTAGTGTGCATGTGTGAGTTTCAGAGCATTGTAACTCAGGAGTCTGACCTCTAGTCGATGCAGTTAGATGCAGGCATTTAGCCCCAGGCATTCATCAGGACTTTTGCAAGCAGGATTCAGTTATAGTCACACTCCGCTGAGGATAAGCAGAGACGACATGAGCACAGGACGTTTCAGGCATAACCTTGTTAAGTTCTGAAAACAGGCGCGGGGATTCAGAAATCCAGGAACATATCACTCTGCTGTATCCAACAATAAACCTAATGTGGCGGAACTACACAGGAAATGCAAATTACCTTGTATTGCTGTACACCAATCTCCATTACAGCGTGACTTTAGAGGGTGAACGGTATGTCTATTTTCTGTTCACGCACAAGTGCACACTTTATAGCTCCACAGTATAGCTCACGTCATTAAATAGCATTCTCCTACTGATGCAGTTAAATACCATATATGCCCTATAAAAATCCTAAACCACATGAAATAAAGAGAGATTTACACTTTCTCAAGCTACATATACGGTTTATAGACATGATCAAGGTAAACAAAATGCTAAAAGGTGACATTAATGACTACATAACAGGACTTTCACCAGTTTAAGCAAGGTGAGCTTAAGGGTTAAGTTAAATCTAGTACTCAACATATACCTTGCATAAATAAAGTTTCTTTGGAGCCTTACTATACTTATAGCCCATGGCTATGGATCTACACTTCTTGCAGTAAGAAGAATATCCTGCCTTCTGCTGCTGCTGCCTTTACTTTAAAAGCTATATATATATATATATATATATATATATATATATACACACACATACATACATACATACATACATACACACACACACACACACACATACACACACACACATATATATATATATGTATGTATTATTTCAGCCCAAGATACACACATGCACACACGCACATTCAAAGTTTCTCTTACTGTAACCTGAAGGACAGAAAGAGTTAGACAAAAGTCAGCGCAGAAGTTTGAGATCACAGTGAAACTTTGCTCGCGGCATGTTGGACATTGTGGTGACGTTTGGTTGACCTTCTGTCAAATGTGTTCTCTTTAGCCCCTGCAGATGAACCTAATTTTGTCCTTTCAGTCAGCTGCTCCAGTGTGTCATGTGTCGGGGGCAAAGAGTGAATGATGAACCAAAATAGCTGGAAAGGATGTATCAAACACTCAGATCGTGGTTTCTTAGAGGACAAAGTTTTTATTCTTACAGAATCAGTCAGGGGTATTTTTTCTTATTGACTTTAAGGGGCAACACAAACAGGGCACAAAAATAAAACAAGAGAACAGATCAGATCACTTAAAGCAGCACAAACTGGTACTTTGGCTCACACTGATTACAGGTTTCCTGTATGTGCTGTGTTAGCGCCCCAATTTCACAGGGGAAGCAGCTGTGTGCGTTAATACTAAAGCTTAAGTGCCCAGATACAAACACATATCTCTCAAAACAACTTTTTCAGTTTCAGCATGTGTATACACCTTAAAAGTACCCTGTGGAGTTTCTGACTGCTGCTGGTGTGGTGCAACAATGTTTTGATGAGCACGTCTCGCAGTGCTTGTACCTGATGTTCTGCCACAAGCTCGGGGGTGAGGTGGTGCATATTTCTGCCAACTGCAGAGGCGATAACAGTGGACATGTAAAGGAGACAAAGACAGTGAGCCAGTGTAAACAGTGCAGGTTTGAACACATTTGAAAGGGCTTTGCAAAGGTATTATGAGGTAGGAGTTTAATGCAACATGGTTGTTAGAACTTCCAGATAAACAAATTAAATTTTGGTATTAAAAAAAAAAAGTTTATAATGAAAACACTCTTACATCCTCACATATCAAATATGACAAAAAATTACTTCATCATTCTTTCTTAAATTTGGACAGTTGCAGAGAGAAACTTGTTTGTGTTTTGTATAAATATTTTTGTGTTGATTTATACAAGAGTCTACTGCAGTGTTTTGAGCTAAATGCTAATGTCAGCATGTTAACATGCTGTGACAATGACAGTGCTAACATGCTGATGTTTACAGCTGGTCTTCGGTCTCAAAGCAAAGTACTGGACAAACTGATGGTGCTAGATGGGAAGTTAAGGGATCACCAAAGTCATTGCAATTTATCCTCAATGGATCTTTCATAGCATCCATCCAATAGGTGTTAAGATATTTCAGTCTGGACCAAAGTGATGGATGGAAGCAGAAATAAAAATGTCTATAAAACTAATTTCAAATCAAGCTAATTAAGTAGGTACACTGAGTTTTCTTAATGTAGTCATCTTTCTGTCTTCAAATACAGTAACATTTTGTCCAGTTGATGTAGAGTCTTGCATTAGAATTAGATTATTTCTTCATTAAAAATTTAAGTGAATGAAGCATCCTGTTTTCCCACTATAATTAAGCCCCTGTTTTATGTAGGTTCCTCATTTTTATGGATCAAAGTGTTTGGAGTCTCTTTTCTGTTTTCTTTCTCACAGTGTTTACTTGCCCTTTAGTGCCTAATCACGACTCACAGTGTAAACAGGTAGGATGTATCTGTTGCCAGAATTATAAAGCAGTATTTTGGAAGTAATTTAAAAGCATTTACACAAAAGTATTGAACTCCACCACTTTCAGTGTGTCAGAGATATCAGTGTTCATTAGTTTTAATGATCAGGGGAAGGGCGGGAGGAGGGTGTCTCTGTGTTGTCAGGAAAGTGCCAGATCTTCATTGTTATGTGGAGGGTGCAAGCAGATCCACATGACACCAATTATACGCCTCACCATTGTCTCTCTACACTGTCTTCTCATTCTCTCACGTCTGATTTGAACTAGTGAGCTTAATGAACCTATATGTGAGCATGCGAACAGGTCAGCCCAGCTGTGTTGTGCACAGATAAGGAGACAGAGAGAGATGTAATGTGATGATGAAATAGATGGCTCCTTCACTTTGACTGGTGTACAGTGAAATTAGTGGCAAAAAGGCGGAAGTGGAGCTGAATGTGTAATTAGGCAGATAATAAAGGCACACAGCGAAGAGGTAGAGACCTGTAGAAATGGATTTGGAGAGGTAAAGAGAAGTGTGCAGGAGATAAGGGTGACCAAGGCAAGGAGGGAACGGATAAGTGTGAGAGACAGAAAGCAACAAAGGCTTATTTTTAGCCAGCCAGTGCCACAAATATTGCAGTGTTGGTTTTGTCGGCTGGGGTTGTGCTGGGCCCACTTACTCCCAGGCACACACACAGGGCATCCAGATCACAGCAGTGACTCACTGGTTTCTGACTGGCACCTGAAACCAGCTCTGACCCCAGTTCAGAAAACACTGTCACTGTCACATCCCTTTACCTCTGTGACAGGCCACCGCTGAGGTGTCACTTGGGCTTCTGTAAGGGACCGACTGGTACTGACTGCCTGCTGGCAGTAGTAAGGGACTGACTGGGACTGACTGGTTCATTTCCCAAGTGACATTTGGGAAATGAATAAAAATATGTTATGAAATTTAAAGACATGATTCTTGGCAATAATAAGCTGTATTATCAATAGTCATATTCTGTATTCAGTCTAACAAATGGATGCCGAACAAACAACAGAAAGTATTCTAATATTAAATAATGTCAATTACTGCTGCTGTTTGTAACTCCAAACCCCCACCCCCGCACCCTGGGCCAAGAAACCCAGACTGCCAATGTCACAAATCACAAATTTACCGCCAGGGGCCATTAATAGTTTGAGTCGAGCACGAGCTGATTAAGTTATTGGCTCCCACTTTGGAGCTTTCACTGATGTCTTTATCTATGAATTATACCCAGACAGTACTTATTTTGTTATGCTCTAGGGTTTCAAGGAAATCCCAGTGAAAGAGCAGCAGTTTGCTCTGTCTAATATTAAACATAGTTTTATCCATTCAGATAAAAAGAAATAAAGCAAATCAAAGGTGAAACAAAAGCCACAATGATCTCTACAAGGGGATGGATTTAAATTCAGTTCAATTTAATAGATTCCTTTGTCATTTTTGTTTATTTTTCATTCGGACTGTAGCATTGGTGTGATAGTCATATCTCCAATACAATATAGTTTCTTGCCACAGTAACCTCTTATATTTTTCCCACGAAGAAGTAACTGACCTCATTAAACCACTGTTGAGGCAGATTTTGATGTCATAGCACTGGGCTGATTATCAAACACCATCAGTTCATTTGTAGCTGACACACTGTCTGCAGCCTTTGCAGTTTGCTAAACTGAGAGCCTCATTTAAACTATCCACAGAGATTTATTATTTAGCTTACCCTTTTCCTGCTTTTATCTCACCTTTTTGTTTTATTCTCTGAGTACAAATCTAAATTTGGGAGAAACAGGCTGGCAATAATGGAAGAAAAAGGGATTGCTGTGCACAGTCTGAATCGCAGTAAAACCGCTGGCAAAGCAAATGTGTTACAATTCTTCCTTAAGACATTATGACACCTTTATATGTCATGGCAGATTTATGGAGGTTAATGGAACCAAAAAGAAAAAACAGAAAGAAGACAATAGTCACAATCAAGTTCAAATGATATTGCAAATATTTGACAGGTCTATAATCTTTATAAAGAAGCTAATAATCCAGTTAGGTATTAACCATGAAAATGAACAGTGATGCATTATAAAATCATGTTACACACATATAAATTAACAGGGCTGTTGAAAACCACATTACTGGCATTGTTTTAGTTTTCGCAGTTTTCATGGAAAAGACATTCTCCTCTGAATCCACGGGCTCTTAATCCTTAATTAAGGATGAGAAGGCTCAAAAAAAAAAAATCTGTGAACATTAATAATGTGAACATTAACCAATGGGTAAGTGCTGAGAAAGATCGTGACACCACAGACCCCTCTGGTGAGAATGTCAACTATTATTTCAAAGGTCAAGAGTGAGCTTTCAGACAGATTCTGATTGTTTAGACTCTTTTTCAACGTAGTGTACAGCTACATTATCACAGTCCACCTTAATTCAATATACTGTCAAAACATGTATCTCCAAATTTCAGAAATTTCAAATGATAGTTTTTCATTTTGGGTTATGAAAATTCCTGACTTCATAAACAAAATAAGCCTTTTAAAAAACCCTATTTTTAAATTATCCTCAAAAACTGCAAGAAAACAAACCAGTTTTTATTTAATCATGAAAAATTGATGTTTTTTTTTTGAGATACATGATTTTCACATGTAATGTATTAATCAGTGTGCAGTTATTGTTGCCATTTAGAAATGTAATGACTTGTCTGCATTTACTTTCAAACACTGAACTAAATGCATTTGACAAACAGATGATTTATTGACTCTGTAAAATGTACAATGGGGCAGTAATAACAGGCTCAGTTTGTTTATGACAGCTGTAAAGACTAATGGGCCATCAAGCTTGATCACATTCATTAATCAACTGAGTTTTTCATGTGTTTGCATGTGTTGCTAATGAGTTAGGATTATTGGGCTTCTGATGCATTACTGCTGCTAAACGATTGTTCAACTTCCTGTTCCTCTCGCAATATGACAGCAATGATATATAGTAATCCATAAAACCTCTAAACAGCCCAGTGTGATCTTATGTACAGCTTAGTCTTTCATGCATCGCATGTCCTTGTCCTTGAGTGTATCTCCCACTGGGAAGATTCAGTACAATGTATAACAGCCCACACACATGCAAATAATACCCTACCATCACAGCGCACGCCCCCAAACACAGATCATGACTCAGTGTTGCCCCAGAAACCAGTCACTGTGACAGGACATTTCCCAGCCACAGACAGTCGCTGGACCAGGACTTTTTTTTTTAATGTCTCCATCAGATTTGTGTCCACAGTGTTTAAACATCCTTCTCTCTTCATCTCTTCATCTCTTCACATCCCAGTGTTGTCCTGTCTCATTTTGCACTGTCCTGTCCTGTCCTGTCCAGTCCCATCTTGTACCTTCCTTTTGTTCCTTTTCTATCTCCCTCTGTCCTGTCTTGCACTGTTCTGTCCTGTCCCTACCCATTTTGTTCCATCCTCTCCCATTCTGTACTGCCATGCACATCATGCAGTGTATTGTCCTCTCTTGTCCCATCCTGCACTGGCCCATCTTGTCTTGCATTGTTCTATAATAGACTATCCTGTTCTGTCTTGTCCTATCCCTTTCCCATCGTGACCTAGACTGGGTCTTTTACTATTCTGTTCTATCTCATTCTATCCTGGTCCGTCCTGTCCTGTCCTGTCTTGTGTTGTCCTATCCCGTCCTACTCTATCCAGTCTTGCACTTTTCTCTTCTGTCCCGCCTGGTCCCAGCACAGGATTCCCCATCTCTTCAGCTGCCAACTCCTTTCTCACTCTCTGTGTGTGCAACATGTTTTTGAACATTAAACGTGAAAATATGATTCATGTTTGTATGTTTGTGTGTCTGCGGTCACTGATGGGTCTTTGTGTGCATGCCTAATTGTTTGTGCGATTGCACCGAACTGAACCCAGCTGAGCCACCACAGCAGATCAAAGGCTTAGCCCCGTGTCAAAGACGGGACTGTCTCATTCTCCTCAGTCCACAGGGCTTGCAAGAATTCTATTAATGACAGACGGATGCAGAAAAGTCCTGGTTGTGCCATGACTCATCGCCTGTGACAACTGGGAGAGAAAGGCGGCGTTTACTGAGGAACTTGCTAACTTTGCAGATGAGCGTTATGTCACAGAGGCGGCACGGAAACTGGGTCAGGCCCTTTGCAGGATGCTCTGTTTTTTTTTCCTTTTTTTTTAGTGCTATTATGAAATACACTCAACAGAGGAAAACGGTGTCAGAGGCTAACAGCAGTGGTGATATAACCGCTGAAATCAAAGCAGTAAGTAGTTCTTCACTGAGGTCATGGTTGTTTGGACACTGCATTTCTAATAGCAGGTACATAGCACTGCATTTGAGTTCTGTCCCCTCTTGAGCATGGGATTAGAGCTCAGTGACACACTGCTGAGGGTCAGTCAAGTTTCTCTGCCCCCTCAAAATCTCTCTCTCTCTCTCTCTCTCTCTCTCTCTCTCTCTCTCTCTCATACACACACACACACACACACACACACACAGCCTCTCTCCATCTCTAAATCTCCCTCTGGGTAATCAGTCAGTGTGTATTTTTAAATCTGTCACTAATCTCTATTATTGGCATAACACACTGGACAAGGTTAGCTTTCATACATTGGATACTAGGACACAGTTCAACGCACAAACACGTACAAATACTGTTCAAAAATCTAAAGTGGAAACATTCTCTGATTTGCACATACCCTCACAGCACCTTTTCGTCGTAAAAATCATGGGGATGTTACGACACCCTCTGCCATGACACACACAGATGACAAAACAGATGCCACAAACAGCGTCTCTCCGGAGCTGGCAGGAGTTTAGGATGTCTGAAAAATGGCAGGATTTGGCTCTGTGAAAGGGGGGGGGGGGGCTGTAATCATCAAATGGTTCATCTGATTTGATAATGAATTGTGTTTAATGTTGAAAACAATGAAACTCTGTGTCATTTTAGTCCTGAAATAACATCTGTGCTTAGTGTCAATCAACAAAATTTAATTTCCATCTGAAGGAAAATAAATAAATCTAACAGATTTCCCTCCCTGTCTGTTTTCTCTTTGTGTAGGAAACGCTGCAGTCCTTTGCCTTCTTGGTGTTTGTGGTGGTCTGCATCTTGGGATCTATCTACCTCTATTTTGTCCTCCCTGAAACCAAAAATAAAACATTTATGGAAATCAGCCAGAGCTTTGCCAAGATCAACAAAATCCCTGTCCCCTCCCCCGGCCATGAAATGGAGCTGGTTCTGTCTGCTAAGTCTGACATGAATGGAAAAGTCCAAGATGTTGCTAAGATGGAGAGTTCCTTCTAAGTGAGCAAACTACACTAACCAAGGGGAAGCAGAGTTGAAATTTCAAATAAAGAAGTATTTGTTTGTACATATTTATTTAATCACTGTGATCAGTGAAATGAAAATCCATGCTTTTTGGCAATAACAGTATATTTTGGTATTTTGTATATGTTTTGTATGACTGGAATATTTAATTATATTACAGAATTTCAGTTTACAGCAATTATTTGTCTAAGTCTCTTAATAAAACGAAACCAGAAAACCAAAACAATGAGTTGAAAGAATCTAAAATGCTCCATAACACTGAAGGGAAACTGTAGAGTTGAGTATTCATTTCACTGTGGGTTTGTCAATGCAAGTGGCCACTTTCACATTACATTATTTGATCCATTGTCAGTTTAAAAATATTGGTCATAGCAGCCTTAATGAACTAAATATACTACCTATTAAGGTAAAACAAAGATGTGCTTGAGCAAATGGAAGCCGATTGTACTTAATGAATCACAAGCTGCAGGAGCATCCCTTCATCTTGGTTAAATTTCATCTTTGTTGTTGTCCTTCATAATGAGTGGGAGGCAGACGTGTCTGAGCAGAGACATATTTTGCAGGATTATAACCCTAATGCTGATGTCTTGGTTAACTTCCTAATATAGACAACAACAGAGAGAAGCCAGATCCCGCAGTGAGACTGACAGGGACAGTGTTTTGGAGCCACTCCAAGTCTGAAAAGAGTCCAGGCTACTTCCCACCAGATGGCGGGAGCCAGCGGAGGAAGTGATCTGAACAGAGGCAGACAAGCGTGGCATTGGATGGCAGTCACAGTTTGCTCCACAGTGGGGTGTACTCAACATTTCAAAGTCCACTGCCTAGAGGGCTAACATCCCACCCGCTCATTTAGACTCACAGAGACGCAGATACAAAGGTGTGTGTGTCATGCCATGATAAAGGGTGTCCAAGTATTCAAATCCCATTGTAGGAGAGAGGTGGGGAAATTTCAGTGCATCATCACTTTCAGTTTAATTCCTAATCATATCCAGTGAGTTAGCACTGCAGATTACATTTGTCCAACGTACAAGCAGGCATGGAAGTGAGGTGAATACTAAGTGGAAGTCTTGTCTCTCGCAGCTCTGTTCCAGCATGTTACTCTTGAGGAGTGATATTCTCAGCAGCGTTAGTTTGTGGGTAATTGACAGAATGGTTTGGTGGTTGTTGTTAGTGGGAGAGTAATTAGGTTACCTCATATCTGCAATGAAATAAATACTATACATTTAATAAGATGCACTGTATGGTAATGCCGTCTTTGATAAATTGCTTTGTCCAACCTCTTAAATATCCTCAGAGGAAGTTAAATTAATTTTGCATTATGCAAAGTAAGAAGTTGGCGAAGAAGTGTGTGCGTGCGTGCGTGTGTGTGTGTGTGAAGGGGAGGGGTCCATTAGCTCTAAGGAAGGCTCACTTTAAAAGCCAAGGGAAATCCATGACCAAATTATGCAGGAAAATTAGTTTTGAGTAAAAACTATTTTTCATCTAGCGTTGAGAATACTCCAAAGCATTCATTTTTCAGTGAACTAGTGTTTAAAAACCATCATCAAGTCCTCTCCTTGGTTACAAGTTATCCAATGTTTAAAAAAAAAAAAAAAAGTGGTAAAGTAGGTAATTTTTATTTCCTGCCACCTTTTAACAGCTCTCTATTTGTATTAACTGTGCAAAATATGAAAATCACAACCTGTAATAGTTGTTTTTTCTTTCCCATTTATTTTAAACCGAGGTTGCAAGTGTTCATTTAATTTTACGAGTGGTTAACAGTCCTCTGTTGATGTGATGAAACACTTAACAGTCACTGGTTCTGTCCAGTGTCCCTGCTGGCCTAATTCCAGCAGCACCTTTACCCAGTGAGGAGACACTGAATTAAGTGTGCCCATCAGACTGTAAAGTAGGTCACTGGAGCTAGAAATATTGTCTTTGCAGTTCCTCGCCACGCACAGCCATCAGTTGTTAGAGTGGTAAGCAGTGGATTAGGGGACCAAATATGGTGGTTCAGTCGGTCCATGCACACAAGTGTCATATTTCCTACTTGGGTGCCCCGACTACCTCCACACATGAACAAGACCAAAATAATATCTTAATATGATTCATGTTGACTTTAAAATGTATAGTAAATCGGTGTGACAATTTTTAAACAGATAGACAGATTTAAAAACTTTGAGGTTTGAGTGTTTACAGTAAATAAATATTTTTTTAAGTATTTTTTTGGTCCCAGTCCCAGCGTCTTCTGCCCTGCAGTTCAGGCTTTGACTGTGACTGTGTATCTTGGAGGCTCGAGTGTATTTCCTGTACAGTGTCTTAATGCTTTGCAGTGACAGGACGTGGGACTCTTCACTCTGCAGGTGTCACCTCAGTGACGAATGGGCCGTTTTGTGCTGTTTTTTTTTCCCCCTCCACATTGTCTGCCTCCACACCTGAACTGTTAAAACCAAACAGTTGTCTTTGCTCTGTTCATAATGCATTAGGTTACCTCTCTGAATGAATCACACGCTGTTCATGCATATTACAAAAGAGTCAAAATATACAGATGCTGTTTTTTGTACCTTTTCCTGTACAGTCATCAAAACCACAAACACTGCTTATGCTCTATGAAGTTTCCTACCTTACCGTTGTCTCAGACTAAAAGCATTTATCATGTAGCTGACGGCAAGCATGCAGCATCTTTCATATTGACCCGCATGCTTCCCTCAGTGAATACATGTACGTACAAACAAATGTCCCAGATATGATTCCAATCCAGGTTTTGATCATAGGATATAATGTTTTCCTGGGATGTACACTACCCTGGCCATTCATCTCACTGTTTGCACATGTTTAAATCTTTATACTTTTAACATTATCCAAGTTTTTAATCATCTGTGTGTGTTCAGACATGTATTTGACTGCTCAACATCTCTGCCACTCTGTCATTTCTGCACAGACAGAGTTACCTCAGCAGTGGAGGATTAACCCACTTTGGTTTCTGTCTCACCACTCTGCTGGATTTGACTTCCCCATCCCCACCATTAATGGAAAACAAATGCGACAAGCAATACTCAGTTTATCCTCTGAATTACCAGTGTCACAACTCTAATTGCACTCGCGTGTAAATCACCATTATGCCTTTTGCAATCATTTTTGTTTTCTCTTTCAGGGTCTGGATAGTGCACGTGTTCGACATATCCCCAGAACATATCATATATTTGTTCTGGGGAAAAACAGGTAGTATATTCAGGTTTCAAAGCTGGGATAAGAGCTGACAGGTATCCGTGATCTGATATTTACAAGCACAAATGCATATGTGGGATTGTCCAAAATCCGATAATAACCTGCCACTACTTGTGTGCATGTAAACACACTCAGTGACAGGTTGACTTCCTTCACCACGATGCAGTCTTTTCTTGACATTTAATATTACAGGCACATCTCTTGTTGCAAAGACCTGTTGCTTCCCGGCCTCCCACACCAGCATCTTAAGGCACTTTGCTGTTTGTGTGGTATATTCATCTTTTGATCTTCTTTTGCAGTCTGACCAGGGAGTTGATCATTTGAACCCTGTCAGCCAGCAGGAGGGCTTGGGGGTATTCTTGAAACTCTGAGAATTTCAACTATGTTGCGGTGGCTGTAGCTTCAAGACCTTTGTTGACATCTGCACTTAATAAAACAGTGATTTGGCTAAAGGGCCCTTCCACTGGCAGCTCCATTAGAAGGCGACTGTGCCCGAAGCATCTGTTTTCTCCTTCAGTCTCAGTAGTGTTAGTTTACCACAAATGAGCTTGAGCACTTTAGACACCCTCAGGTAAATATTGAGACAGTAAATGTGTCTGGGAGTTTGGTTGTCTGTGTGTTTAAGTGCAAGTGAGCATAAGAGCAGTGGAGACAGGTGCTGAGAAGAGAGAGATTGTGGCTTTGCTTCAGTGGGTTTCTCTCTCTGGTTCATTACAGTTGGCTAGGCTAAATTAAACAGTTGTGTAGGCACAACTTTTCCGTCCATTGACAGCTGTGATAGGAGGAGGAAATGTTTTTACATGTACTATATGTAACATTCAGAAAACCTGTGTTATTAATGACACCATTGTCCATTAATTCAGCTGCTGCCATCATCCTGTTGTTCACAGTAGGTGTGAGTGTCCTTTGCATCGGCCAAAACATACATGACATACATGAGACTGAACATGACTTACATCATCATCAGCATCATGTTGGTAAGTAAGGTAACCAAAGTTTCACTGTTATTACAGTTTGACTATAAACTGTATTAGACACAATAGACTTTGACTCTCCAGCGCTGCCCAGCTCTAATATGTGGAGATGGGTCTGACTATGCAAGACTATAGTTTGGCTAATGTTATGGGGTTTTTTTTTACGCTAATTGTATTAATGCATTCATCATTTCGTGTATCAGTGTAGTTAACCTTGCTGTATCATGACACCCCTGGTTAATTTCACTACTACTGTCCATCCAGAATACCTCAAATATGGAAGTTATCACAATAAAACTAGCCATTTCATACATTTTCATTGTTTTCATTTCAGGATTCCAGTTCTGAAGGATATGCAGCTTTAATAGAAAACATTTGACAGTGATGCGAGAGGAGTAGGGGGGGAGGGTGAGAGGAAGGGGGGGAAAGGGAGAGGTGCTGATATGGGGCTGGGGCAGGAGCCCAGGGTAGGACAGAGGAAGAGCAGAAGCTGGTCCTGTTACTGAAGAGGACAGACTCCAGGTTGCTCAGCTGACTGCTGGCAGACAGCAGAGATATGCAGATTGGTCAGTCACACACACACACACACATACCTATCTATCTATATATATAGATAGATACACACACACACACACTCTTTAACCCCACCCCCACGACAGGGCTGCAAAGGGCTGATAGGCTTTTGGATTAAAACTTCATTATTTCAATGGAGCCATTTCTCTGGCACTGTCTTAATTCTCATTCCCTTTTATTACTTCACACTACACGGTGTATTATGAGTTATATAGTGAGAATAAATGACTCACCGTCCATCAGCCCAATTAAATTCTTAAACCTTGCCCTGTTACAAAATTATCTCATTAAATGTAACATGTCTGACATAAACACCAACAGTTCACATAGATAAGACCGATCTGTAATATCACTGACAAAATAACAAATGTAAATGTACAGTAAAAGATCATTGTCATCATGGTCCCATTCTAAATTTACCCCAGACCAAAGGAGCTGCACGTGGTGCTGGTCCACCTGCTGAGGAGGTATGATGAGAGGTTGGCCAGGCATCTGGAAACAAGCAGTTTGTTCATGTATGTCCAATCACATCCAGACAGACCTAATCGATGCCATTAGCATGGTAATGCTGGAAGAGATGAAACCTGAAGTCAGCCAGGAACCTTTAATCTTTGTCCTGTTAGACGAAATGACAGACACGTCCAACGCTGCCCTGCTGTCAACTGTGCTTTGGTAAGTGTCTCGACATGGGGGGGCAGAGAAGTGTTTCACGGCCCTCTCTGATGTGAGAGAGAACCTCACTGCTACTGCATTGTTTCGGCTTCTCTTTTTTATTTTTCAGTTCAGCTTCAGACTGTGGAGAGAAATTGGTGGCGCAGACCTACAACGGAGCTGCAGTTATGTCTGGAGACTTGAGTATTTTGTAGGTCAGGGTAAAACGAAGGGGTTTTTTTTTCCACCTTGACTGGGCTTTCATCCTTTTTCAGAGCATCTGCTAAACGAACAACGAAATTAGATGTTATAGTGCAGAGAAGATGTCCCAGGCCTGCACCAACACAGTGGAATTGTACATATAGGTTGGATAATATGGCAAAAGAGCACTACAGTTCACCGATTTGAGCATTTCAGTGAGGAGGGGGATGTCAATTTTGTGCTTTTTATTGTGTAAAATTCAGGTTCCTCTTGGAAATCTTTGTAGAAATATTTTTGCACACTGATGTGTTGTTCGGTGTTTTGTAGTCAAAAGAAATTTACTGGTGTACTGGAGAAGTGAGGAGAGTGAGACGTGTTCCCCGCTGTCTTTGCCACAGCCGCGGAATCAGCTGGAAATCCAGACCAGAGACCCAGGCATTCTGTGAGCGCTGTGAGCACTGAATATGAATTTCACCAGTTGTACTCAGATGTCTTTGACACAGTTGCATCCCAACTGCTTAAAAATCTTGGATCGCTTGAGAAGCTGAAATTCATTGAATTGCTGAATCTAGCTAAATTCTCAGACTACAGCAGAACCTTTCCTGAGGCAGCTTTCACATTACTGAAAGAGACATACAGGCATTTCTTTGATGTTGTTCTCCTCCACAACGAGCTCTCAGTGCTGTATTTATCGCCCAGCTTGGCTAAAAATAATGTTGCGGAGCTGACATCTTACATGAATGAAACTGGGATCACAGAGGCCATGGGAGAAGTCTACAAACTTTGTTGTCTTCTCCAGACTGTTCCCGCATGTACAGCGTCAGTGGAGAGAACATTTTCTGCTCTGAAGAGGATTAAAACTTTCCCTCGAATCACTTCTGATCAGTCAAGGATGTTTTTTGGTCTGGGCCTATTGGCAGTAGAGCAAAAGTGGCTGCTCAAACATGAAGGCTGAGGACACACACTATGATAAAGTATTTGGTAGAGTATTTTGTGAAGAAGAGCTGACACATGAAGTTTGTACACAGATCAACTGTGTAAAATACTGCTGCCAACCCACTTGGCCATTTATTATAGAGGAGGAACAAAATCATGATTTTCTACTTAATTTCCATACGACTGATCCTCCAATACTTGTCTGCTGCACAAATATTATTTATAGAATATATTATTAGAAATACTAACAAAATTAACAAAATCAAGAACAAAATTAAATAGTTAATCATTAATAATAACAAGCAATATAAATATCCTAAACAATTCCCATATGTGCATCAGAGTGCATCCAGTCCTGCCATAAGTATTTGGACAAACAAATATGTAAAAACACATATTAACCTGAGTCATAAGGGAAAGATCCAGCATTATTGCTCATGTTTGAACTTCAGTAGGCAGTTTTAGTAAATAATTTTCCACATTTGTGCACCACACATGTATTAAGGGATGTACTGCATTGAAAATAATTTAACAATCACATTTTATTTTTGCAGACGTATCTCTTCAGTCCCTCCGCTGTTGTGTCATATGACAACCTGCTCACTGCTGTGAGGTACTTTGGTCTGCTTCACTGTCATCAATGTCTTATCCTGTATTCTACTGTCCTCTGCCCTGGTACGAAAACACTGCTTTCATTTACTGTAGTCTGCAATACTGGTTTCAGATGCCACGGCTAGCACAATTGTTAACACACATTCTGCTGTCAAATATAACTATGACAACAGGATGATAAGTTACAGTGTAATTCGCTCATTTACTCACGACTGCTACCTCTTTACCCATGATGAATGGACAGTTATTCTAATTTTTCACTGCTGTGACTCACTGGTCTACCTCATTTCTGTGAGAAATCCCTGTCAGTAACATTGTTATCAGTCCTCCTTACGCCTGTAGCCCTGGTCTTATCTTTCTACTGCATTGGTCCACCTTACAATTATAAGATAACCTTGTATGTCTGGACATTTTTTTAAATTACACCACCTACGCATTTACCATGTATCATAATACCCAGGTGTTTAAATTCAGTTCTGATTTTTTAGTTATCATATTAATATATTTTCCTTTCTGTTGATCAAGGTGTTCTCTGTGCAAGATCTGCACTAAGTTTGAGAAGTCTGAGACAGCTATTGAGGCAGTAAAAACAGGAGTCTGCATTGCCACTTGAGTGTGTCATTGTCAGTAAATGGTCATTTTTCTACTATATTGAATATTTGACATGTTAACTGTCAGTTCAATGCTATTATTCTAACACTTCTTCAGCCAGGAAAGTGCGCAGAAAGGTGAAGCTGTCCTGGCAGAGTGCAGCTAGATGCAGGCGGTGAGGTGGTGCTCTGCTCCGGCTCTGCTTGCCTATCTGTAAAAGTCACTGCATGCCACTGGCACATAAGCATTGATCTGTTTCACACAGACTTCACCCTCTAATGAGCTCTATATGGTTAAAGAGGGACTGAAAGCCAACGCCTGTACTCGCTATTGTGACAGCAGCACAACATCACTGACCATGTATGCACTGGTTACCATGACAACAGGTTACCGTTCTCGGACTCAACAACCCGGGGCAGAAAGGCAGAATTCACTGCTCCAGTTCATGCCTGATTGACCTTAGTATGGGAAAGTCAACTCAGTCAGGCAGCAATATGGCACCTCTCACCACTGCTGTAGTAGAGGGAGGGGGTCGTCACGCTAATGAGTCAGTCATGCTAATGAGCACGCTGCTAGTGGCAGACAGCGCTGCTGTATTTATTGTAAGGTACTCTGGGACACATCACGCTCAAGACATCTGGCCAGCAGCAAGATCCAAATCTGTAGGTTCAAGGTGCACTCAGCTTGGACGAAGGAGCACCTGCGGCATGAAACACACAAACGGCCATCATCTGTAACCAAACAGCTACCACACACAGAAAACCATGTAGGAAGTTAAGCCCAGTGTCCCTTGGCATTATGTCCATGTTGGACAGTTCTGCACCTGATGATTTACGTCCACTGCCAGCATTCACTGCCACTGCAGGAAGTAGTGTGTCCTTTGTTGTAGTGTGGAGAAAATTACTGGTGTCTTGGTCAGGCCAGTGGATGGACATGTAGCATGTCTGACTTCCATGCAGGAGACTGGAATTTGCATCCCTTCATAGAGCTGCTATTACTGCTATCGCCTTTTTTATTTTAACTAAGCGTAACCACAATCCTTTAATAATCTTACCCCAGTGTGTGTTCCTCCAGAGAGTTAGATAAGGATAAGAAGATTGATTCAAGTCTTACATAGGTCTGTTATATAAAGCTACAGCCAGCCGTCAACTGGCATAGCCTAGCATAAGGAGTAGACACAGGGGTGTTGAAACTGTCTGAAGGTAACAAAACCTACCAACAAGCACCTCTAAAAAATCACCAGTTATCACGGTATCTGTGGTTTTTCAGAATTTTCCAATATTGACATTCTAATCTGGTAATAGGGCAGGGAAGCAGAACACCAAACCACGTGCCACATATAGATAATGCAAACCTGAGGCAGTCTCATCAAATCCAGAGTAAACACATTACACTTAACCCTCTGACCATCAGCAGGTGGGGGAGAGGCCTAGACCAAAGCCTCGGGAAGATGCGAACCTGAAACAACCCACAGGTAATAAGACATAACAGGTGAAAGCAAAGAACAAGACCTGCATAATGATATGATCGCTCAAGGACAAAGGATGAATTTTGTAGAGCGCACTTGAAACACTGCAGGAGAAGCTACGCCAATCTGCGCATAGACATGTAAACTACTTCCACAGAGTCAATGTGCCACCCTCTGTTTGGAAAGGAGCCGTGAGCCCCATTGTTACAACAGATGAACAGCTGCTGTGAGCGTCTCAGAGCATGTGTGGTTCCACTTAGTATGCCAGGACATGCACAAGACAGAGTGATGCAATTTCTTTAGTCTCCCCCCTCATTCCCTGGTGTGGTTTAGGGGAGGGGGACATTCAGCTGAGCTGTCTTGCACCTAAAAAAAAAACAAAAACAAAAAAACACCTGAACCTGTTTTAGGCACACAGCTGATTGAACAAGACAGTCAGTCAGTCAGTCCTCTTTTTCTCCAACACTGTGGACAGCACATTGTCTGGGTCAGCCACATCTTTGCAACAAACCAGCCTTTTCCCCATTTGGGCCCAAGGTCAAGCTTCTAAAGCCCATTAGAGGGCCACCAAGCCTGTGTGAAACAGACAGAAACTGACAGTGAAATAGACAGTGTCAATAGAAATCGACTCCGCTGTTTGTCAATCAAACTGAAGTGTCAGTTTTCTGAATTACTGTCAGCTACGACCTGGGGAAAAATATTCACTTTCTGATGGTTTTCCACTTCTCAAATTATATATACATTTATAAGTCTGTTACCAAGATAGATGAAGTATTTTATCCTGTCTTGATGTTGTCTCTGACAAAACACAGACAAACTCTTTAAATAGAATATTCTGCCGCAAACCAATTTGTCAAGAAAATGAGAGAAATTCGGCAATAAACTTTAAGTCAACATGTAAACAGAGAGACAGCAGCCTCCCCCGGAAACACTCTCACAAGCAGTTGTCTCACTTTCTTTTTGTGCAGTAAATTGCCTCTGTCAGTGAGTGGAAAAATCAAACAATCATTCTGTAGATGGATTATTTAAAGTCTTTCCAAAGCTACTCGGGGGAACTTTCTTCATAAAGCTTCAAGCCACATAGCACATAATGTTCAGATGATTCAGCAGTCAGAACCTAATGAATAAAGCTGATATATACAGAACATCATGGGGTTTCTTCATCAAAGCTAGGACCAACAATTCTATAATGATACTCATTAGCTTGATCATCTGTCAAACATACGTTATACTATCTTTGCACATAAATATGTGAATGAAATGAGTTATACTTGGAGCATTTTGTACTTAAGATCTATACGTGATCAAGAGTCAGTCTCAGTTAATGTGGCTACGTACTTTTCTGTCCTCACAGTCGTTTATTTTGTTTCACTCTGTCACTCACACAGCTACAAGCCAATGAGGCACAGTGAAGGCCGACAGTGCCTTGTTCACTTCACCAGTGCACATGAAATGGGCGTTGTTGAGCTTTTGAAAAATGGCCAAGCAACATTCACCCACCCGTGCTTTGACTGATGAAGTGTATGTGTCCAAGATGTGTCTTAGTGCTGGCAAGCAACATAAATTGTACTCAGCATGTGCCCTGTGTTGAATTTAAGATGTACCTGATCACAGAGTGTGATGCTCTCAAATCTAAGGTTGGGAGATGTAATCGTAACATGACTCTAACTGTGTGGCCCTGTGTGATGGCTGTGTGTGCTGTGTGCTTTTGTTTCCATGATATTGAAAAGGTCACACAATGTCATATTACATTATGGCAGCATTATAGGACCCATATACAGTACTGTAGTACCATAGCTGAAACTATTTTGGATATACTGAAAGGGATATAGTATGCTCGGTGCGGCCACGTGCACCTAATCTCCTCTTTGCTAGCATGTGCGTACTGTCAACAACAATTAACATGCGAGCCACGGTCTCATTTGTGTGGGAGTTGTTGTTGCTCTCTGACATTGTCGTGGATGTTGTAGAAGAAGAAAGCAGGAAAAGTCAAATGTTATGTTTGTTTGGTTCTTTATAAATATGTTGGTTATCTTATTACCAGTGTGTTTTTGAAGGATGTGATTGGATTGGGTTCCCACAGATGAGTGAGCCAGTCAAAATCAAATTTGAGAGTTATGCACCAGGCCCATGCACTGGTCACAGTATGAGCTTTCTGTAGATGATCTGTATCAGCATATATGTTGGCTCATAAGTAACCAAAAAAACTGCAGTACAAAAAGTTGGAGTAGTCTAGAAATAGCATCAATTAGTTTGTCCAGCAGTGAGCACTGACAAGTTTAATTTTCAAGTGTAAAATCTCCTTTCTTTTTATATCTTTGTTGGAAATTCATCCAATATGGAAAACATGACAGAAATGGGGCATTTCTGTTTATTTCATGTATTAATTTAAAGAACGTTACACTTTCCTCATCGCTCCCCACAGAGCTGATATTTTTGTCTGCTGCAGTGACATTTAAGTCACACGCTTCAAGTACGTCATGATTTATGTGTCTGTGTCTATTGCACTTTGTCACATTTTGCTTTTATTGATTCACCAACTTTCTCCACCTCAGCCCAATGATATATTTGCACTTTTTTTGTGTGTGTTCCTGAAACATAGGTTTGGTAGCATGTACAACCACCTCCCCCCCCCCCCCCCCCCCCCCCCCCCCCCCCCGGAGGTGGTGGTTCATTGGAGAACCTGATGGCAGTAGCAGGTGAAGCATGTGGATTGTAGCTGCAGGAAAAGGCAGTTCATGCAGTCAGGAGCTGCTGACATACTGTAAGTAAGAAGAGGATTACACAGTCATGGCTCAGATGTGAACCAAAATAGAACATCACAGTTACTGGCCCTAAAACCCAGAAATATTTGTGCCATGGCTACTGTCACCATATTTCCAAAGCTTTTCCTCCCTCAGGATTTTCAATTTATGCTTAAAATGTGGTTTTCAGTTCACATAATCCTACTTACTGTACCTGCTTGCTATGATATACATTATAGCCTTTAATATCTCAACTGTGAAATTTTATGCAGCACAGTGTTAGCTCTCAAACATTGTTTCTGGAGATTATCATGATTAGTACATTACAACTAATGGGTGTTTATCATAAGGTTCATTTGCTACAGAGCTTATTTTCTTTGTGCCAAAACCCAATCCACAAAATCCATTGGAAATCTGCTGTGAGAAACCTGAGCAGATGCTGCATTTCAGGTTCTGTATCAGTGAGATTGAGCCATAACAGAAAAGTTGTGGGCCATGAAACCAAAACAATGAGCTGAAAGATGCTAAAACTGTCCCCTTAGATGAGAGGAACTGCAGAGTGATCATTCATTGTTAGTTTATCACCATGAGGTACCCCGTCCCGTTACACACAGTCACTTGACCCATTGCTAATATAAAATATGAATTAGTGCAGCTTTAAGTAACATAGTTGTAGTAATGTACATATTCATTATGGTTAGTAATGAAAGTATCGCTATCACAGGACAGAAAATCAAGGTATGAAAAGGAGCCACTTGCCTCAAAGCTGTTCCAATCATGAAACGTCACAGACATCATGCATTTTGTCCTAAAACCGATTTGAAATCACTGAACGGGTGTATCAGCTTTAATAAGTTGAGAGGATAAGTGGAAGCTTCCGGAGGTCGTGGCGGTCGAATAGTTTATCTTTGCTTTTGTGCTCGACCTCACAATCAACCTTGTTTCCAGGGAAGCTATGATCCATCCCACTGGAGGAGATACAGAACATATTTTTCTGTCGTTCTATTATAAGATCACAATTTGCCCAGTAATCTAGGCATGACATGAACAAAGTCACCTTGGCCTGGTCGACATTGTCTTCCCAATTTCATTTTCCTATCTCATTGTTGAGGGAAGAGTAAATATGAAAGCTCTGTTCATTCTAACCATTGCACATAAAGGGGGCCCCGTCGCGCTCTCCTGAGCTATTTCTGAATTTCTTCAGGGCGACCACAAACCATACGCCTTTGAGAGCAGAAACTTATTTCTGCTTTTCAAACATTTTGATGATCTGTGTGAGGCACCACGTGAGTCAGTCAACTGTTGGCGATGCAGATTTTCAGGCTGGGTCTCGGATGTCGGACTACAAACAGATCTCATCATCTGCTAATGTTTTGCAGAGCGAATGTTTCTGTGCTATTAAAACTTTTCTACATTTACTTGTGTTCAGTTGAAGATAGAAAATAACATTTTCTATCACTTTAACAACACTACATAATGTTAACAGGCACTTAATGCCAATAAAATCCAATTCTTGCCTGGCTGTCAGACTCATCAGTCTCAGTCTGTGAACTCCTTAAATGTAATTAATTAGTGACAGAGCGATACAGTTTCCACAGATACCGCTCTAATGAAATCCTTACATGCTGCTCATTAAACAGATATTTTGTGTTAAGAAAACAAAATGAAACAGTATTTAATTTTACATGAACCACATTCAAATCAGGAATATTCACTTAAATAACATCTCTTTAAATAAATCCTGATGCACATACTTCACTAATTATAATTCTATGCTGATTCAGTGTCAGACAAATGCATGTAGGTCAGTGCGTGGGTCTGTTGGCCTAATGGGAGAGAAAAACACCGTTCATCTCTTGAAAAAGTCTCAAATGACAGTGAGCCAGTACACCATCTGTACAGCTGCTGATTGCAGCAAACTACAAAACAGAAGGTTAATGTGGAACTGGGCCACATATTTCCTTCCAGGTCCACAAATAGACTGGCTGGTGTTCAGTCACAGGGAGTGTTTCACTCACATTCCCCTCTGAAATCTCCTAATGCCTAATCATTATCATCCCTGAAAGACGATGCCACCTTTTATCCGGAGGCTGCGCAGAGGGATTTTATTGGTTTTAAACTTACAATGATCATAAATTGTCCAGTGAGAAAACACTTTCATTTAAAGATCTCTAATTGTATCAGATGAGCATAATTCGCCTGCTGGAGCACCATGTGACTGGGAGCTCTCACAGTAATTACACTGGATTAGCCTCTGTCTACATGCTAAATTCCTGCAACATGTGACGTGCCCAAAATGATAATTATTTGGTTCAGCTCTTCTGTTAAATAGGAACAGTCTCAGTTACAGGTTCCTTCTGCTGGGCAAGATTGTGTGATTTGACTGAAAGCTCCAGAATGGCAACTGAACTGATCTTGTGGTGACTCATGATCACTGCCAGTTTCTTAAAAATACTGTAAAACATGCATTGCTTACATCCATCTTCTCCCCTCCCTACGCTGGATATTTCTTGTTGTGTTACTGCCATTGCTCCATATCTCTCTTGAATTCTGTAATTTTTATATATTCATTTCTGTGTAGCAGCACTATTTCAATAACAAGAAGGTATAATTGTGAAAAAGAATGACAGCAGTCTATGCTGAATAAGCAGCAGGAATCAATAGCTAGTCCAGCATTATATTAATTGCTACATAAACTACTGTATTATCTAAAGAAGATTTCAGCAGATCCTTATTGGAAGTGTAAATCCCCTAAAATTTGACACCTCCACGATTCCTCTGAAATATCTATTTCCTTCAATAATACAAATGGTTTAGTAATTAATGCCCTGGACTTAAAAATGGTAACTGGCAGCTCAACTCCAGGTTTCAGCAATGAGAGACTGATAACATGGAAATGTTCCCGGAATAGGGGAAATAAACATGAAGCTCAACCTGTTGCAATTCTCTTTCAAATCACTTTACAGGGAATTGCAGCAGGATTTTTGTCTGTCAGGAGGAATATGAATGTGGCAGCAGCTATGGGGAGATTTGTATAAAAACTAAAGAGATGTTTTCCGTTAGTTTGATCAAAGAAAAAAAAAACATAATTACAATATATAACATAAAAGCATTTGTCCCTGAAAACAAAAGCAATCACAGAAAGTCACAAAACTTGGAGAACACTTTTTTATTTTACATAAGCAGTTGTAGCCTTCTCAGTGCAGTAGTCTACATTTCATTAAGCAGGTTCTTTGGCAAAACGTATACATAAATTTTGATGAGAAAAGGCCCTTTTTTTCCAAGACACAACTGCTTTCAAAACCCAAGTTCAAGTTTTACACAGACATAACAGCACAAAGAATTAGAGAACCGACCTAGAATGACCCTATAGACAAGAAAGAAAAAGATTAGATTGTAGGCTAGACATCATCATGGCCGTGAGAGCTTTACAGTCAGTCAGTTTAACAGCACTTTATAGTACAACTTTTTAGTGTCAACATGATACCACTGATATTAAGATTCAAGTCATACATACTTAATATAGGTCTTTGAAACGAATAGGAACAGTGAACGGCTCCAGCAGATCTTGAATATTTTCATCTGAGTTACTCCTCCCTGTACTGTCTCAGTCTAACCAGCAGGATCCTCTTCTCTTCATGCCACCTTCTGTGCTCACAGAGGTTGTTGGTTATCTTTTTTTTTCGCTAACAAAAAAACAGCCTTTGAACTCAAAATGTTGTTAGTTTTAACAACATAAATGTGTTTCCATGTCTTGATGTTGCCAGAGTATAGATGTTAGACGTGTAACCACCTCTCAGTAAGAGCTTTATACAACATACAGCTTCATCCAGGTCATGTAGCGATAGGAAGACACCACTACACAGCAATCCATCCAGTAATTGCTGAGATGTTTGAGTCTGGGCCAAAGTGGTGGACTGACTGACTGACTGACTGACTGACTGACCATCATTGTCATCTAAGAAGACACTCAGACATTATGATTGATGAGACTGTGTAAGATAAACATTTTCGCTCAGCAGAATCTAATACAGTTTATTGTATTACTTTAATGTAACTGAAACATCAATCCTAACTCAGTCTAGAAAAATGCAAACTAATGTGTCCATTAGTGTGATTTGACTGATGATCTTTAATTATTTAATATACTTTACCAAGGTTTTTGTTTTTTTTTTTTGTTTTTTTTTGTTAAATTGTAAGGATCGTTTTATTGTCATTGCTGTCTCTCAGTTTGTGAGTAATCCAGCTTTTACCCTGTCCCTCTCAGGGGTTACAGTGCGTGACGGCGGTTTAAAAAAAAAAAAAAAACACTGTAGAGTATTACAAAAATACAATTTCTTCAGAAGAATAGCAGGAGAGATCTTTGAAAATGGATCTAGCCCCAAGTTCTCTATCAATTCGCTGCAGGGGTTCCTTTCAAGGCAGCGACCACATCACCAAGATTGCTTTTCTCCTCTTTCTGATTGTGTTTCATCAGAGCAGATGCTCTCCTTACCTGCAGGGATTTATTCAAACCAATGACAACGACAAGAGTTTTCTCCTAAGCTTTACTGCAGACGATATGACAATCAGACAATGTCTGCCTGCTGTGCCAATAGCTGGAAATTTCAAAACCAAAATGCTGAAATGACACCATACCACACATCAGTGACTGAGGAAAAAAAAAAAAGAATGAAAAAAGGACAAAAATTCCCAAGAGAAATTCAGTGTAAGTAAAAGGATGTGGTGTTCTGTGTCATGAAAGCAAACAACAACAAAAGCTGTTATGTCATCCAAAAAGTGAAGGATGGCTGTGCAAAGACCTCATTTGTTCCTGTGGCTTTAAAGTATGTTCACCTTAACAGATGCCACAGGCATGTCACCTCTATATTTTTGTTATTTTAAAGTGACACTATGCAGCTTTTGAAAGAAGGAATGTCACATTCTTCTTCCTATAAATAAGTGGTTTTGCTGCACCAGCTTGGTCTGGTATGACCTGTAGTTCATGGTGGTTAATGTTAGCTAATTAGCAAACTTCAGATAAATCTATTGTAGTAGTTTACTTGATGAGGAATTGAAAATTGAAAATTTACCAGTGTGCTGTTTAAATACAATAAATGAAATTCTAATAGTGATTTTTGTGCATTGTTACATACGTGTGCTTGGTCATATCCAGTTATGTGTATGTAAAAGTTATAATCTCTTAAAAACTATTTTGGGTATGGATTGAAGTGTAGCATTGGCCTTTGCAGCCCATTTTGTCTCAGATGTTAGAAACTGAACTGAGCGGCTCTGCTGCAACAAAATGTTTGTGCTTCTCTGGGCGCTCAGCCGTCACTGGGCTTTCTGAGGGATTAAAGGAAAACAGTTTTCATTTTTCATTCTCAGTTGTAGGAACACAGTTGTATTAAGAGTTGTATATTGTGTTGTGCACTCAAAGGTGATGGCTAGTGTTATGTACTGTGCTGCAGGATAAATGGCCTATTTAAAGACTTCTGCAGTGTTAATTCTGCCTCACTGATCCCTGCACAGCTATAATGAGAAGTGTCTCAGCGCTTAACCCCAGAGAAATGCTGACACAAGCAGCACTCAAGCCTCCCTGGGAATGTTTTTGCTCCAAAATGAGTGTTCTTTGAAACCTGGCAACAATTCAGTGAAAAATAAAAGGTAGAAGAACTTGCTTTAAACTTTATCGACACTTATATAAAGTGTCATTTGAAAAAACAGCTTCCTGGTGTGCAGTGCAAAGTAAAACTTTTTCTTTTTGTTGTTGTTGCAAAAACTCTCTTTAATATGTAGCTTTTCTTGATAAACACTAAATCTAGAAACACTGGATTTTTCTTTGTGAGAATACAGACAGTAAAAAGCAAACAAAAGTCTTTATATTCTCTTTGCTGGAGCTATCAGGGTGCACAGTGTTGGTGCACAAGAGGAAGTCTTTTACAGGAAGGTCTCTGGAGAGTCTATAGCAGTGATGAATAATAGATGAACTGTATTTCTGGCTGTGTTCTGACGGAAAGATAGCAGCAATTACACATGCCTTTGCAGCAGAGGGCAGAGAAGAGGCAAACCTATGCTAATATTAGCTCAAGAGGCGAGACACTGTGTAAATATATCAAAACATGTTGGGTTTCCCGAGGCCAGATGTGCATGCAAAATTTAAGACTTAAGATCATAAATGAACACCGTTATTGATCTAATTTTGAATGATCAGCCCAGTTTGGTTTTAGATCTCTCAGGTGACACTCAATAAATAGAGAAGGAAAGTATTGTCCCTTTCAGATATTAAATGCGGAGACATGCTCAACCTGCTGGGGTCCACCACTTTCCCTGAGCTTAAAAATTGCAGGAGGTCAGCAGAATTCATATTTGGCAAAGGATGACTGACAGCTAGTTAGAGCTGTACAGCTAACGATGTGGGGGAGAATGGAAAGTAGAGGGCCATTAACCTCTGACTTTCTTCAGAAAGGAATGATGTATTGAAGCAATATAGCGCACAAAGCCTGTCGACTATCGGCAAAAAGGAAATAAAAGAAGAGCTTTACTGTGAGGAGTGTCAGAGACAAGAGACTGATGGCAGACTAATAAAGCATCTGATTCCCCTTTCCCTTCATTTGACCTTTCTTCTTCTTTCTTTAAAATGCCAGTCATCAATTTACATAAAGTAATCCCAAATTTAGATGTGATTCATGCTCCAGACAGTGACTTCAGTTGTGTCGCAGAATCATTCTAACTCTTCCTAAAGCACTAATAACTGAATTTTGTCCTGTAATTAACATCCACTAAGAACTCTTTCAGCAACACATGGTGTTTGTTTTCTGTTCTTTATTGTCTTCCAGCTCTGAGGGTAAATAGGGCGTCTATAAATAAGCAGACAAAGCTGGTATTTAAGACAGGTTGAACACAGGTATGCCTCCCACAGGGAATCCAGACCAAGCGGAGCCCACTTCCTTACCCAGGTCTCCCTCAGCCTCATTGAGAGCTCATCTAGAACAGGCCCAAGGCACAGAGTGAGACCTGAGATTGAAGCTGTTTGAAGTTTTACATTTAAAAGTTGTGCACCTTGACCTCGATTAAGCCCTCTGAGTGCTGAGGAGAAAAAAAAAAGTTACAGTCAAGAAGAATTTGCAGCGACGGGAAGAGATTGGTGTGCATGGCTTGAAGGCTTTTAGCTGGCAGACTGTGTAGAGATCTGTAGGTCCAGGGCTTGAGGAAATAACAGCTGCAGGTAGTTTGGTTTTCAGTGTGGACACACAGAACAACAAACAATAACTTCAAGGGAAATAAATATGAATCCTAAAGGTGAGATCCTGTGAAATGAAAAGTTTTATTCAACAATGATATGTCCTAGCTTTAAAGGACTTGGTTGGCATTTTGGTAAATACTTCACTTTCTTGCTGAGAGTTAGATTTGAAGATCTAAGTCTCAGCAAGAAAACAAATGTGTATTTCCCTTGAAGTGGAACTATTTCTTCAAATGACATTTGATATCTTAAACAGGAAAAAGTGCAGGTCAAGCAAACAATGACAATATTTAGTAGTAATCAATTCATTTCTGGTGACTGGATGTTCATTGATGAACCTGGTAATGTCCTTAAATAATAATCCTTTAAATCCAGATTATTACTTGTTGAATCTGCTGATCTTCGAGCCTGTAGACCTAAAAGAAGCACCTATACTATCCAGGTTATCACCTAAACCTAAATAATATCCATCTTGTGCAAGCAGTAATAGGGTGAGTATCGCACCTCTGGATCCATGGTGCAGTCATTTAGCTTGAGCACACTTAGATTCTGTAACAGAGGCTGTTCTGAGTCATTAAATGGTCATTTCAGCCCACTGTGGGGCACTTAAAGAACACTTTGGTTGTTCTGGAGAGAGTCAGAACTGTGCAAGTAAACACTAATGCCATAAACAAACATCATGGTGTTTCAAGCAGTATGAGAGAGTATAAAATACAGTTATTCTGGGGGTAAACTGTATTGAGTGCAATAAATTGATAGGCAATGAAGCAGAATAGAAAGTAGTGAAATAACAGCAGCTACTCATCCATGGTGTCTGCAGTGTCTTACAAAGATAACAGGGGCAGTTGTGCCATTCTAAATAATTTTTATTTTAAACGATGGGTCCTCGATTTCAGACATAAGCAAACACAAGCACACTTCTCATTTCGAACAGGCAACTGTATAATTTTTATGGCAGAAACTACAGCTGTCGTTCGCAGATTTTATCAGCTGTAATTAGCTCTTTAACATTGCCTCCTTGAGCTGGTTGATAACGCTGTCTGCAGCTGACTTGTTTTTACATAAGAACTCCAGCGAGACTCCAAAACATTCATAAATATACGCCTGATGGCTACTTACATGATATCTTGCAATCAGAATTGAAGGTAACAACTGTGAGTGGGCCTGCTGGAGCAACAGAGCTGCTAATGTTGCACTAAGCTCTGATTTAGTAGGACTGACCGCTGCGTGGTAATTGTTCCACTCCTGAGCAGAGCTTTTTCTTTTTCTTTTTTTTTTTTTTTTTAAGTACTATAACATGTAATCTTACAAAATAACATAGCAAACTCTAGCTCCCAACACACTGTTTGGCCTTGGTTGGAAGTACAGGTACATATAGAGAAGAATCCCCATGGCTGCTTTAATGGCTGCCTCAACTGTGTGAAATGTGTGGGGGTTTTTTTTTTGTTTGTTTTTTTTGTTTTTTTTTGACTGACATAGCATTTAGCCAGTTGTTCACAACAAAAGGGAAATGGACGATTAGGAGGAGAGAGCACCACACCCAGCTGAGGGCTTAGAGTGGAAAGAAAGAGGACACAAACTAGCCTCCAGCATCCCAAGGAGCTGTCACATTGATGCAGTACACTCAGACAAAATGTTCAGAGTACATAATTCCCTGGTCTCTTCAGTTTCCTGATGCAGAAGTCAGAGAAAAAAACGTAAAGGGTTCATTTTAAGAGCAAGTAATCACCAGAGAGTTTTTTTTTTTTATGTGGAAACTTGCACCAGAGGCATCAGATACAGCCTTTTTTGATCTTGTGAGCTGTGTTACTGTCCTGTTATGTGTGTGTGTGTGTGTGTGTTTTTGTGTGTGTGTGCGTGTGTGCGTGTGTGTGCGTGTGTGCATGTGTGCATGTGTGTTTGTGTGCACAAGTCTGTGAATCTCTGAAAGATGATAAGCCAGGGATTTAGGCCATGGTTTTCTAGGTTATACCTAAAAGCCACCTGTCCATCTAAAACTCAGTCAGATGATTTAAAATATTAGCACAAAAATAAGTGCTCATGTGACTGGAGAGGAAATCTCTCTGCCCCATCTCTGTCTTTCTACGTGTCAACCCGAAAAGCCCCAAAGCCCCAAAAGAATAAAGCAGCACTTTCTGCTGACTGTTGCTGGCTGTCCATCTGATTTTTGAGAGTAATTCTTTAAGTAATTCGGAAACGCAGGATTAACACCCACTAGGTGCATTTTAAAGAAGGCACTGACAAACTGCAGCTCTTAGAAAAGCTAAGAATCCAACCATTAAAATCCTCCAGGTCTCTAAGGAGACAGAACTAAATGAGCCCATCAAGAGGCTGTGTGGCAGCATGTGGAGGGATTTGCTTCATTACGGGACTGCTGCCAGTCTCCTTCCTGGCACACAGTGCAAATTCAGACTCATTCACAATGAATTCAGTCTTTTAATTTTAAGTTAAAGTAAAAACTTCAATGCTTCACTTTTCGGCATAACGCTGACAATAACTGTGGCGGTGAATATTTCAATCAAAGTGTTTTAGACATTTTTTTGCCTTTCTAAGTATTGAGTTTGGTATTGATTATATGTTTAAGACGAGTATCTCAGCGGAATCGTGTTATAGACACAAAGCAGTTTGATAAAAGCAAAACTAAACTACTTCTTGTCACTCGAGCAGCCTCATTATCCCCTGACTTCGGGGGAAATCACGTCAGTAGTCAAACACAACACAACAGAGGGAACCTTAAAGTGGCACATTCAGTTTATGTTTTTTTGATTAAATGGGATGTTTTTCATGAATTTTTAAAAAGGTGGCTATCACTCTGAATCCTGCAGGAAAGTTTAAGTAGCAAAGAATGAGTTGTACTATCTAAAAACTAGACAAAAACAAAAACAGTTGAAGGTTTTTACTGTTGTCACCAGAATAACAGAGGACTCATGAGTCCTCTGTTATTCTGGTGAATATTCTGGGGGGGTTAGCGTCCAGCCTGTACATTTCTTTGCTTTATTGCTTCCCTGATCTTTTACAGTCTCTTTGTGGTGAATGCTAATTTTATTCCATTTTATTTATGTGTTTATGCTGGCACAGTACATTATGTGCTGGCACAATACACTAGAACAAAGGCCAACAACAGACACAATGCCTTCTGTCGCTTTACACAGGATTTATGTGCGCGCACACACACACACACACACACACAAACGCACTCTCACACAATGATCTATCATAATCCACAATGAAACAGTGAATCCACAGGAATAATTTTCCATGTGCAAATTAATTACTGGTGAAAGAATGGCAAGAACAAGTCTTTTGTATTCTTCTTAACTATAGCCTGATAAGCTGAAAAACAATATCCTTTGGTGCTTGTTTTTGTGCCAAACCCAACCAAAGACAGATACAAACGTTGTGCACTCTTCTTGTAATTCAACCAGTATACGGTATATGAAGAGAACCAAAGCCTGGAGCTAGATTCATCCTGAAAATCCATCTTTCTTTTTTGTCATCCTGTGCCCAGGTGCCCGAGAGCTGTTTTGACCCTGCGCAGTAAACATGAGATTGACTTCTATAGTGAAGAGAAAACACTAGACACCCGTATTTGCAATGCAAATTTCCACCACAGGATCCAGTGGCACGACTGTGAAGGACACCTACAATCAGTGAAACTGATTAAAATTGTATTCACACTCTTCTCATTTATTTTGCCTTTGGTTGGCTTTTCACAGCTCCTAGGCCGATTGTTGCTGTTGCCTCAGCCGCTCGGAGCACTGTAATAGCCAGACGTCACTTAAATTCAGCTGCAGTGATAAAATTCCAATTTGTTTGTATAATTAATGGAAACCCCTGCATACCCAGCTTCACCACTGAAATGATATAATAAACCTTTCAGCCCACAGAAATAAATCAGCCCTCCCCATCATTCAATTGTTTGCAAATTCTCCAGGTTAGGAGGAATATATTTATTCTATTACAGGCTAAATGGCATCACATGAATGTCAAGGTGAGCACATGGACTTCACCTTCACATTGAGATTCAGGAGATTTTGAACTAGATTAAAGAGAAGCAGGCGTATTTTGCAGTTCACCCTCAACCCATGCATGCAGTGCAGCAGGAAGGATCTCTCATAGCACACCGAGCAAAAAGTATCTCTGAGCTGCCAAGAAGGCTGTAATTGAAGTTCACTCTCTCACATTCTCAAAGACAACTGCTGCAGAGAAGTAACCGAAACACGCTGCAACAGTCAATCAAATGTTTGTGCAGCTCTCCTCTCCAAGTTTTCTTTTGTGACCCAATGGTTTTCTGCTCTGCTTGGCTGAGGTGTGTGTGTGTGTGTTTTCTTTTTGCAGTAGTACTTGTCTTCATGCTGTAGAGCCCAAACAGGCACATCTTCCTCGTTAACGTTTGGCAAACATTTAGCGTCACATGATTATTGATTAGCTTTGGGAAAACATTTCTCTCATCATGCACTCCTGTCCATGTGTTTCTGCAGAAAGTAAACAGAGAGAGTTATAATTAGTTGAAGCTATGTGGTTATATTTGACTTTTTAAAGTGCAGCAATTATCCACTGCTAATGTGTGCCTGCATAGCAGAGATTCGCCTCTCATTCTCTGCTCTGGCAGAACAGTTTGAGTGGCAGGGTGTGAGTCCGGGGCTGAACCTAAACTTTCTGGGGCCCAAGAAAAGCAGCCAAGTTTCTACTCATTAAAAAAAAGAATACATTATACTTGATCTGCGGGGTGTGAAAGCATGAAACAACTAGCTACATAGCTATATGGTTGAAAAAAAAGTTCATGAACAGAAGAAACAACTCTTATAACTCATACAGTTCTTAGACTAATATGAAAAGGTTAAAGTGCTCCCAGTAACCTATACCTGCTCTATGTGAAAAGTGCCCAGAGGTAATTCTGTAATGATTTGGCACTAGATAAATAAAACTGACTTGACTTGATTTGACTACTACATCCTCTGTGGAGACTGTCCTCCAGTGAAAAATGAGCCCATAGGTCGTCTGTGCAAGCAGCTTATAAAAAGTTCAGATTTATTGTTAGGTGACCTAGCAGCCATAATAGTTATGAAGTACTTATTTTAACCCAAACCACAATGTTTTTCTAAACCTAACCAAACTGTGACCGTTCCATAAGCTTAACTGTGTGTCATGACAGCAAAGGTCCATCTGCCACTGAATGAGCACTATTTCAGGAGAGTCTTATCCGCGGGTAGGGACAGATGACAGGACTTGCTGCACTTTTCAACCAAAAATGACATCAGTGGAATAAATATGTTCGGGCAAGATAAAACAAGAACACAATGCAAGGCTGAATGACTGAAGTGAAACAAAAGGCCCATAGAAAGGGCCACAAACCAGATGTTGACTAGGGTTAAGTTAAAAAAAAAAGTAGTAAAATGATTCTGAAAGAAAACACAGTCAGCAGTAATAATGGGGTGTCATGTAAAGTAAGACTCAATTTTCTCAACCAGAAAAATGTGGACAAAATGCAAATGAAGTTCTGCTTAGTCACAGTTTCTAAAAGTAATAAGAAAAAATGAGACTGAACTGCAGAATTGATTATTAAATATTCAGTAGCATTAAAAAAATAAAACTTTTAATTTAATTAAAATTTAATTTTAAAGCTATAAACAAATAAATAAATAAAAGTAACAGACAAACTACAAGGCATAAGATAAGATAACCATTTTGTTTTTTAAGATTAATTTTTCACTCTCAAAATGCACAAAACAACAATTAATTACAATTAAAAGTACTAAAAAGGAGAAAATAAATAAAAATAAATTGGCCAGAAATGACTGGACCTCACATTCATAGATTCTCTGTTTGCAGCTGCTGCATGAATCATGTTATATTTTCACCCCTAATGTGACACTGTGTTCATCTGGTGACACTGAAATATTTGAGTCTGAGGTCCTGCTGACGTCCTCTTCACTGACCCTCCAGACAGTCCATTTGATGAGAAGCTCTTATCTCTGTCAACACAAAGCCCTCAAATGAAGAGCTACATAAAGAGGTTTTGAAGAGGCTGTGTGTCATTCACTCTAAGAATGACTTGGCTGGACTACTGCACACACACACACACAGATTTCTTAGCAAGCTTCATTTTGTTTTTCACTTTTCAATCTTTCTTTATGAAATGAAAGTCTTCATTCAACATTTTGCCCCAACGATCACTGTGATGATATAAATTCAGGCCCGCTGAGTCGGGGTGTCAATTCAGCCTCTTCCCGGTCATTCTTTTAAACTCAGAGAATTGATCCATCCATTAGGCCCAAGGGCGTACTCCTTATCGCTTTCTTCATTGTCTCGTCCAGCATAACCTCATTGTTCACTTATCACTCCCGGGCCGCTATGTGGGTCAGGGTTACTTACTTGAGCTGCTGGGTTGCCTTGGACGCCACCTGATCTTTACAGTGGACATTTGGGAAATAATATGCTTCTGCGAGTGTAATTTGAGCAGAGCGTCCCCTGCAGCCTGTTACCAGTAACCCTGTAAGGCTGCAGGATGCAGAGATGAAATGACGACCGCAGACAGAGTACTCTTCCTGGATCTTCCTGCTCTCCTTTAACCAGCGGCCTACTTTCAGTGAGACAGAAAATGACGCTGCCTCTTTGGTTGTAGTGAGAGATGTAGGAGAGAAACTTCAAAGCCAGCGAACAGGATATTGCATGTGGTTACATCACAAATGATGATATAAAACAAAGAAAAGTGCGCTAAATGTTGGGCTCAATGTTTGACAGAAATTGATCTTGGCTGAATATTTGAATATTTCACCCACAGATCTGTTTTTTATTTAGTTGTTCCATTAAATACATACATACATACTTTGTTCAAAAAAAACATCAAAGCAGAAGGGCAGAATAGTTGGATCTTGAACAGTATTTGCAAGGTGCTGATAAGAGCAGTGTCCTTTGCAGCAGCAAACACTGGACATGACAGAGCACAGGAAGGAAAATCTGTGTCAGCAGTACAGAAAGCAATAAAGATATAACATTTTCAGACTTAGCTGCACTAAGAACTGTGGAAAAGACGTGAAAAAAACAGCAGACAGCCGTGATGGACCCCGAGAGACTGTAAGCACAAACCATGTGCAGCTGGACAAAAGAGCTGAGGTGACAATGACATACCACCAACCAGTTAGTTAGAGCAGCAGCTGTAAAGAGCTGAGGTTTCTATATGATGTTTGTTGCTCACCTCAGTGACTGACTGATGGGTTAAGTAGGGAGCTTTGGGTATCTGAAGGTCAGTAGGTTAGTAGTGGTGATGCTCTAAAGGTCAGACTACACAAAGTGATCATGACAGTAATTACCAGTTTGTGTGACTAGGTGATTATTCACACTATTGATTATCTAGAAGTTTTTTTTTGTTTTTTGTTAAGAGCAATCGACTGTTACTGATTTAGGATGTGGGATTTCACTTTAAGTATAGCCTACATATAGTATAACTAGATCTGTGATGAAAACCTGAGTAAGTGTAAACCCATCAGAATTGTTATATATATATATATATATATATATATATATATATATATATATATATATATATATATATATATATATATATATATATAGATGGAGACAGAGATAGATATAGACACAAAAAACATTTCTTTATTTGCTTCTTTGAAAGGAATGGTTAAATCTTCTGGGAAATACCCCAGGACCATATAAAGTGTATTATATGTAATTCCTGATACCATGATCCCAGTCTCACACATAAATACATTTCATTTGCACCTTGTTCCTTGCGATTGTTGATGCTTCTGTTACCACTGAGGCTTTGGAGAACATTAGTCACTGTTGTACGGTGGGTCAGTCTTCATCTAATTACAGGCTCTTGGAAACCGGATCTGTTAAGTGTTTACACATACAGTACATGCACACATGGGTCCGTGCACACATACGCATGCTTGAACAGTTCACACACATCCACTCACACACAAGACACAAGAGGCTGGTGTCATGCTAGGTCACTGTGCAGCTCTAGCGTGTCTCTTGGGGATAGCTTCCCTAATTACAGTTTACATAGCAGGTGCTACACAGGCCATAGCTTCTCTTAATGGCTCCTCTTATGCACAATCAACTCCAAGCAAACTTAAAGAAAAAAAGCATCTTTCTTGTCAGCCAACAGGTCTGCTTTAGATTCATGAATTACATGTATGTTGGGACATAGCTATCGATCTTGATTGCTAGAATTCCCATATTACAGAGAGACGGCTTAGCTTTGTTTTTTTGTGCCTGTGTATGAGTGTAATATCAGATTGTGGGACAAAAAAATCACTGAAACGCTGGCAAAGCTTAAGAGATTGTTTGGAATTGGGAGAAGACACAAAAGCTGAAAGCATGAGGTCAAAGAGAAAGCAATCCAAAGGGAATGAAAGAATCAAAGGCGTAAAGATTATCAAAGCATCCACTGTCAAAGAATCTTACAGAGACACGAAGAAACAAGAGGATCAATGTTAAGACCTAAAATACTTGGATGATGCAGGAATAAAAGAGGCCAAAAGGGATTCAAACTGAAAATAGATCATTGGAAAGCAAGAATAACTCAAAACTGTCAGAAAGGAAGCAGGTCTGTGAAGATGATATTGAAGTGTTCCCACTGGTAGCATAAACACATTTCAAGTTACTAAAACCACTTGGGCAAAAAAAGTCTCTTCTGTTTGTGGAATCAAAGAGATCTTGATCAAACATAAACATGCAGGGTCACCTTGGAGCCTCAGCTTTTGTTTACAGCAGGTTTCAGGGATGGATGCTGAAAACCTGGGGAAAAAAATGCTCCAACATTACATGACAACATGTTGATTCATGGGAAGGCAGGTGCTGAATGTGAACAGGAAATTATACAGCTTTGAGACAAAAATCCAGACAAGCCAGTGATGTTAACTCAAACCCGGATAAACTGACAAATAGATTAAGGGATTATTCCTCTCCTCCCTTCATTGAGTTAGATGTGAAGACAGATACTATCCTCACATATGTCCTTTCAACATGGAGAGTCATCAACTGGTTAGCATAGTATAGCATTAAGACTGGAAATAGAGGTAGGTAAAAAATAAATAAATAAATAAATAAATAAAAACACTGCAGACCAGCACCTTTAAAGCTTACTAATTAACATGTTAGATCTCCTTTGTTTAATCCATACAAAAGCCTTGAGAAATAATGTAAAAAAAATGCAAGTAACAGTTGTATGAGAGATCGTGTGACTTCTGAAGTCTGCACTGGTTGCCTGGCAATCCCATATGGCAAGAGACTCCAAGAAGTCTCTGCAGCCAGCTATAAGAAATAGTCTGGTACATAACCCCAAATACAACAAAGGAGACTGAATGTGTCTCACCCTGCAGCAAGCTAGCTGCTTCAACCCTGCTTCCAGTCTTTATGCGAATAAGCTAAGCTAACCAGGTCCTGGCTTCAGGTTCATATGTAGAAATCTGCAGCAAAGTCAAAATGTCATAGTCAGATCATCTGTGAACATAATGATTTAACATAGTATGAATGGTAAAAATTAATCAGGCATTTAATTGAGCTTAATAATTTATTATTTCTCCACCATTTCATAAGAGTAGGCTTGCATGTTAACATTAACATGATTTTAGCACTATTTTAACATAATCTGTGACAGAAAAAAAAAAACAGTTGTGGAGCTGATCATTTTGATGTTTCACAAATACTTGAATTAGGTGCTTCCGACCCTAATCATTGGTTCAACCACACCTACACCCATATCACACCCTGCCCTAATGTCCTTGAGCAAGACTCTGAAACTCTCCCTGCAGCATTCAGCAGACAAAGGTGGAAAAGATTCACTTTAACCCGAGGGTGCAGTTGTTCAATAACAATTATCAGACTTAGGTGAAGACTGGAAATAGCATTCTGATTGATCAGAAAATTCAATCTCCCTCCCAGAAATTGGCAGTTGATGAGAAATCTAGTTTAGACAGTTAGTTGAACAAATGCTGTGCAGAAAAGGTGAACATGCAATGGAAAACTAAAATAAGGATAAACAGAATCCCAATAAGACATGAGGAAACATAGATTGCAGAGGAATTTCAGACATTTGGAGGCAGAATAATGGCTGACAAGATCAAAGATATAAACCGATGCTAATCTGTACAACACTTAAAAAACAAAAGAAAAGAGGCCAGTACAGAGGAGATGTTGGTCTTTGTACCTGGGACTCTTAATGACACCTGACAGACAAGCTGACTCCAACATATAACTTTCAATTTAAACAGTTTTATTTTTTCGTGATACCTAGTTTTTTCGCACCAGGAATGTCGCTGAAACCTCTGAAGGAATTCGAGGGACTGAAAATGAGGATCTCTGTCTTGCTTTTCTTTGGCTAGAGAAAGGTTTTGACTCTGTCCCTCTTCATTAGTGTTGCTGCATCAATTTCTCTGTTTTTGTGCAGCAGTTAATAATAGATGCAGATTTAGCGAGATAGATGCAGAGAATAATGACGACTCTTGCTAGCAGATTTTATCGGGTCAGCTGATGAGGCTAGCAAATGAAGCCAGGCACTGGTGAAATGCTCCCTTATACTTTTGCTCTTGTGTTTTTGGAAATATTAAAAAAATAAAAATAAAAATAGCCACCCTCCAAACTCTTTATATACTGAGTATCTCTCTTTTTAGAGCCCCACACAAGAAATCCAAAGCTCAATAGACCTGCTGTTCCTATAGTTGCCAAGCTATTATTGGAAAATCACTGTTAGTGTGAGGGGTTTAGCAAACAGTCAATTGCAACTATTTGTTTCTACGCCTTTCTGCAGCCCATTTTTAATAGTTTATACTATGTACTGTATCTTTCATACATTGCATATATTGCACATTGTTTATTTTTGTATACTCATGTATTTTTATTGGATTTATTTTAATGATGCTTGTCAGCAGTTTGCATTTTATCTTTGTAAGCAGATCCAGTTTCCCATTTTCCCAAAAACTGCCTTAGAGACATAGACTCAGTTCCTGAAACTCGAAACCATCAGGTATGATTTACTGGCCTCGAGTGAAGGTGTCCTGAGATTTTTAATATGACACCACATGCACTTCGTTTTCTGCTCTGTATTTCTGATTGGATTTTTTTGTGCTTCAGTATAGACGAGCGGTCTACTGACTGAAATTCTCATACTCCTTCATGCTGATTAAATCCAGTTTTAACATACTTTGTCTGCTTTGAAAGAGCCATGCAACCGTCAAAGTAAAGTGGATTTTTCAAAATTATCTTCTTGACCAGATTATTAGACTGTGACCGTTGTGTTACATTGTGTTAATGCCATGATTGACAACTTTACACATCTGTGTTGAAGCAAAGTCATATGGAATTTCTCTTTTGTCTATAAACTACATATACTATAAACATTACATATAGTGCAGCAGTGAAATTCATTTGTCATTGTGACAAATGAATACACTGTGACAGCCTTGGCATTGTGGGAACTGACAAATGCTTCCATCTCAGTTCAAAATTGTCAGGTTTGTCAAACACAGTCTCATACAAATGTCAAACCTATATTTGCTGCCCATTATGTTTATTTGGCCATAAGTCGGGGCATTAAAATATTTCTTTTCGGATTTAAATGATGATCTGTTACACAGCCTACATTATCTGATAATAAAGAACAATACCTTCCTAATCAGATCCTCCGTACATTCGCTTTGGTAAATGGATGTGTGTTTGTGTCTGGTGTTCAGAGAACCTATTTGTTTGCTTTCCCCTTCCCTTGATGGAAATACTTGTTACATTTCTTTTTTTGTCATATCTATAGTTTACATAAAATTCACTTGACAGCTTGATGGAAACGCTGAGCAGTGGCAAAGTAATATCAAGCTCCATTTGTCTAGGAAATGCATTGCACTACTGAGCATGCAATCTTTCCAGTGGCACAGATGAGAAACATGGAGCTTATTAATCAGAACCATGGAACAGTTACTTCAGATCTAATTTCCATCAAGCCTTATATCTTTCAATTTTTCCTCTGCAGTTACTCATGACTTATTTCTCTCTTAGGGCTGAAACTGATTGTTTTTCCTACGGTTGTTGTGAAAAAGTGACATTTTGCAAATCCATCAACACTGAAAGATTTACTTAAATCTCTAAATGGTTCCATCAATGATTTTAAGCAGAGCCAGTTTGTATTTTATTGGAATTTACAAAGATGGCTTATTCACAGATCACCTGAGTGTGAACCCTGCCTCCACTCACTTTAGGAACCTGTCGCTATAAGGTTCATATATGAAACATAAATTGATGGATCTGAATAAACAACCCTGTGTGGACTGCTGGAGGAAAAAAAATGGGAAAAAATTTAACATGCAAAAACTGCACATTTTGGGGGGCACTTGCAAGCAGAGGAAACATTGCTTGTTTACACATGCAGCAGGCACAGAGCAGCATTAGCATTCATTTCGAGGTTTGTTGCTGGCCTTCTGGTGGAATGTAAGTACAATATTCACCCTCTATTTGTTCTTTTTTGGTCTTCACTTACTCCTGAGGGAAATTTCTGGCTCTTTAGCTGATAAACGCTCCACTATATTTGCCAGATAGCTGCTAACTTTGTCTGTCTGTTATTTGGTCCGGGGCAGGTGGTATACACTGAGTTTTTTTAAACCATCTATAAGGCTCCACAGAGCTGTACAGGAGAGTCAGATGAGCAATCCCCTTCACATTTACTATTATACTGTTGTGACACAAATATGAGTTGCCTGAATTTTGCCAGCATTTCTCAATCACCACTTTACTATCTCTGGGCAAGCCCAGACATACATACATTCCCCTAACCCCACACAGTCCCACACTGACACACGCATAAATATCCACTGCTGTGTCAGTCGACAGGGCTTGCAACCTGAATCGGTTTTAGAACGCGACAAAGCGCCAGCCGCTACCCACCTACCTGCCACTGATAAAACGTGGATGACTCCCTGTGTCGTCACAGGTCAGCACTCAGAGAGACAGCACAGCAGTACGGATTCAGTTACACCACCTCTACTCTCCATCCACCCCCCCCACCACCACCACCCTGCTCCTACTTCAAATGATAACACAGAGTGAAAAAGAGGTCCCTCCTTATTTTGTGAGGGTACTCTCCAAGAATTATTCCCCATCTGACATTTAATTTGCTCTCCTGCTGCAGGACCAGATTAATTATTTATACTCTGTACTGTTTCATAAAAATGTAGTATACTTTTTTTACCTGCTGTCTTTGCCATATCCTTGGAGATGTTGCAGTGACTTTCAGAACAGCCTATCTCTCTCTGACATTGATGTAGGCATATATTGTGGAAGAACTGCACATTTCTTGGTACCTTCCACCTCCAGAGACCAGTTTTAATTATTCTGTCTCCAGATAAAGAATGCTGTATATGTCCAACAATAGATGATCACCCCATGAGACAGTTATTTTCCGCACCACGTAACACGTTCCACTTTACTAAAGAAATTAGTTAACCTATGATTGTGACATGGCTGCTGGATGATATTACATTTTGTGTCTCCCCTTTCAACACTAATGAACAATTCAGTCATTATATAATCTATCGAAATGCCATCAGGAAATGTTGTGTTGTTTGTCAGTTGGTCAAAACTTGATAATAATTATCTGATCACTGTGGGCACCAGGGAAGACAGAATATTATGTAATTGTCAAACTCCCACTTCTGTACACTGCGTGCTCGGGTATGCTGGTACCTGATACAGCAGTGATGTCATCAGCAGTGGCCTTGTGGGACTGAATTAACAGCAGGAAAACAGCATAAGCTGCATACTAATCAGCCTTTTAATTAGAACACCGATCTAAACAATCAGTGCCTGAATGGAGCTCGGAGAACATGATAAAGGAGGTTTTTGACATGATGGCTCTTTCTGTAGCCTCTCTATACATCTCTGGAGGATGAGCAGAGATTTGTTTCTGTTATTGTGATTCTGTGTGATGGTTCTGGAGCAGCTGTGCAGCTGAGGTCCAGCACACGAACCATCAGAGACGCAGAGAATGAAGACAACATGAAAAGCAGCATCTGTTCACCTCATCTCAGAGTCTGAACCAGGAGACATGAGTCTCCGTCTGAAGCGTTCAGAGACGCGCTCGCACAGATTTGCGAGGCTCTTTGTTATCATCACCGCCTGATAAAAGCAGGGTTGAAAGCTTGACAATCCAATTGAAGCATGCTGTACTGAATAAGCAGCTAATGCCCTGTGATGCGTACAGTACAATAACCAATGTTTGCTTGATTGTGATCATCTCAGCTGGATATGTGGAAGTATGATGTGAAATTACTGAAAACAAACTGAGATGATGTGACTGTATTCAGCATCATTTGCTGATAAGGAACCTATTGGTTTCAGACAAAGGCAGAGCTTCAGAGCTATTCTTGAGAACCCAAGCTGAGTAGAACCCAAATGGGTCAGCCTGGTACTGTATCTGTCTCAGTATCTGGTTTATTGAGCCACAAACCAATGATAAACAATCTCAGTAGTGATATGAAGTGTATTGTGAAAAAGTAGTATGATGCAATGTAAATTTCAAAGTCGATCATTTACATAAGAGGTCAGTGTAATAGGACAATTACATGTAATCACAAAATCTCAAAAAAAAGTTATGTCAGATGATAAATGTCAAACTGGCATTAATCACTGGAGCTATTTACACTGTGAAGACAGTGCACCACTTTATACAGTTCTATACAGTTTATACAGATTGACTGCATCACACTAAAGTGCAGCAATATGCATTCTGAATATTATTCAAACTTCAATGACTGATCAGGGAAAATGTCCATAAAGTTGTGGTGAGAGGAAAATAACGACGTCAGCTGAATAATTTGGCAGAAGCAGAGGTCGGCTTATTAGGAGTAGCAGTGGGATTAGACTTTCACTCTTTTGTCATTGAAAATATCTGCACATAGATCTATGGAGGAGAGGTAAATGTCTCTCTTAAAGCAGCAGCAGAATTCATATTTCATCCATGAGGATAACATGCTGAATGACTTTGGCCAAAGTTGTCATGCTGCTAACTGCATGACAAGTCAGTAGCCAAATTAGCATAGAACTTGATCTGAAGTGAGAAATTTCTCTTCCATTTTATGCGCTTTTAAAAAAAAAAGTGTTTGAACACATCCAAGCTAGCTGTGGTTTGTAATTTGTTAAAAGCAACAAAAACAGAGAATTCAGACAGATCAAAACTGATCAAAAATTTGTTTTCCCATGTTCAAATATTTGAATGTCAAATGATAAGTGACAGCCATTGGACTTTTTGGACTACAGTGCAACACGTGGTAACCTGTTACCCAAGGTTTTTCATCTATAAACTTAGTCCACATTTAAAGCAGGTATATATTGTTTTATTTTATCAATGTTTCAAATGACAATATAAAAATGATGTGAGAGGAAATGTGAGAGGGGATGCTTGTGATCATGAACCAGCAGAGAATTAGGATCGAAATTTGCTGCTCAGCTTCAAAGAGCTTGTTTTGTGTACCTGTCCATCCTGTAACTTTACTGTTCTGACTCCTTCACACCGCTATGTGAAAGCTTTTGGCCACAACATGCAGCTGTTTTTGGCAAAAAAAAAAAAAAAAAAATCCCTTATACATTACCTGTTCTGCAGCAAACAGTAGACACTATGTTACTAGCTAATGCACTTAATTAAGTATTTAGCAGCTAGAGAGCCAAAGGTTTCCCTCAGGAGTTGGTAGAGACCAAAAACAGAGTGTAAAGAGAGTGAATACTAGATGTAAATTTGCAAGAACAGTACTCCAAAAAAAAGCTAATGCCACCTCTGGAGGTTAATAAATCATGAAATATTTAAACAGCTAATCTGCACCTGCATTTTGTGAAACCAGATTGTATCACAGCAGATGATCAAGCTGATCACAGTTTGTGGCAGTCTTCTCTCTGCAGGACTCTTCTTCGTGCACAGGTGTCCAAAAGCTCATAAACAATCGCTAAAATATTTACAAGCGGTCTGCTGCAGAATAGAAGTTGCAAACGAATACCTGACTGACAGAAAAATCCAAAATCCCAAGTATGTTAACTAAAATTAATATCAAAGACAAAAGATTAATTTGCTAACTGTGGCCAAGCATATAATCACTCTGGAAACAGTTGTATTGTTACAAAGTCAGGTTCCTTCACACACTCTTGCAGAGCAGCTCTTAGTTTGGTCTCTTCAAAGCAAGAAAGTCTCAGTCCTCAATAAATCAACTCTGTCCATCATCACAGGGAAAATCAAACCAGGGAGAGACAATGACTCAAAGAGGTCTGCTCCGAAATAATAGCTTTTATGATAATGAATCATTGTGCTTCATGATAGTAATTGCTTTCACATTTGTCATTGTCTCATTTCAGCAACACACCATCGTATTTGGGTACTGTTAACCTGAAGGGGATGACCTGTCTGACAGAAAGCGCCAGGTCGTTTCCTTTGACAGTTTGGTGGCCGACCTCATATCTGTTTAGGATATACACACAGCAGTCAGGAGGATCTTTTTCTTTGAAGTCCCCTGGGGCACAGCCAAGTGGATCACCTGATTTGTTTTATGTTTCATAATGGTATTATGTTGAAATCCTCATTGCCTCCCAAACTGTATGCTTTACAAAGCCGCATCTCACAGTTCGCTTTAGAATGATGAATCATTGATAAAGTTTTTGCATTATTTTTATATCACAAGGCATTTTCAGATCATTTATTAGATAAATAACCGATTCAAACAAGATAGAATCAAATTAACAGAGACATGACATGGGACATCTAATTTCCTGCAGAGCAGCAATCAATTATCACTGTCTGATAGATGATACCGAGGAAATGCTAAGGAATGCTGAGTCACCAGGCAAAAGATCCCCAGATGATTGATTTATAACAGGAAGTGTCGCAGTTGGTGACCTACAGCTCTTTGCGCTTGCATTTATTTAGACTGGATGCATGATTGGCCTCTTTCATTGGTCAGCGGGGAGCATTGTACACCTCACACAGTAAATGTTTTCATCCTTCCCATAAAACTGTATAACTCTCGCCTCATTGCCTTCACTCTGTGCAGGTAATTCGCCCAGTTGTCCTTCTGATGACACAATTCACTGACCTGGACACTCAACAATGAAATGTAATGAAAACACATCAGAAGCACATTGTGGTAATCAAAGAAAAATGTTTTCTTTCCATGTCTCCTCTAATTATGACGTGGTATCACATTATTTCCTGCTGAGCATCTCATAATTATGACTTGACATCTATAATTACAAGAAAGCTGTCTCACAACTACGAATGCTAAATGCTATGTTGTAATTATAAGAAGATCTGTCAGTTCTCAGTCTTATCTGATTGGTTAAAGCTCCGATTCCCAGTGACTTTTGGTAACTGCACCCATGAGTGTTGATTTTTATTTACTCACATGTCAGCTACTTACAGTGAGGAATGCAATTGTACGTACTTCTGAAAAACCAATCAGGATTTAGCAACACAAGAATCAAAATCTGATGATAGTGTCTTTCATTTGTGATCACATCACATCACACAGTCATGTGTTATTAGCTGAGTTTCTGTTAATTTAAAGATAATACTAATACTAATATACAATAATACCCCATATTAAGTCATGGATATTTAAGGTTATAAAGAAACGAAGAACAAAATTTCCCGCTGCATCAAATTTTCTTTAGGAAATAAAGGAAAATTAAGTCAGAGACTGAAATGGTGATTGGCTATTGTAACGCGTTTCTTTTTTTTTAAAATGTTCTCGCAAATTACATATGTTATTAGTCTTATAGCAGATTTTTATGATTTAGTAACCTATTAAAAAACCTATCTGGGGTTTTTCAGTTGCTTAAAGGAACATGCTTTTCCAGTTAGATGTATCCAAATGGATAAAATTCATATCGCTTTTCATTTTACACATGCACATTTTAGGCTGAAATACAAACAAATTCCTGACAAAGATGCAACTATATTGCATTTTCAGCCTTAGAACTGCATGTTTATACTATTTAAATGTTGATTATCAGAGATTAGTTCTAATACTGTGCCTTCCTCCTGTATGACCTTGCTTCATTGTTAAATAGCTCTTAGCGAATCAGGGAGAAAATGTGAGAAAGGGGCTGTGATGAAGAAACACATTCAGAACAGTATCTTTGAGTATTTGTGCATCTTACATCAACAAAACAGAGAAGAAGGGGTTTTGCAATGCCCGTCTGAGAGACAGCAGACCAGTGGCCTCTTGGGAAAAAGACACCAGTCTTTCTCTCCATTCAAGCTCACTGAAAGTAACTCAAAACCACAGACTGCGTCAGAGATAGGAAGCGGATGCAATGGCAGCGAGAGGTGAAAGAAGGCGTTTCAAAGAGCAAAACATCTGATCTTCAAAGCTGAACTGTTCTTATACAGATATGCAACAATGGTTTGGTGAGCTGAATGAAGTCGCTCCTTTAACAATGCAGGTCCAAAGACCGGAGCCTCGGTGAGACAGTCTCTTTGATTGTGAGAATAAAACATGCAATCATTAAAATTTAGGTGGGAATTGAAAGAGTCACGGTGTAAAGTGGAAGTGTAGGTGTGTGACCACGGGAGGGGAGAAGAGACGGCAAGATACTAATATTGGTGAGGTTTCTCCCAGGTCAGTCATGGACTATCTGATAAAACAGGAGAATTGAGAGGAGAAATAGCTCTGTGTGTGTGTGTGTGTGTGTGTGTGTGTGTGTGTGTGTGTGTGTGTGTGTGTGTGTGTGTTTATTGTATGACAGAATACAGACACAGTGAAGAGAGATTCAGAACAAAACTCTTGTAACAGTAGTGCATCTATGTGTTTAAATGTGTGTGTTGTATGTGCGTGCATGTGTGTGTGCAAGAGGAAAGAGAGTGATTTTGATGAATGTGTCCTGACGGATGGTGTAACCCCCCTAAGCCTGCCTCCACTTCCTCTTCAGCCCTCCTGTCATGGCTGAATATCGAGGTCAAACCACCTTTCATATCTGTTCCACACTGCAAGGACACAACGCAGAGAACAAGTAAACACCTCATCCCCTGGGGATGCTGCTGTTTTCTTATTTTTTTTATTCATTCCACCTGTGATTGCTCCAAGTAACAATCCAAAATATTGCCTGAGTGCATGATTATATCTTGTAGAAATGGAGACAATGAAAATAATCTCAACGATACTTAGTATCATCATTCCAGTTTCAGTTAGATTAGCAGCAGCTGCATGGAGAAGTTATGGCCTTCACATGATGGCCTCCACCTTTAATTCTATCCTCCATATGAGGCCAGCTTTTTAAAAATGCAGTGTCAAAGTGCACCGATCCTTCAGGTTTGATAAAAATTGCAGCGGTGGCGTCTGTGATCTTGAGTTTAATCACAGTGTGACGAGTTGTCGATGAGATATCGCCTACATTTCAGGTCTGACAGACACAACCTGATCCGCAGTTCAGTCCCCTCCTGTCTTCTCCCATCTTTCATCTCGGGGGTGAATCACTGATCAGCAACAGGGTGGAGGTGGGAAGTGAACAACAATGTAGAACAGCTTCAGGGCTTCAGTTAACAGGCTTTTGTATCAATGTCTTTTAATCTAATTCCCTTGACGGCTCTGCAAATTTAGCCTCTGATGAGGTAAAAATAACAGATTGTCTGAATTTTGGAAAAACGTGTCCATAGCGAAACTTTACAGGAGAACTGCAGTGTCGTTTAGAGTTTCAGCCATTTACGTGTCTAGATTACATTTCCCTCACTCAACTGCAATGTCTCAGTTATGTAAAAAGGTTTTCTACATATTTTCAGCATTTGCAAATGTGAACTCCATAAACGTTGTACCTGTGTAGTGATGGGGAGTCACTAAGTACATTTACTCAAGTACAATTTTTTAGGTACTTTACTTGAGTATTTCCATTTCAAGCTGCTTTAAACTTCTACTCCACTGCATTTCAGAGGCAAATGTTAACTCAATACATTTGACTGGTTACTTCTCAGATAAAGATTTTACATTAAAAACATTTGATGATGATTAAACCACCTACCACTGTACACCACATTTTTGCGGATAATACTTTTGTACATTTACTTAAATAGTAGTTGAATGTAATGGAGTATTTTTACATTGTTTTATTAGTACTTTTATTTAAGTCAAGGCTCTGGATACTTCTTCCACCACTGCCTGTGTATGTCAGGTAAATGACAGTGAACAAAACTTCAGGCATTGTATGGTTTAACATCCAATTAGGCTTCAGAGAAAGTAGACAAAGTTTTCAAAAGGCAAATGGAGTTATATTGTTGAGGATTTATTATCTTGTTTTTTATGCGGTACACAAACTTTTTATGGGACATGGTATTCCTTATGGTATGCATACATCATGTAAATGACTGTGGTGTCTGAGATAATTGGGACAGACTTCATTTTTCTTTAGTCTACAGAGCTGCAATATACATATTTTTGCTATCAGGCAGAAAATGGCTTGTTTATCCTATACCCTGTTCTCTTATTAGTTTCAATACTTTTCTCTCATCTTGCTGAGATGACCACTTTTTTTTTTTTTTTTTTTAAAGAGAGAGAGAGATACTTTGGGCATGAGGGTAAAGTAGAGAATAAAAGGTCATTTCAGGATTGGAAGGCGTAGGTTGAGATACATTTATTTATTTAGATATTTATTTATGTATTCAGATGTAAACAACTGCATATTTTGTCTGTTAACTCGCATGTGCCAAGACCTATAAAAGAAAGAAACAGTGAAGGGATTTGCTCACAGTGGGTTTTGTTTTCTGTTGGCAGAAAAGCTGAAATGACAGATGCTGTTGGCAGTTCAACAAAGTGTTGCAACTGAGGCATTGTGTTTGCAAGTACTGGTGTAAGGGAAGGGCTATATGAAGTATAGATACTGGTTCAAAAAAAAAAAAAAAACAGAAAGCTCAGTGGCCAACAACATACGCCACTAAGAAGAACAGAGCTGCTTCTTCCAGCTGTGTTTTGCCTCCATGTTTTCTCTTTCTTTTATTACTTTGCATACATAGAAACGGTGCCACTCTATTCCACAGGATTCAAACCTTTCTGCCTTCTGCCAGAGGAAATATATCAGCTGTCTGTAACTCTGGAAGACAGGTCAGACTATTGAAGTGTCCTAGAGGAGCAGCAGCCTATAAGATGCACACCACGTCCCCATTTTGAGTCCTCTGGGGACCTTTGTTGCATGTCACGGCTCCCTCTGCCTTTCTGTGCCAATATTTCCTATCACTCTCTGCTGTCAGTCTGTCCAAAGAAGGCAAAATGCCAAGAAAAAGAAACCTTTAAAAAGAACAAGTCAGACGTGGACATGCGTTAGAGCAGAGCTGCAGCTGAGTACGGGAAAAATGAAAGTGAAACTGAAGGTGAAAATCCACCAAGCCCACAAGTTTGTCCATTTGTGAGACCCATAAACACTAATGTCCACTTCAGGAAGATACCAGAGCACTCTGTTCCTCTCAGTATGACAGCATTTTATTAGACAAATGATGACACACTTCACTGTTTAAAGGACAGTAGTATACATTCAGATCAGGTCATCTGTACAGTACAAAGATAGGTGTGGGGGAGGTGATGTATGACATCCAGTTGTGTTGGCCCAGTGGCCTCACATGTGTGTAGGCTTTCTAGAGCAACAATTCCTCTACTTGACAAAACACTGTAGCCTTATTGTGTCAGCTTTATTGATTCACTCCTTGAAATCTTTGGTCATTTACGACAGTCTTCATTCTTTCCTTCTCTTTTCTTAGCTGACGGTGGTTGATAAAGCAGAACCATTCAGTAATTTTGGCCTCATAAGAAATTAAATATCACAGAAAAGAGTGATAGATTTGACCATTAAAATGACTCCACAGATTCCACTCAAAATTATTTGATTTGGATTAGTGATGCCGGTATAAAGAGGCTCACTTTTATGTGTTTATAGCATTAGATTTTGTGCTTTTACATTATGTTTTGCTCCATCAAATCCTCTGGCCATCTGAGCCTGGATAAAACTGCATAATAGTCCATATGGTGCAGAGCAGGTGTGCTGGAGGAGTCACTGGGGTGGGTGCAGTGGGTAAACACTGTAATACTGCATTTGGCATCATGTAACTTAAGCTCCATACAACACATTCCTTTCATGTCTCAAAAAATTTCTTTGACTAAGCAATAAGGCGCTGAAATGACTGCATTTGAGTTGAACTATCTTGATTGCACTGTAAGGCTGCCCTCAGTTTTTCATACTCAGTGGAATGGCGGGCACTGGATTCACATGAGGTTTTTAAGCAGCAAAAAGGTTTTCTTCATTAATCCAAAGTGAGTCTTTACAAACATATTCCCCCTCCAAGTGGATGGACATGAGACACGGACGCTCCGAGTAAAGCCTTCCAGTAAACAACAGTTTCAACAACACTGAACCTTTGAACAAATGAGCACAGACTTCACTTGTCATGTAAATAAACACCTACACATCACTTTTTTTTCAGAACAGGACAACAACATCACATCTCATATATGACGAAATGCTGAGGCAGGGTGGGCTGGTGGCTACAGGGACATGCCCCCTGCTTTAATGTCTATGACAAAGTCACTAGATCCCTCACTAGTTGCAAGGGGCGCTGGCTCAATAGCTCAGAGGACCCTGACCTGTGGGCTCCCTGTGGAGAGGAGCTTCTGGGACAAAGGGGACTGAATGAAGATGACATTATTATCAATACATCCAATTACGCGGGGGGGGGGGGGGGCACAAAGTTGGATTCAGTGTAATCCATTGGGTGTGAATGGTGACATCCTGTCAAGACTGATATCTGCCTCGCAGTCCTCCAAGTCACAAACCGAGTCGGTGGCGTTTTCATTGTTGTGAGAAAACTGTGAAATCCTGTCAAAAGTCTCTTCATGCTCAATACATTCAACCACGTTGGGGATCATGTTGACATACGCGTTCGCGATTTCCTTGTGGAAGAGGGTATCTTGGTTATATGAGACCAGCTCGTTGCTGATGTTAACAGTTTCCACCGGCGTGTTGGAGCAGAAATAACGACAGCCCAAGAGGCTGGCGAAGGCCTTCCTGAACTCGGCGTTGAAGGCGTATATGATGGGGTTCAGGGACGAGTTGGTCCAGCCGAACCACACGAAGACGTCGAAAGTCGTCTCGCTGACGCACGGTAGACCCGCGTCCCGGTCTGTGGCCGGCCTGTCGCAGAACGGGACCATGCAGTTTAGGACGAAGAAAGGTAACCAACAACACACAAAGACACCCATAATCACCGACAGAGTTTTGAACACTTTGGTTTCCCGTTTAATCGACGTTTTCAAGGTGTTGTGGTGTTGGCACTCTATTCTGTTGGTCCTGCAACTTTGCGCGTGTTCTGCCGCTCTCTCCAGCGAGGCTATTCTTCTAATTTGTATTTGTGCAATCCGGTATATTCGTGTGTAAGTCACAATCATAATTGCCACGGGAATATAGAAACTTATCAAAGAGGACGATATAGCATACTCTCTGCTCAGGCTGGAGTCGCAGTTTTCCTCCATCTGCCGACGCGTGGAAGAGTTGTGCGTCCCAGCCATTTCGTCACCGCTGGCTTTGTGCCAGTTTAGCTGGACCGGTATGAATGAAATGAGCACAGACAACGTCCAAGTGATGCTAATCATAACAAAGGCAACACGCTGGGTCATTTTCCTCTCGTAGCGGAAGGGGCTCGAGATGGCCCAGTATCTATCCACGCTGATAATGCAGAGGTTGAGGATGGAGGCGGTGGAGCACATAATGTCAAAAGCGACCCAGACGTTACAGAAAGTGCCGAACGGCCAATACCCCGCCACCTCTGCCACAGCTTTCCATGGCATCACGAGGACGGCCACGAATAAATCCGATAGAGCCAAGGAGACTATGAAAATGTTGGTGACTTTGGTCCGCAGGTGCCGAAAGCGCAGCACCGCGGAGCAAACCAGGATGTTCCCCAGGAGAGTCCATAGGATGAGCAAGGACAGCAGACACCCCGTCACTGTACGCACCACCATATCCTTCCTCCCGTCGCTTGTTGCCTCTGTTTCGGTGCTGTTCCACATAATCTCTCCGAGGGGTGCAGGCACAGAGTCAGTCCCCTGCACCGATGAGAGATACTTGGCTGGGTTCTCCATGTGCCTCTTCAAGTAAAACTGCAGTCCATTGCTCCGTGCGCGGGGACGGGCGCAGTTACCAGCCACTCACCGCATAGTCCCCATTGACCCGCTCGGCTGCCAGCCTGATGTGAAGTGCAAAACAGACGGGAAGAGAGAAGTGAGCGCGTTAAAACTGAGCCGAGCGACGTGCCGGGTGCGCTGAGGGGCTGAAACGCAGCAGGCAGTGGCGAGCGCATGTTGCAGCCTTGCCGGTCTGTTGTGTGACCTGGCTGCCTCTGTGAATTTCTCAGTCCAAGATATCCTGAGTGTGGTGTGGGTGAAGAGGGAGTCCCTACAGCCTAACACACACTAACCTAAAACCAGGGCTGGGCGCATAATCACGCCTCCTTTGTGCGTGGTGTTACGCACAACAGTGCACTGTTGGGTGTGAGGAAGCCCTCAACATTTTGAAGGCATTCGTGAGTGGAAACTCCAAAGAGCGTCGGCTAATACAATGCCCAATTCAGTCGAGAGCTTTCTTTCGTTCAGTTGTGTATTGTATATCCTCTGGTGTGCATTATCCTTACTTGACATGACACAATGCCGCAGTAATGGCAGTGTCAATACGGTGTGTTTTTGTGCAGGATGAAATTGCGTGTGGACTGTGTAGAAAAAATATTAATAAACAACCACTGCATGAATTTCAAAACACATTCACCTAGTGAGTTCACATGTATAATGAAGTGGAGGTACAGTCATTGTAGATAGAAATGAGCCTCACATGAAGTCTACATTAGCACTTGCAGAGCTGTCCATGGTGCTGAAACAGCAGACAGCCTGGAGCATATTGTACTCATAGTCCCTTCAACAAGCAGACACGCCTCCTGTCTGTCTGTCTGTCTGTCTGTCTGTCTGTCTATCTATCTATCTATCTATCTATCTATCTATCTATCTATCTATCTATCTCTCTCTATCTCTATCTCTCTCTCTCTATCTATCTATCTATCTATCTATCTATCTATCTATCTATGATCATAACGTTTCACTGCCTTGAAGCCTGACTGAGCACGAATTTGATATTTATTACCAATACCGTAATTTGTCATATACACTCCCCCACCTCAAAATAGGACTGTGGTGCATGGTTAAAGCCACCCAAAACTCTTTATAACACATTGTTTTTTTTATGTAAAAGTTTTAATACGCGCTGTAATGAAAAAAAAAGCCACTCGGTCTTTTTTAAACGTGGGGAAATTAATCTTTTTCACAGTATCACTGAACGTCGGTGGTTGTTTGCCCTCTGACGACTCTGACGACTGGAGGTCATAGCTCATCCACTTTTCAGAGTTGCCTGAACAGGTGAGTCACATTCACACTCTCTGCGGGCATGTTAAGCCAGGAGCTCTGCGCGCGCCGTGCGTCGTGTGTCTGTGCAACAGCAGCAGCAGCCGTTTCCGGCTTTAAAGCGTCACGGATATTTTTAGATGTGTCTGCGTGCCTGTCAAATCGTTCTGACACTACGTCAAAATAATCTCCCCGACGCCCGATGCCAAATTCTCCGGAGTAACCTATAATCTCGGGATGTCGTGTCAGAAGGCAACCTGTGTCCGACACAACGATGACTTCTTTGCATACAGACGTTACCACAGCCAGTGAATTCATATGCTTTGATAAAATGTGTGATGCCCATGCACGTGCACCTCTGACTTTGACCTCTGCCGTGCTTTTAATTGGAATATTGCAGATACATATTAATTAAAAAAAAAAAAAAAAAAAAAAAAAAACACAGATCACTATTAATATGAAATCACAACCTGGAGGCACAGTTGTGTTTTGGTGAGACTTTATATTTATTATTCTGTATAAGTTTGTGTTGCTTTTATTTCAACTGACTAACTTGATGTATTGTATTATTGCTGTTGTTATTATTGTGAAAAGCATTTATTAAAGAAGATGTCTTAGCACAATAATCCCAAACTGTAGCTTCCTAAAGCACAGGAGCTTTTGAGGTGTCCTATCAAACTCTGAAAACACATAAATAAGTGGCGCCATCCAGTGGTGCAAAGGTCTACTACAATTGCAGACGGTTATCAGAAGTTCAGTGAAAAAGTAGGAGACAGAGAGGAGATCCTAGTGTTAAAAAACAGATGCCATAAGGGGAGACAACATAAGAGACATGACACAAGTCTTGTTTATGAAAGAAAACTATTCTTTATTTCAATAGGCAAAAGATATACTTTCATCACTGTTGTACACATCATTTCATATGACCACCATTGGAATTTTGCAAAATCGTATCACAGTTTCTGAATGATTTTGATCAGCATGGCAGTATTTACAGAGATGATAAACAGTAATATTGCAGTTTGCACCTAAAAACAAACAAGTTTTTACCACAACTTGGCACATAGTGAGAATACATACAACGCATAGCACCAGGCTGAGAACTTGCCGGACATCTGGCTGAAATTATACATTGATTTGATGTAAGATTGTACAGTACAACTAGACAGTATATGTGTGCTTTATATCAAGAAGAAACAGGGTATGTTACTGTACAATCACAGAACTGGATGTTTTTTTTTTTATTGCTGATTCTTTGGATGTAAACATGTGATCTCTAGTCTGGTGTAGCAGCTGTCATCATGCCAGCATGTTTCTGATTACTGTAATAATCATGGAGCTACTGACAAACAAGATTCCCACTTTAAACATTACAGATGCACCTGATTTGAACAATATTAAACCAGTGCCCTTTTCACGTTAGCAGACATATATTCAGACATATTAACAGTTTATGGAGTGGAAAAATCTTTGGCAGTAAATTTGTTATCTGACATTGTATTTCTCTATATAATGTGGATACAGATCACAGGATGCTAAGTATGATTGGAAACAGTGCTACCCAGTAACATAATTTTATCATAACTTTCCACTGAACTCGAGAGAACAAACTATCAGGATGTAAGAGGATGCTGATGAACCTTAAATGACTGAGAGTCATTTGCTACTTCTGAGAACTGTAGTCCAAGTCATAAAGATTATTCAAAACATAGTGCTGTTCTAAGATTGTCATTATTCTTGTAGCTCAAGTCTTGCCATCCATTAGACTAACTGAACTACTAATTAAAGTAAATGAGAACCATATCCGTATAGAGTATGCACATTTCAAATGCAGATACAATATGGGTAAAGTGGTACTCTGTGAAGTACAGTACTATTACCTTATCAGATATATGAGATTAACAGGTGTTTCAGTGGCATGTCTTGTATTTTCAGATATGAAAATCAAGTAATCTACACTATACTGTCAGATACTAATACGAAACAGTACAAAATGTGTCAGATACAGCATTTACATTTTACGTCGTGCAGCAGTAAGAAAACCCTACTGAAGTGTGACTATAAAACAAAAAGTACAGAGGGCCCTTCTGTTCTGTGCGTCACCATCTTTAATGAAACTTTCGTTGTTCAAGGTAATTCTTCAAGGAACACAGGGTATTGGTTCGTCTTCCTCTGTAATCCCCACATTGAAGGATCTGTGTTTTGTTTGGCTTGCTTTCAAGTCTGTTGGAGTATGACCCAGACTGCCTCCTGAACGGTTGACCTGCGCTATGAGACACTCTCGGGAGCCGGAGGTGACAAGTGTTCTTGTGCTTGTTACCTGGCATTGTCAGTCATCTGCTACTCTGTCAGACCCGGCGAAACACCTCAAAGAGGGAGGCAACTGAGTGCATGCGGTAGAAAAGGTTCAGAGGAATGGCAAAATTGAGAACTGTTGTCCATATGCTGAAGCCGAATGTCTCCTGTTCCAACCCGTTCTCGTACTGTGGCCGGCAGCCAAAGGCAGGAAGGATCCACAGCTGAAAGACAAGAAGAAATCAAATTAATTAAACCCGCATTCACTGATTTCCCAGCAACCTGCAGGAAGTCCGACAAGCTGTAAACAGTAGACCAGCATATATTTACTCTCCTAACATCCTAACGTTAGCATTCATTTGAGGCGTGTGTTTGAGGTGTTTCTGGCCACCCGATGAATGGTAGTCCAATATTTGCTCTCCTCTCAGCTCTGTTTTGGTCTTCATCAACTCCTTAAAGGCAAAGATCTGGCTTTTTAGCTGCTGAATGGTCCACTAGCTTCACCAGCAAGTCCCTAACTTTGACTGCTGGTTATTTAGTGTTTTCCCTAAAAGCAGCTTCAGGTCCTGTCTGGAAAAAATAGATGAGAGCAATGAGACTGAACCAAAACAGTATAGTTGGGTGACATAAAACCAAAACAATGAGCTGAAAAACACTAAAACACTTTGTAGGCCTGAGATGAAATGAAGAGTCGGGTGATAATTCTCTGTGGGTTTGTCACTATGAGACACCTGTCACATTAAACATAGGTTTTTATCAATCATTAATATTGATTACAGCAGCTCTAAAACAACAATCTGCTGCTTCCAATAAAATCTTACAGGAACACTGAGTGGAAATCTGGATGGACAAATCAGATTTGGAATCACATGAGTATTTCAAATAGCTGGTTACCATTGTGTGAATTCTTTACACAGCAAGAATACATTCAATCTCATTTAACCTACACTCAGTTGTAAGTAATTATTTGATTGGCATACTCACCGAAATGTTGCACATTATCAGGAAGACAGCAATGTTCTTCAGGATTTGCCTCTTAATATTTGAAGGCTCCTCTACTTTGTTTCTCACAGGCAGCGGCACCTCCGATGGTTTCCTCGGACATGTGTACACCGGGCCGCCCTCCTCCTGCTCGTTCTCCATGGTGACGCAGGCCCTGTCTGGAGTCTCGTAGGCTCGGTTGATGATGCCGTTGTATGGAGGGGCTAAAGAGGAAGTCACCGAGAAGATTTCTGGAGCAGGTGGTAATTCTGAGTCCTCCCTTTCTCTATCCTGCTGCTGGCGGTAAAGAGACTCTATGATAAAGAGGTTCTGCATGTACTTCTCCAACACAATGAGCAGAGAGTAGATGAAGTTTGTCCAGAGGTAAGGGGGGCTGCTATTGGCACTCAGCACAGCCACAATGCTGCACCAGGACATAAGCCAGGAGCCGATAGAGGATCCAAACAGCAGCTCTGTGTCCAGCTGTCGTGACGGGTTCTTGGAGGTGTCCAGTGGCATGTGGTCTGCTCGGTATATGAGTAGACCTGAAGCACCAGCTAAGCACATGAACACCAGCATCACAATGCCGTAAATGTAGAACATGGAAATGGCTGACTGGCGTGTTTTAAGGGACTCAACATAGGTGATGTAGACCACCAGGATCCCAATAGTGCTGGCCAGGGCAAGTAGACCCAGAATGGGGCCTACAGACAGGCCCTGGGTTTTGGTAGCCAGCCTTTTCCAATTCGAGGAAAGGTCAATGGTCCGACCGATGTTCTTCCACATTACAAAGAGCATGGCAGAGACAAAGATGTGGTACTCGATATTGAAGGGATAGAGATAGTAGAGGCTGGTGGTGAACATGGAGCAAGTGCTGGTGGAACAGTTGCAGAGAGGCTCTGACTGTTCTGGAAAACAAATAAAAACAGATACAAATGCATGAGAGATGTGAAAAATAAAACCATACAAACATATCCAAACATTAACCTTGTTTGTCTATCTTAAAAGACAATATAAAAATAACCATCGATCGGGACATAATACTATACTGATAGAGTGAGAAACCAAAAGCATAAATATTAGAATAAACATGCATATAAAATAGAATAAATACATACAAGATATTTAAATGGTCAGTATGCTGGTCTGCTAATCATATAATTTTTTAAAAGAATATTCTTGGTATTTATTGTACGCCTCTCAACTCCTGGGTGTCCAGGATGCCTATTTTAGCTGCTTCTTGATTAACTTTAATCTCAACGTTTTTGGATTTGTGATGAAACTGAAATTTGAAGCAGCTAGAACAGCCAGTATTTCTTTTAGTGCAGTGTAATTTTAAAGTTTCAAGCATATTTTGTTTTTTAGATCCTGGTATATATATATATATATATATATATATATATATATATATATATATATATATATATATATATATATATATATATATATATATATAATTATCTTTTGCAGCACAAAACTCCATAATAACTTTCTGTCTTAACTCCTGATGGTCAGTACACCACCAGGAGCAACTGACCATCATGGACGCTGATGACAATACACTGTTTATATTCACTCACTCCCTTTAAAGCCCACCCCAACATATGATAGTAATGCTGTTGCCCTCTAGAGATCATCTCAACAAAACCCTGCCGTGTGCCCCTCACCCCAGCCCCTTCTACCCCCCACCCCGCAAAGGCCACCTCTATGGTCCTGCACCCTTTAATTAAAACGGGAACAACAGTCAGGGTGCAGCCAGCCTCACAGTCAGCCGGATATGAGGAGGAGCAGCCGAACCCCCCAACCCTAGGCTTAGATGTATCAGTTACTGTAATTGCAGCACCCTTGGGAGTAAGCAGCTTGGGGACAAAGCCGTCTGAGGTCAAGCGGGGGGTTGCCAAGGAGGGTGGTGGTGGCTGAAGTGTGGGGAAAGGGCCAGGGAGGGGGCCTCAGCACTAGCAACAGTGTGTCTCCTGAAACCTAATAGAGAGACGTTCGACACAAACAAGACTCGATGGGCCTGCAGGACTAACTTCCCTTCCCCTCACAAACCCTCCTCTCCTTCCTTTTTCTTTCATCCATTGAAGTAAGATCTCAAGCGCACTATTGTACTTTTCTTCCAGGTACAAGCCAGCAATCGACCTCTTGGCCCTTACCTATGGTGAGGTTTTCATAGCCCAGGGCAGAGAGTCTTCTCATATGGTTGTTCAAGAAGTGCTCGGCCTCTGACATCACACCGGTGCACCACAGGAGGAGGTTGGTAAAGACTGCGTGGATTACTCCAAATCTGAGGAGACAAACAAGGTTGACGACCCTTCATCTATTAGCATGTGGCAGTGTTATGATACAGTTTGTTCTGACATGTGCGCATGCAGATTTCCTATGTTTTTACATTCTTTTGTCACTGGTGAGGTGTTTCATTACTCTGACAACAATGTTTTTATCAGATTTGTTGGCATAGATTATATTGTTAAATCATAATGTCACATATTTCACATACCTCTCAAATGTTTCAAAGCTCTTGATGACGTCCTTGATGTGAAACCAAAGAAAATGCACCTAAACACCAAAAACAAGACACAGAACTTTAAAATAAGAGGCCCGACAAAACATTACCAAAAACATATCGTATAAAAACACATTTTGTAAACAGTTAAATCAACTTGAGGCGTATTTAAATCCCTTTACTAGAAGGATTTCCCTTTTCATGTGCAGTTACACTCAAATAACATGGACAATGACAGGATTATATTGTTGCAGCAACTCTGTACACGCCTCAAAAACAAAGAGCACATTATTCAAAGACCTGCCTGGTTAAGTGGTGCACAGGGGGAAAAAAGACACAGTGTCTCACACTGCTGAAAGATTATCACTTTATTGAAATTAAAGTGGGGTTGTAAACTTGCCTGTGCTATGGTGTGGGTTGCATGGATGACAGGATATACCCCGAGCACAGCCGACACACAAGACTGATAGCCAACATAATACCCGATTCGAAAAGCGTCCATAATCAGTGAAAGGAGTGCAAGGAGAGTCAAGCCACCTACCGAGAAAAAAGACATGAGGATCAAGTTATTGTTAGGACTGATGACAAAAAATAAAAAGTTTTCTTTGGCCATATGGAAAATTTTCAAGTTTTCGTTAATTTGTACAAACACTTTGGTCCTATTCATACTGAAATACACTTCTTTAGTCTCCAAACACGTGAACAGGAATAAAATTAATTTGCCGTGTTACTCATTTACTTGTGTAAACTTGCGCGTAATGCCAATAACTCACCTCTTATCCAGGATGTGGTGGCGTGGACGTCTTTCTCGGTCCGCGAGTTCTTCTGTCTGTCCCGTACCAGAATGTACCACATCATCCAGATCAGCTGGAGGATCATGAGGCAGGTGACAAAGGACAGCAGGTGCTCTTCCTTGACATCGGGGTCATGGTGCGTAATGGCCAGCATCAGCGCAGCCCCGATCAGCAGCAAATTGGTCCCGTACTGACCGCTGAGGAACTCTGCGTTCTTCTTCGGATAGTCCGCTGACAGTTTGAGTTTTAATTTGGTGAAAATCTTCTTGTCGTGCTCGGAGCTGGACGACGAGGAGGAACTGTGACAGTACTTGTTCAGACACATAATATCCAGGCCGCTGTGTTCCACCATGGTGGGAGACATGTATAAAAATCGCAGTACCGAGAGAAGAGTAAAGTCAAAGTCGCGCGCGCTATAAGTGCATTTGAGGGAGGCCAGGTGCGTAACCTGTTGCTACAAGGTGGGGATTCAGACGGATAGGTACCGTGCCAAACATGCTCATTCAATCTTCAAGGTTCGGCTCAGTGGCCACGCATAGTTTCAATGTCCAACCTCGGCGAGGATGAACATGATAGATGCCACTGTCATCTTGAAACCCTGAAACTGAAATGTGTGGTCGTGTAACAGGCTCGCTGAGTCACTGAAAATAGAAGATTGCGTTTCAGTCTTTGGTGATCCCAGACCTCGGTCTTCTTGAAAGCCCCATATGTTTCAGAGAAACCACTGGGCTTGCTGTGCCAACCATTCAACGCCTAAAGCAAAAACACTGAGCACGGAATTATCCACAATAACAGAAAAAAAAAAAAACACGAGCTTCGCCCAAATCCACCTCTTGAGCGCAGCTGCCAACCAGTCTTTCCAAGTCTACTGAAATCCTTTCAGGACGGCTATCGGGTGTTAAGGCCTAGATGAGATGAAAAGGAAGATGACATTTCACAAACCTGCGATGTTTACAGGCTGGAGGCAAGTGACCTGTCCTAACTTAATGCGCTTCAAATCCAAGTGCCACTTCCTCAAATCCTTATGTCCACTTGTGGTTGAGACATGGTGGTTTGTTTTCAGGTTGGGGAAAAAAAAGAAGAAGAATCAGATTTCAATGGTCAAATTCACAATGGCTTTTTGTGAGCGAATGTCAAGAAGGCGAACATTGACACCGGTCGCCGCAGAGAGCTCTCCTGGATGTGACCGTGCAACCTCTGGTTCATTATAAATAGCCTGGGACGGATGCACACAATCAGCATAACAATAGAAAGTCTGCTGACATAGATTGACAGGTGATTGGTATGATGTGAATTTGTGGGGGGCGGTGTAGAGGGCCTTTTAATCATGCATCTCCTTTAAAAAACAAATATGGCTCATTTAAGAAAAAAAAAAAGTCTAATTAAAAGGCAGCCTAAAACACAATTAGTGAAACTGATAGGCTACATTCACAATAGCTCCTATTCTGCTTTGGGAGTCTTCTCAGTCCCTCAGGTCCCCTGAGTCAGCTATAGTCAAGAAGACTGGACTCATTTTGAAAACCATAACAAGCCGTTGCAATAAGTGGTTGGTTTATAGTTGAAACAGGGTGATGGTCCTCACGAGGATAGTTGGCGGTTAATTAGCACAGAACAATAAATAAATTTTAACTTCGTTTAACTCAGCAAATGTGAACAGCCGTAGTCCTGACTTTTTTAAAAAGCAGCATGAACTCACAGGGCACAGCAGCTATGACAGCTGTGCTCGAGGCACAGCCTAATAGTGCGCCAGGAAGCACACGAGCGTGTCCTCCTCGAGCGCGTGTGTGCTTTGACGGACAGTTGTTTTTTTTTTTTACAGTATAACCTGGTCGGTTCACACACAGCTGTCACACATTAGTGGGGTTCAGGCCTGTTATCTAAGACACGTTTTTAAAATTCAAACAGCAATTCTGTTTATTTTCCTTCAGTAGCGCGTGGAGGAAAACAAGACACCACATTTTACCGAGCCTCTATACGAACCGTGCGCGCAGCTGTGGTGTTGTAAATTGGCTTAGATTAACCGTGATCTGAGGAGGACAAATTATCTCTCTTTCAACTTTTCTTTCCAACCACGGGAACCCTCTATCTCTCATTAGCTAGAATACTTCACTCCACAACAGCGTCACGAGGACTGGACGCATGATCAAGTTATGGTCCTTAACAGCTCATCTGAACGCCCATCCGCCGCTGAGTATCGATTTCTTGATCACTGGGAATCAGCGCGATAGACAGAGGAGTCTAAAATCTGTTTGTTGTCGCGGAACATTAATGAGCGGCTGATTAAGTCTAAACATTTTGATTCAATTTGGAAGCCTCTTATTAGCTCCCCGTTGTTTGCACATCAGGGGCATCAAAACAGTCCCTTCAAACAATCTAACTGAATTTGAGTAGAGACTGAGGGCAGATCGTTAACAGCCTGACTCATCGTAAAAGCTTTATTGTCATCTTAAAAAGAAAAAAAAAGTTTTTTTTTTAAGGCTGAAGATCAATGTGCTGTTTTTATTTTATGATATTCCACTTCATTTCAAAGGGAAATATTTCTATTATTCACTCCAATACGTTGAATTGACAATAATATATAGTTACTTTTAAGATTGTATAAAACATAAAATGAAAGTATGAAATATGTTGCAATATTATAGATTACAGAAATCAATACAAAGTACTGTATGTTGAACATCTATTATTAAGGCACAGGAGACACAAGTCAAACTTAAGTAAAAAGTTGAACTTCTTCATATGTAGGGCCTACACTATGTAGAAATGTTACTGTTTGCTATGTGTAATGGGGAATAAACAAATAGTCACAAATGGGCCTTTAAAATACAGAAAATGGGATGTGTAAAGTGCAGATGATAATAATATTATACTGAGCAAAAGAATTTGTCCCATGACAATGACCTTTATTAAACACAGAATTAATGTTTTATTGGTGTAATGTAATCCTGCAGCAGCAGTGAGTATTGTTGCTTTGTATCACCTTGTATTGAGAGGTTCCTTAACCGTGTCTAAGCGTTGTTGGACACAAAAATAAGAAACACAACCCAAACACATAATTTAGTCAAAAAACTGAGCATTATGAGATTCTCAAGGGGGTACTGTATTGAATTGAAATAGATTTAATAGGTATATAAACTGGTAATTGTCTTGCTAAACTTGTATTAAATGTAGTGATAATGTTATGTGCAACAGGTCAGAAAGTGTTCATTAAAATCACATTGAAATGTCCTCTTAGTCACAGGTAAACTTTTAATCAAGCTGGGAGAGGTTCTGAATTCAGGACAGGGTTTAGTTGCAACACTGAACACTGTTTGTAGTTATTAAATTATGTTTCCCACCCCACTGTTGTACTTTGTCAATTAACAGCAACAATCTTACACAGTTATTGAAATTAGATATAAAATTTATTAAAGACAAAAACATTTTACAGGATATAAGTTGACATCCTTACATACTTCACCACAAACAGCTCAATAAAAATAAAAATATTTTAAAACTTGGTCATATTAACAGCAGAAAATGGTGGAACACTTTTTCTTAAAGCTTTCTCCTTTGCTTACACACACATTCTATAGATGAGCACAACAGGCAAATTTCACAGACGTCATTATTAATAAAATTAATAATGGCTGAATTCCATTCAGCTACTTCAGTCTCAGGGTCTCTGTATTGTGCATACTGGCTCAGTGGTACATTCACTGGCTGTAGAGCCATCGTGTGTTTCCTGTTTCTCTACCAGTGTTTTATTCTGAAGACAAAGTGTGAGGTTTAGTGAACAGGAGTGTAAACAGGGGAAATGCAGCAGACAGCGAGTAATATAATTATGTAAGCAAGAGGTAAAACCAAAAGCTCAGCACTGTGTTCAACAATACATCATTCTGAAGCTGCAAAAAAAACCATGGGTATTAATTATGTAATATTTCATTTCACTCCACATGTATTTTCAACAATTTATGGCCAAATACAACATTGTGCATAAAAAACATACATTTTGTGAAAACTAAAATCATCACCATAAAAAAAAAAAAAAAGTCTCATCCTCACCTGTCACATTCATCCAAGCAAAGAGATGAACATGACCACACCCATGAACTGTGTGAAGAGGATGAGCGGAGTGAAGAAGGACCACACTGGCCACAGTGCAATGTTAAAGCTGAAAGAGAAGGACAAATATGCACAAATACTGAATTTACTGACAAAAGGAAATGTTTGATTAGAAACTACTGCTAACAGGTGCCCCCTAAACTGTCATGTTTTACACATGATGTGGCAGTGATCTGTAGATTATGATATATCCACCTCATACAAAAGTGGAAATAAAATGTAAAAAAACTAATTAAATAAATGGATGTAACAAGCTGTTTTACTAGTGTTAACACAACAACACTTGGAACATACAACACCAGCAGAATTCAAAATTAACTTTTTTTTTTGCATTTGTCAGCTTCACACTTTCTTCTAATCACTGCCTCCCATCAACCATGTGAATGACACAAATTCACATGAAAATGGACACATGATTTAAAATAGGTAGATTAGCTAATCACAGGACAAAGGAAGCTAAGTGGCCCGTTTGATGAATTAGGCCCTTAACAGAGATGATTATTTCCCTTCTCAGCCCCTCATCTACCACAAAAAAAAAACCCTACAGTTATAAGATGAATGGATGGTACTACAAAAAGCTCTGTGTCAAAGGTCCCACTGCATGCTCTGATGACACGGAGATTAATTTAAAAATTACTCTTAATTTGTCCTGAATGTCACTGATATACAGAGATAGATTAGCACTGGTGTAAATAATATCTTGAGTTTTTAAAGCTTATGAACTTTACCGGTTGTACATATCAGATCAACAAACGGTACACTTTCAATGGCCGGTTACTTATTTATGCTTCAGATAAATAAAATAAAGCATGTGGCAATTTAGTGCAACCAATCTGACCAAGAATACAAGGAGATTTCATTCAACAATTAACAGAGCATTTCTCACATGGATTTAAAATATCACATAACCACACAGGTGTTTTTCATTACTATGGCTAATTAGACATGAAAGTGAGACGTGTCTGTTCACGTCCACACAAACTAAGTGAAAACACCTTTATTGAGTGTACAAGAGGGATGCAACGGTCATTAAACGGCAATAGGAAATATAGATATCAACACTTAATGGTTGATTAATTATTATGGATCAGGTTGCCTCTACTACCGAACCAAATGAGAGTCAACCCCAGCAAATTCCAACAGGAGCTCTACCTGTCCAGTGGGAAACAGCAGAGAGCGAAGTAAAGGCGCTGATACAAAAAGTCAAGCTTTTAGAAAGCCAAATGCTAAAAGGCAGGCCAGCGCCTGTCTAAAAGGCTGGCAAATACACCACACCCCTGCCCACATCCTTTTGTGTACTCTTTGTCTAGGCCAGTTTTTCATGGTTTGGGCTAGGCCTCTTAGATCAATTCAAGGAAAAACTAAATGTTAAAGCATAAAGTGACATTTTACACAATAGTGTCCTTCCAACTTTGGCAACGATTCGGGGAGTGTCTTTTTGTGTTTCAACATGACAGCTAGAAGTTTGACGGATATTGGATTTCTGAGGCAGATGCCAACATCACAACATCATCTCACCTCTCATGATGTGCCCTTTGAAACTGTTAAATTAAGCACATAAAAAAGGAGAGGTACAGTACATCAGGTGTTGTTACAACATAAATCTAATGCTGTTCTGCTTTCTAGTTTGCGGCTTTACTTTTTTTTTGTCTCTTTTACCTGCATGATGCAGCAATAAAAGCTGCAGTGGTGAGGGGAGGAATGGCAGGGTACTCTTGGTCATAGTGCTGAATGCCTTTGAACCACTCCAGGTACAGAATGCAAAACATGGCCAGAGACAGGCAGATCACAAGGAGTACCAGACCCACATTGAACCACCAACTGGAAAAAAGGAGGTTAAAAAGAGGGTAAGTGTATTTAAGACCTGAAGACATTGTTGAAGCTATTCAAATACAAAAGATGGCCTTATTAACAATGGCCCAAAAGCTTCCCAGCGCTATCAGATACCAGTGGTTTCACCTGTATCATTTACCAGTGGTACCAATGAAAAAGAAAACAACAAAAAATTATCTTTGAGCTTTTCTATGAGCTTCCATAACAATAGAGGATTTCTAAGTACTGCTTACTGTGTGTATAGGTCATTTACAGTGCATGTGTCATTGGTGAAAATAAGTTGAATGATGATCTCATTTACCTGCTAAACTGCACACAGTCCTACTGGCTACCTAGCACGCTTTATTTACCTTTGAGTGTTTATAATGTAGTGAATAGAGAATGTGTGAATGAGATCTGAAACCTTGAGATCACCTTTTGATATCATCATTCTCCATGATGTTGCGGAGGAAATCCACGTAGTAGGTCACGCCTATAGATGCCAAGATCCAGAAAACGGAGTGCCTGTTAATGCGAGGGAGAGGTTTGGCATCTTTTTCCTCCTGACCTGAAAGGTGAGAGAAAAGAAAACAACTGTGCCAATATTCTGAGAATGGGAGTTTCAATCTATGTGCACACTTCGTAGATGATTTACTCAATGAGGAATTTAAAATTAGAGATTTAAGCACAGATTATAACAAACTGATTCACAGCAAATCACACTTGTGATGTTATCATTAATTAGATCATAGTGGCACCACAATAGTGGCACCATGGAACCTAACAAACTGCAGTAGGTAAACAACATGCTAAGAGGAACTGAAGGGGTTACAGTATGGTATATAATTTACTACCAAATATGAGATTTGTCTTGCCTTAACAGAATGTGCTAAATCACCACCTTTCAAGTTTAAGAAGCTTTGGAGGTGAAACTGATAGTTTTCTTTGAGATAATCTTACTTCTCAGAGAGCTATTAATCTCTATAATTTACTGGTTGATTAAACATATCAGAGCCTGTTGTTGGCTGCTGAAGTGCTTCAGTGTGCTGGTGTACTCTGTGCAGAGTTCACAATGAACTCCATGCCCCAGACAAATAGTTGGCCTACATTTTTAATCAAAGCTATGCCTAGTGGTCCATCTTGTGTACAAGATACACTATAGGAAGTCGCCTTGCCAGAAGGACCACTGGTGATATGTAAACTGGAATATTCGCTGTCATTAATATGAAAGGGATGAGCACTCAACAAATGTTTGGTCCGGTGCTTGTATTACAGTCATCAGTTTACATTGGCAAAGAGATGACCCTGAGCACAGCATAGGAGTAAGGTTTCCCTGTGCTATGTTGCTGAGCTGACACAGCGTTTGCTCACAGTCAAAACAATCAAGAATTGCTGGATTTCTGCCAGTGAGGGCCTCAAAGTTGGACAATTGTGCACTGTACAAGCTGCCTACAAACCCCTCTTATTAGAGAACATGCTGCAGTCACCATTAGTATATACATACAGCAGCAAGTTTATTAGGTACACCAAGCTAAAAACACAGCAGGCGTAAAGTAAACCATACTTTCATGAACACTGAAATGTTCAGTATTTGCTGAAACTGTTTTAGAAAAGTGTTGAATCAACACAGTGGTCATTTTGGAGGATGTATTTTATAGTGCTGTTGAACTGTATTACATTACAGAGTGGTGGTGGTGTTATTTAGCCTACCCTCACTCACGGGGTGGACAAAATAATGGAAACTGAATGTATTTCTCATATATTTTAAAGGGTCAAGGATCTAGTTATGTTAGTCATCTAGGTCTAACAGTTGGCTAATGTTTGTCCAGGTTAGCCAGCGAGTTGTGTTTATTCGACACTATGCCACTAGCATTTAGCTACAGTGACCGGAGCTATGCAACGTCCCCACTGTGTTTATAACGTTAGCTCTGTCAGAAAAGTTGGCTAATAACGTTAGCCACCATAATGTTTCTGGAGCTTACTCTTTTCATCTTCGTCACCCGATGCCGTTGTTTGCATAAGAAACTCCGCATCTCTCTTAAACCTGTTCCGCAACGTTGCCAGCTCACTGTCGTTGAGCATTATGTTGATGCTATCATTGACTTGCAGTAGCTCTGAAAGCTAACTAGTGATTAGAAGGCACTCCCTCTTAGACTCACAGTCGCTTTTTTTATGACGCACTTGAAGAGCGACAGGTGTAGTATTTTTTGTTTGTTTGTTTTTGCATTATAAATAACTGTCAGGGCTTAGCTACAGAAAGACAATAAAAACATAATAGGTAAATAAACAAACAAACAAACAAACAAACAAACAAACATAACGTAAAAGTAGATGAATGGAAATGAATGAATTGTTTAAAACTGCACATGGTTTGATTAAAACTTTAATATTTTCTTTTTTTTTCTTACCTGTGCAAATAAACAAAACTAAACTGACATGGTTCACAAGGTCCCTTTCCAATATAGAAAACAATGTTTAATTTTTCTCCACTAACATGTATGAATACAAATCTTGGCCAATAGGAGTACAACAACATAGTACATTTGTTTTGTGTACATCTTCCTTAAGGAACTTCTTGGTACAAACCAACAACACACAAACTAGGCCACCGAGCCAGGAAAAAATGTACCATCAAAAAGGTTACTGAGGATGATAATAATAAGACTGACCAGGGACATTTGCTCCCATCCCTCATAAACTTTGCAGAATGCATAGTAGCTGGCTGTTTGCCAGAGTTTATCTTGAATGTATACCTTTACATAGCGCTGGCAAGAATCTGACACTGCTGAGACCTTTGTCCTATTTCACTCTCAATTAAAAAGTTTCAACGAGGCAAAGACAGGGCATGTGCAGTGAAGAAAAGTGAATAATACTTCATTGTTGGCTGCTACCACTCATTCTGTATGTCAGCAGCAAAACACATCTGCCCACTTTTGTGCCCTGTTTCTCAGGTATAAACAGTATCTGAAACTAATGTGGACTAATACAACAGTCCTGTAATAAATCCTAACAGAAGATGCACCAGATAAGAGTGCTACCTCACACTCTGAGATGCCACCCTCAGAAGTTTGGCGCTTTCTTTGAGGATTAGTAAGGCCAGTAATACCTGGTCATGTTTACCACCACCCTATCCCAGCACGAGGAGCATACAATAGGTGTACTCACTGCTGGACAATGCTTTCTGTGTAATGACAACATTAAAGTGAGACTGTGTAACCTGCTGAAAACAATCACCACATTGACAATACCAGGATAATGATACATGCTAAAATGTAGTGCAACTATAAGGCAAGCAAAGATTGTAAAGCTAGCTAAATAATGTTTTTGCTAACATTAGCCACAGATCATACCAGATGGTACAGAGTATGGTCTATAACAGCAAAACTCCCGGGGGGGGGGGGGGGGGGCTGCATCAAACAAGGGTATGTTTTATCACTGAAGTAACAAGTGAACAACATTGTAAATTAAGTCAGAAAACTGACTACATAATGTCAGCTACACAGCAATATCAATCAAATTATCCTGAATACTAGCTAACATTAGCTGCTATAATCTAATGGTCACACGAGCAACCCAGTGTGAGGCAGTAAAAACCCCAATGTCTTGAATCAAACAAGGAAGGGTGTGTTTTATTTCTTAGGAATTAAACTTTTCATTCAGAAGATAAATATTTTTTCTTCTTTCAGAAATTGCATAGTCTCACTTTAATACCTGAGGTACCCATTAACTTGGAAAAGACATTGTTCAGAAGTCTATGGCGGCCATTAAGATCACAGCTTGGGGATGACACTGTCCCATGCAAAACACACTGGCCACACAATTCATCCTGCAATATTTAATTGCACAATTGAAATGTTGATCTGGCAATCCAGATTTGTTTTGCAACATAAAGATGAGCTTAGTTTCAGTTTTTCTGGGTATCCTGTGGGGTCAGGATTAGCATTAAACAATACTGAGTCCCACTCAGGACTAGAAAACACTGTTTTAATACTAGCAAACTTGAGTAACAGCTTGACTAATACCCAAAGTATGCAATATACAATTACAGGTAGGCAGTGTGATGAATGAGCATCAGTGTTAAACCTGCTGGGATTAGCAGAGCTTCATAAAGCTGGGCAGATTTCCTCCTGTAGCTCCTCCTGTGTGTGTGTGTGTGTGCCCAGGGTAAAGAGGCTGCTCATTCTAGCGGTGGAAAATCAGACAGCATTAAAACTTCACCTGAGGCTGACACCAAGCATCTTGCTTCTATGGAGCTTCTGTGTCCCTGGCCAAGTGAACCCCGTTCGGGGTGCCGAGGAATGTGCATTAGCTTCGTCCCGTGTGAGAGTCAAATTCACCTCAGGTGCACCTCTCCTGTTTCCCTTCCCCCACTCCAACATCCAATCCCACAGATAAGGTGCCATTTCCCAGCCTTACCATGGGCTTGGAATGTAGAAGAGCGCAGCCATCTATCACTATTGTCATTTTATGCATTAAACAACACTGACACATTCTGGTGTAATTTGTAAAACCCATGCTGACAAGGCCCACTGCAATCAGGAACAGGACACATAATTCAGTTATAAAATGATTTAATCTTTGAGATTATGTCATCTGTATAAAAACATCCGAGGCAGGATGACAGACAACACTGGCCTTTAAATTTTAAAAGTCTATGAACAACATACATTTCATGTCAGAGGGGTGAGATAAATACATCTACTTTACAAGTTTAACTCTGTCTTTCAAAACTCTAAACTTGGGATTGTTGTTGATCTTCTTGTTGAATAACGCGAGCACCTCCTCTTCCGTTTTAAAATTTCCATCACCAGTGAAAGAGTAGTAGGCTGCCAAAACCTGTGAAAGAGGAACAAGCCCTTAATATCACATCAAACCAAAGACAAGTCTTACTGTCAAATAATATTTATTAGAACGTGATGGGTTTAGAAGTCAGATAGGATGCTGTGCAAACAGAGAACTAGAGCCTCATGCACACAGAATAACTGAAACACCCCATGCCTCACCTTCTTCCTTAGTTTCTTCACTGGCAGTTCCTGGTCAGGTGAGTCTCTCAGTACTGCCTTGATACTCCCCTTCCAGTTGAATTTGCCTGTAAGTGGATCAGAAGCATAAAATGTAGTATGGAAAATATTCATGGAGGCTCATTTTCTCTTTGTCAACAAAAGAAACAGCACTGACCTCTAGTGGTTTTACTATCTAACACTATTGTTTACATGCTAAGACGTCTATCAAAGTCATGTATCAGACCATGTTACCTTTGGAAGCTGTTTGATCCTCTGTCTCCTCTGTATCAGCAGCCTCTGCTGTTTCGTCAACTGGAAAAGAGTTATATATTAAAACAAATCCTGAAAGACAGACATCTACATTTTTAAAAATGTAAAAATCAGAAAAGTAACCAATCATGTGTGGACCTTCAGAAAAATGTCTGACTTACTCTTTGTTTTCTTGCTAGATGTCTTATTTTCAGCATCGTGCCCATTCTGCTCTTCATCCCCATCCTCTTCGCAGCTGTGCTTTCTCTTTCTGTCCTTTTTTTTCTTTTTGCCTGCCTGGTCATCCTCTGGTTCCTGTGTGACTATTTTTTCTGCTCCTTTCTTAGCTTTCCCGTTCTTCTGCTGACGAGCTTCTTTGCGCTCCCGTTTGTTCAGCTTCTTCTTCTCAACATCTGGCTGGCCGTTCTGCTTTTCATCTCCATTTGTATCTACTTTGACTTCAGCCACTATCTGTTCATCTTTTTTAGCCTGCTGGGGGACCTCTGGAGCCTGTCAGATTGGGTGGGGAATGAAAATCAGTTTAGATACTGAAAACATAGGAAAACATAGTGTACAACCAACACATAATTATATTAAATGGATGAAAAATTATAAATATTTATAACATGTTTTTAGAGTATTTTGGAGCCTACTGTTGCACTTCAGTGAACTAAACTAATACTACTCAGCTCGCCCACCTTATCTGCTTTATGCTGACAGTCAACAATTAAAATGCACAAGGAAACAGACAAACAAACAGACAAACAAACAAGAGTAACCTTTAAGCAAAGGAACTTACATTGTCAGCTGCACCGAGGATGTCCCAGACTTCATCGTGAAGACTGGAGTTGGCTATTTTAAGACTGTTTCTCATCCAGTTCTGAGGAAGAGGCACAACACGAAAATAATGAGTTTATGCATTCAAGTCCACACTCCCACTACACACACCCTCATGCTTTGATTACCAGAGAGCCTGCTCAATAAAGCATAGAATTAGTGTTACAATGTGAATAAACACCAACCTGAAACTTGGCCTTCTTTCTTGGGACGTTATCATATGTACTGACTTGTGTGAGCACATTCTTTAGCTTTGCACTGATCCCAGGTTTGTTCATGGCTTCGTGGATTCTCTTCAGTAAAAGAAATATCAAGTTAGCTCAAAACACAAAACATATACACACAGAAAGCTTTCATAGAGCTGGGCATCATTTCTCTGCATTTCACCTGGATCCACTGCTGCTGTTTCACGTCTCCTTTGTTTGCCTTGGCCTCGTAGCCTTTGCCTCCATACTTCTGGTCTTCACTGATGCACTTAACGTGGTTCTTGTAGTCATCACCCCTGTTCAGCAAGTGCAGAGAAACAACATCGCACACATGCAATTACTCTATGGGATTAAGTGCAGTACTCAATCTATCTATGAAGCACAGTGAGATTGGGAGCTAAGAGGCTAAATATAGCTTGAGTAAACAGAAAAGGAGAAGACAGTAAACACTGTTACCAGAAGTCTTTTCCACAGTCGATGCAGGACAGCACCTGGCAGCCCCGGCACATGCTCACGTGTTTATCTACCTGACCTTTTTTCAGGGACTCGCCGCACGCGTTACAGGTGAAAAACACCATTTTGATGAACTAAACTCAACCGAGCCTGCTAACACACCGAGAAACTGAGATGAAACAAACACAACAGGTACAATCCTCCTGCAAACGTGGGACCCGACAGTCCGCAGCGCTGATACGAGCTAACGTTAGCCAAAGACAGAAATGTAACGTTATCCCAAGCTAGCAAGTGTTAAAATAAACCAGCTGTCTGGACTATGGGACGGATTATCAAAACGTATAAATACGGTAAGCTGCAGTGTTAAACTAGGCTTGCTTCGAAATCGCGTTTGAAATGAACGAAGATCATGCTCTTCTCCATCCCTGTAAAACTTTTCAAAACACACGTGACCACACCGACACCCGGTAGCTACATCGTTGGTCTTCCGTGTGCAAAAGCAGCCAAAGAGAAGTTCTTACCGGAGAGGAGCCAGATATTGTCCAAGCCTTTGTTTTACACTGGAAAGCTACATCCAACGACTTTTGGTATGTCAGCTACAACATCTTGTCACGTTAAAATACATTGTACAGTCACACAACATCACCCGAGTCCCACAATGTTTTCTTTTTCGTTTTATGTGTTTCATGTTGTGGCGGCTCGAAATACAAGTTGCACCAGGATGTGATGCAACGTTATTGCATCTGGAAAAGTGACCCATCATCCGTATGAAAAGGTGGTAACCTTTAATGTAAGTCTGTATTTCTGTTTTATCACAAACTTTACTGAATTAAAGACATGCAGGACTTTCAGTTTTGGTCGAGACTGTCGTTCTTTGGCGCTACGCGGATTCACACCACGCCCCGCTGTGGTTGGTTAGCATAGCTTTGTGGTTCGCTAGTTAGTGATTTTCGTCCAATTTTTGCATGGGTGGTCTCGTAGCACTGACACACTGGATTCTGCGCGGTCGTTGAATTAAATATATGGATATTACCTTTTGAAAGATGTTGCCTGCACTCGCTTGCATCGCTTTAAATCGGGTTGCATTTCAAAGGTTAGCTGACCGGAGGAATGATTAATAAATTACATGTTGTTGTTGTTTTTTTTCATGTGTCCCCTTGGCTAGCTGTTTAATGGAGAAGTTGGAGCTGAGTGGTTCAACAGCTGAGTGACCATGGACCCCCTGTCCAGCCACAGCTCCTACCTGCTGCAGCAGCTCCAGGAGCAGAGGATTCAGGGACTGCTGTGTGACTGCATGTTGGTGGTCAAAGGTGTCTGCTTCAAAGCCCACAAAAATGTCCTGGCTGCCTTCAGCTCCTATTTCAGGTGCATGAATGTCTTATATATTTAACTCAGTGGCACATCAGTGAATTTTTTGAAAATTTTCACTCTTTTCTCGTTGATCTTTCCAGGTCTTTGTTCCAAAATAGTCAGAAGAATGAGGTGTTCAACTTGGTTATCCAGGATGTCAGTGGCATCGGCCAGATATTGGACTACATGTACACCTCCCACCTCGACATCAACCAAGATAATGTACAAGCACTGCTGGACATTGCTCAGTGCTTGCAGGTTCCAAACGTACAGAGCATGTGTAATGCTTTCCTCAAGCCTTGTCCTCCCCCAGTGGAAATCCCGTCATTTTCTCTCCCAGGCATGCTGAGCTCTGATCACGACTGCCTCTTGGGGAGCAGCCTTCCTCATGATGTTGACCTCCACTGTCCCTCTGAAGCCCAGAGGCCTGGCCTCAGCAATGACGTGGACCACACCAAAAGGATGCCAGTTTCTGTGCCAAATAGCAGCTCAAACTGTGACACAGCTAGCAGCTCTCAGGCACCTGTAGAAAAACAGTTAGTCCATGGCTACAAGCTCCGTAACTTCTACAGCAAGCAGTACTTTAAGCAGACTGCAATTCAGACTAATAGTGCAACCTCAAATCAAGTGAACCCTTTGGTGGTGGTGGAAGAGCAGCACTGTCAGCTCGGGGTCAACCAGGGCAGCAGCAACACACCTGTATGCTCAGGCAACACAGTTCAGCCTAATCCTCTCAGCACATGTGGAGCAGTGGAAAAACACGCTGCCTCCTCTTTAACACCCTCTGAAAATTTAAGCACTCCCAACTCTGATCCCATCGATTCAATGCTCAACAAACCAGTGCGTCCAAAGAAGGCTGTGTACCTGAAAAAATACAACTACTTGAGGTCTCAGAAGGCTTTGGAGGAGATGTGTGCTGAATCTGTCAGTGAACCCGTCCTTAGCTGTCCCAAAGAGAGTCATCAAGAAGAGCCTGTAGTCCAGCCTGAAGCTGCACAGGCTCCTGTTGAGGGCATTCCTGCAGGTGGGGAGAAGGTTCCTGAGACGGTAACAGATGCACAGCATCCCAGTCCTCCTCCTGTGACCCAAGAGGAGCAAAATCTGAAGACGGTGCCAGAACCACAGCAGCAGACAGGACACAAGCAGTATTGCTGTGATGTGTGTGGGAAGATTTTCAAACACCCGAGCAACTTGGAGCTGCACAAGCGCTCACATACTGGTATTTATAGTTAAATTAACTTATAAGCATCAATGATATACGGTAACATATCTTCATTTGTAGGAAATGTTTAGGATTAAATGTATTAATGTTTTCATACCCAAATCAACATTTCTGGTCACAGGTGAAAAGCCCTTTCAGTGTAATGTTTGTGGGAGAAACTTCTCACAGGTACGGTCTGGTGTATTATTCAGATTTAACTTAGTTGTTTTTAAGTGGCCAGATTAAATTGAGATATATAAGTGATTTTATTTTACAGGCTGGAAATTTACAGACTCACTTGCGGCGACATTCTGGAGAGAAACCGTACATCTGTGAGTTATGTGGTAAAAGGTTAAGTATCTCCTATTTATCCCCTGTCCTTATTTGTATTTTAATATTTTTCTTATTTTCCTTTCCCCTGTTTAGGTATTTTTTGGTCAGTTCTCTACTTGTTGTATGTCTGCTTTTCCTAAGAAAACATATAATGATCAGGTATCAGGTATACCAGTAATTATTTTGCATTTTAATAATACCATCTTTAAATTACATATTGAGACAATTGTAAAGAATTTGTGGTGATAAGTGACTGACAGAATAAACTGAATTAGCTCCTGTAGTGCCTCATTAATATAATATTCAACTGTGGTTTCCAGCTTTACAGCGTCGGGGGATGTCCACCGTCACAAAGTGGTCCACACAGGAGAGAAGCCACATCTGTGCGATATATGTGGTCGAGGTACGTGACATCTCTCAACACAAAAAAATTCTCTTGTGTACACAACACCTAACAGTCACTGTGTAGTTGTAATGGTCTCATTTCTTAAGGTCAGCTTTGTCAAACCATTAATATTGGCGATCTGGAAAATTGTGACACATTTTTTTGTTTTATGTGATTGGTGTTTTACTCCCTGTACATTCTTATTGCTCAGGATTTAACAACCTGAGCAATCTCAAGGAGCACAAGAGGACTCACGCCACAGACAAGATGTTTACCTGTGACCAGTGTGGAAAGTCCTTCAACACGCACAGAAAGCTTCTGAAGCACAAGGCCCGCCACGCTGGAGAAAAACCACACAGCTGTGCCACCTGTGGTAAGGAGTAGTCTGTATCTCATTTGAAAGTATTATATATGTTCTGGCAAATATATGTTCTTTGTATATTCGTCTAGTGATATAGTTGCATTAAATATGTAGTCATATTTAGTAATAAAAAAATCTAACCTGGTGCTAAACAATCTTTCAGCCTTAGATAAGTACTATGGACTTGTTTGTTCTGTTTGCCAAGATATTTTTGTGTTCACACCTGCCAGTAATACATGACTAAATAGCTTAATAGACTAGAATTGACTTAAGTTTTCCGGCCATCAGAAATAAATGTCTGGTATTTTGTCATTTCTTGCAGCAGGGTCGATTCTTGATCATTTCTCAGAAAAGGTTATTTGGCGCCATCTAATGGTGGATTGCATTATTTTTACCTGCTAAGCTGAACAAAACAAAAGGCATATAAATGCCTGAGAGCATGTTTTAAACTCATCCTGCACGGTTCATCACCTAGTTGCATATTTTCTTATTCCATATAGACTGCAGCTAATGTCTGCACAGTGTTTTACACTTGGTTTACATCTTTAATGCAGGGAAGTGCTTTATTGGCTCAGGGGACCTGCAGCGTCACATACGTTCTCACACTGGTGAGAAACCCTACATTTGTAATGCCTGCGGTAAGAGCTTTACCCGCTCTGCCATGTTGAGGAGACACAGCAGCATGCACTGCAAGGGGGCTCCAGCCGACTGTCCGGTCACCGACGACTCTGAGCAGATGGGTAGCTCAGATGGAGCCGCATCGTTCCCTAAACCTGTTGGCCAGAGTAAACCCCCTGTCTCTACCAGTGAGCAGAATTTCTCCGCCATGTTGCCCCATGCAGGGCTGGAGAAACCCTCACCGCCTGCTCCTTCACCACCGCAGCCAACACCTCATATTAAGGCTACTTCTCCCAGCATGCACCTCAGCCCAGCTTCTACCCCCACCCCTCTTCCAGAGCTGCGGTCCCTGGTGCCACATCACCTCCTCTCCTCCAACCATCAGGACAGAAGTGCAGCTCTGTCTGCTCCAGACCACATGAAGCTGGCCAAACCCCACCTGTCTCAGGAGGCTGTGTATGGTCCATATGTGGAGAATGGAAATATGTCAGTGGACATGGGCAGAGGTCCGGTGGGGAGGCCCTACCTGCCTCCCACAGACAGTCACTGCAGTTCACTTACTTCTTCTAGCAGAACCAATAGTGGCTCCTACAGGTCCAGCGAGGGCCAGTTTATCTCCAGCGTAGCTCTGTGGGGCCTGGCCATGAAAACTCTGCAGAATGACAATGACATGGAGCAGTAAAATGCTTCTTCAAATAAGCACAGAATAGCCAGTTCAGAGGCTACACGCTTTTCACATATGTTTACTCAGCTCATTTTAACTGTTGCGACCTGGCTCTTGATTGATAAAAACAGACTTGTATAAAAAAAAAGAAAAGAATGGCAGCTCTTATGATTAAGCGAATATAAAATAATAATAATATGAATTATTCATAACTGGAAATGTTTTATTGATGTATGAAGAGAGTTGCCATTGCTCAAAATCAAAGTAAGTGCTTCCTGATTTTTCTTAAAGTAATGAAATAATACATTTACTCATAGGGATGAAAGCTGCCATTGTGATGCGTTTCTGGCTAAAACCCCAGTCAGCAATGTTGCTACAGGTGGTGGAGGACACCTGTAGTGACATCACTGATTAGGGTGTGGCCTGAAGTGCAACATGCTTGGATATTAAAGCCCATAAAGAGCAGTGCCGCTGCAGTTTTTTTGCCCTCTGTGGTTTTGCGTGGATCTGCTCTCTAAGTTTCCAGCTAAGCTCGTCATCATGTTAATTAGACATTTTACAATTTGTATATACAGCACTGCACTTTAAAATTTACAAATGCAGACCTATTTTTAATGATCAGTGTCAAATGTTGATTAGTATTATATTCCTATAAGAATAAATGATGTACATTCTATTTAATGTCAGTGTCATTTAATAGAAAACATTTTTTGTTTTGTTTTTTTGTTTTTTTTTTAAGAAATTCAAACAGTCTGTGTCTTGAGGACACAAGGAAGTAGGATTTACACTTTTTTTGAGTAATTAATCACTCTAATAATGATTGAGATGTGTAGTGAAGATCTTATCATTACCACTAAAAGAAGATGGGATTATCACATATTACAGGCAGATGTACTCACATAAATATACACTGAAATGGAAATACATCAGTTGGTTATTTCAAAGTTAAATGTGTTTTATTTGTCATATAATGACCAATTTTACATCAGCGTGTTTAACAGTTACGTCTATATAAGGGCTTTACTGAGCAACTGAATCTTGCAGTTGTAAAGTGTTATGCTGTTAAACAGACCACAGAGGGAGCTAGAAATCACATGCTACAGTTCATGGGAGAATGTGCAAAGAAATTTTGTCAGAAAACCTCAGATAACTGTAACGTCACAGGTTTGGATCTGAGCTGTATTCTTCAGATCAGATGATGGAAGTTATCTCTTGGAGAACACAAAAATTATCAATGACTCAATTTATAGCACCATGCACTGTACGTAGTATCATGTTGTGTCATGTCTGTCCCCTTTGACCATGTGCCTGAAGGTATGAACATTGCTCACGGGATGGATTTGGCTTTTACAGAGACAGAGTCAGTGTAAGTCACAGTCACCACACATCCAGTAAACACTGTGCACCAGTAAACATTGTGCAACACCACGGCAGCATGTGAGACTCGTAAACAGTACACTGAGCAGAACACATTCACTAGAAGATAGGCAACTGATAATTGGCCGTCATTGTCACAACATACAGGCCCCGTTACTCCATGCCTGCTGGATTAGTTGCCTAGCAACACATTGGCTAAGTCTGTTATCATGGTGTTCATTCTCCTTCATTTCCCTTTGCATCTGTCCTCCAACCACTGATGGACAACATGGGATTCTGGGCAGGAAAGTGTACCTGACCCTGATGCTTCACACTCTGAGAAGAGCATTGTGTGTGTGTGTGTGTATGTGGCAGATTTGTGAATGTCACAATGGTCTTGCATTCTTGCTTTCTTTCTACAGTATATGACTCTCTATACCTGTCTGTTAAAGTTATCATTTTTCTTATTGCACAGTCTTGTTTTGCAGTTTCTGCTGAAAAGCTGTGAACATTTCACACGGCATCGAGGAGTAATTTAAATGCTGGTGAGCTTGAACACGTTCTCACTTTGCAGCAGACACCAAAGTGTGAGAGTGTGAAGAAAACCCTTCTGTCCTTCCCAACATGGAGGAAGAAATCTACAGCACAGTAATACCAGCCCTGATTCCTGGTCCTCATCATAGCAAAGCTCCCAGTTCCTAACCCTTTGCATTATTCGAGACAGACCCCCCTCACAACCTCCTTAGAGGACAGTATGCCAAAACAAGGCAAAAGAACAATCTCATCCCACATGCCATCACATTTTTTTTTTTGCTTGTTAGCTTGTTATGTTTGTTTAGCTGCAAGCCTGTGTTTTCTATCACTGTGCAAATTTATACAACTGTTTTCATTGTGTAGGACTCCCACGACGAGTAAACTGAACTCCATGCGTAAAATTGGTGGAGTGGCCTTTTAATTACGTGTGAGAGCTCAACAGTGGTAACCAAGTCGATGAAAGAAACTTTTTCATTGTAACATAGAAAAATAAAAATCATGCAAAAATTAAGCAGTGGCATTGCAAAGCAAAGCAATGATGGAACCAAAGCAGTTCCATGTAGTATTCACACACAAAAAATGCTCATTTCGTGGTGATAAGTACGCCAGTGTTGCTATCTGTCACCAGGATGAGTGACTTTGAGGGTGAATTCTCTCTTCCCATGACCCTCTCTTCTCACTCTCTTTGTTTGTCCCTGTCGCTCTTTCTCTCTCTCTCTCTCCTCTCTCTCTCTCTCTCTCTCTCTCTCTCTCTCTCCCCCCATCATGCTAAAGTTAATCCTGATTATGTACGCTGTCTAACTGGTGCAGAATGAGACCAGGGCTAATGCCATTTTACCCAGAAACATTTCCAAAGCTCGTCTTTTGTTCCGGTATCTAATCATGTTTCATTGCTTTGTGTTGTCACAGGCATATGAGGATAGGTTTAATTAACAAGCGAGTGTGAAATATATGAATCCCTCCAAATTCAGCTAACTGTGACATTTAACCGCAGAGAATGAATGAATATTTCATATTTTTGCTGCTTTTCACCGAAATGTGCATCTTTGACACAGACGGTTCCTGTTTATCTCAACATTTTTTAAAGATTCTGTCCATTTTCTTTTATTCGTATGTAGAACATCCTTCCATCCCTTCGTGCTCTTACGACTAACAGTACAAAAACTCTCCATTTCTCTTTAAATGTCATGAATGTTTCTGAATATTCTACTTCTTCTGCATTCTGTATTCACTATTATTATTGCGTTTGAAACTGCATCAGCACCAGAAGATGTGGACGTGCTCTGGCAGCGGCTCCAGCTGAGCAGTAATTGCTGTGGAGTTGTGGCGTGTTGCATTGTTGGATGAGATGGATAAGTGGCTGACCTAGTCTCCGCGCTATAATTCCTCTGTGTGTCGCAATATGAAAGAGGCTTAGCCAGAGAAGAATGGAGATTGTTCCTGCTGTTGCTCTGCCGTCTCTCTCTCTTTTTCTCATTGCTTTTCTCTTCTTCTCAGACGGTACCTGCTTACTGCCATCGCGTTCGGATTTCCTCTGAGTGTGCTACTCATGCAGTCTGTGACTACACAGGTGCTAATTTGGCATAGATCCATTCACAGTGTGTAAGCAGGTTAAGTTGAAGTCATCATCAGGCTCACTTGTAATAAGGTGTTTTAACACACTGATCTGTGTGATGAGGCTTGGAGTTAAAATGCATGCATGTTCTGCAGAAATAAAAGGGAATTTGGATTCTGAATCATAATCCTGTACCTGTCTCCCTGCTTATTATCTACTGCTCTGCTTCCTCTTGTATTTTGCCTGTTTTACACATACACACACTGGCCTTTAGCTACTGTACCCAGGTGTGTTCCTCTCTGGCTCTGCAGTACACTTTCAGTTTCTTGAAATGCATTTTGACACCTGTCAGTGTGTATGACAGGTTATTCTCTGTTTCTCCCCCGGAGCAAAGAAATGAGGTTGCTTCAGCACATACGCATACAGTAATAGGCTCGGGACAGGGAGGAACAGGGAGTTGGTTTTCCAGCCAAACACCGGTTGTATTTTGAAAGCCTGTTCCAAATATTGCAGTCGCTCAATGTGGGAAAGTTGAATAATGATTGGCTACATCTGGGGTCCCCTCAGGTGCTTTGTGTCTATTTGCAGATTCTTATTTCCCAGCATGCACAAAGACATGGCAGCAGCTCTTCACCATGGGTGCGTTAACAGTCACTTGAGCTTCAAATAGTCACAGGCAGAACCAAAACTGTGAGATAAACATGGAGGAGACCTCAAACCTTAGATATTACTGTGTAGCATTAACTAATGTGACTGAGTCAGACTTGCTTGACAAGTGGGTCCAGTGCCATGACTTTTCTTTTCCATGGATTTTCAAGTTGTTAATAATTTTGTTCAGGTTGTCAGATGGCTATTGCTTAAATGCTCTCATGATCATGTTACATCAGGTTGGTGGAACCCGGTTGCAAAATGAAAATTTGTTTATATGGAAAAATAAGTTGTGGGTCAGTTTTATCAAATCATGCCAGAAAAACTGTCATGATATTGCTCAGTTTTTTTGTTTTTTGTTTTACTATAGTTTACTGTCTGCACAATATTTCTACGATCGCACACTGTGCAGTCAGGTTAAATGACAAAAGCCAGTAGAAGTGTTTCAGCTCATTATCTGAAACAGATCCTAACTAAAAGGATGAAGTACATATGAGAGACTCCATTCTTCTTGCCAAGATCCTTTTGATTTCCTGTGGTGAAAATATTATCCAATCAGATTCAATGTTTCCCTAATCGCATGGATAGAGCCCTTCAGGCAGGGAGTGTGTGTGTGTGTGTGTGTGTGTGTGTGTGTGTGTGTGTGTGTGTGTGTGTGTGTGTGTGTGTGTGTGTGTGTGTGTCTGAGCATGAAAGGGAGAGGGGGACAGAGACGGTGGAGGAGAAAATGAAAGAGTAAAAGCGAAGGAGCGATAGGAGAGATGTTGTAAAATTAGCCATGCTGTCAGAGCAGTTTACACTTGGCTTTGCAGGAATTGTCATCAGTGTAGCAGACTCAGGGAAGTCCCCCTCGCTCTATCATCTTGCCTGCAGTGAGATTCAGGCTCTCTCTTTCTATCCCTCTCTCTCTGCCTGGACAAACTGATTAGATGACAAATTGCCAAAGCTCCCAATGAATCTGGATAAAAACAGCATTCAGTAACAGTCAAGGATCATCAGACAAAGTTACCTGTGTCTGTGTGTGTGTGTGTGTGTGTGTGTTTGTTTCTGGTTGTCGGAGATTTGCACAACATTAGTCTCCACACTGAAATGTATTTCCCAAAATGACAAACTATTCCATTAAAGCCAAAAACACACCTTCAGTTTGTTTTCTCAGCATAAACATGACTTTTCCAAAGGCTTTTTCAAAGAAAAAGTATTTTGCAACATTATTATATATAGGTACATATAGTATAGGCTATTTTTGAACTACTACAAAACATACAAAAAGAATATTATTTTGATATGAAGAGAACTAAATTTACTTTTTTGATTCATTAATCTGACAAATTGTTTCTTGCTTAAATCCGTGAGCTAAAGCAAAAACATAACGTAACCATAGTAAATTTAGATGTTGCTGTGAACACTAAGCATATATTGGAAGTTAAAAAGTAAATTACCCAAATACATAAAATAACAAATCTGTTCCCTCCAATGGCAAAAAAATGAAGGCGTCCCTCCTCTTTGACGAGACCAATCCCTGCCTGTCTCTATGGCAAATTCTCTCTCAGAAAAAAATAAAAAATAAAATCCACACACAAAAGCCGAAGAGGGCTCGCTCGGCTTTTTCCGGTCAAAGTCGGAATCAGAGCCAAGAGCCCCTGCCTGGACTGTGACGCGCGGCAGACACATCAATCGGGTCTTGACTTGTGGGTTTAGATTGTTTACATCCAATCAAACAAGTAAGAAAGGAAGTAGTCTTCTGCTGAAATGGACACCGCTAACCAGGTGCGTAAATAAACGAAAAGAAAGATCATGTTGACTCAGAGATGTAAACAGTTACCTGCTAAATTGGCCAATGTATCGTTAATTGGTAATAGAAATGAGAATGCTTTTCTCCTCCCTCTGTGCCTTTTGCAGCTTGCATCTGCGGGGACGTTTCAAGTGCTAAAATTACCTCTGGGATTTATCCGTGTTTTGGAGTGGGTGAGTTGGAACTTTGATTTTGTTTGCATGCAATAACTTCCCAGTGCACTGTTAATACATCAATGAATTATATAATATAGGATGCGATGAGTGCCTATGGTGGTGTTAGTGCTCCTGCACTGAGTAAACATCTGGTTTGGTCTTGATAAATTCCTCCGTCTCTCTGCTGAAACTTAAATTTTTATCACATCTATTGGGTTTTGCGCCTTAATGGTGGTGTTTGTGTTATTTACCCGCAATCAGCTTGACTGTGATCCGTTTCACCGTGACTAAATGGCTCAAGTTTATGTAAGGATTTACAGCTCCGTGGGAACTAGATGACATTGGAAACCGCTATGAAGCTTTTCAATTATGCGTATTTTGGATGCGTTGTGCCAACCCAGTGCGTTTTGCGCCAGTCTACGAAAAAAATGCCCCATTTTACCCCAAGTGAAATGATATAACAGGGATCAACAATAAGAACGGGGTGTCCTAGCGCTGACTGAATCAAAGCTTTACTACCTCTTTCTGTCTGGGTGCCGTTTGTAGACTCTCGTGTTTATTGTACACTGCAGAGAAGCCTAGAGGCAAAAAGAGATAAGTGATTTCCTTTGATGTGAGTTTAGAGAAATTACTGTAGCCATGAGGGTATTGAGCTTGTGCACAAATAGGATGTGTGCATGTGTGCGTGTGTGTGTGAGATAGAGAGTGTGTGAGCTTGTCTCTCTCACTTTTATAAATGCCATCAAATGTGCAGAGAATCCTCAAGCAGCAGTCTCTGTTCCAGAAAAATCAAATAGAAGCAGATTTTTATTTATTTGTTTGATATGCAAAGGGAGTGAACCTCACTCCAACTCACTTTCATCAGACGTGTAACATTTTAGGCGAGATAGGGCAGATGTCTATCAGTGAGGTGAGTTCCCGAGTGCATCTGTTTCAGCTGTTTGTGTGTGTGTGACCAGATTCACTGTGATATTTGTGGGCCAGAGCCAAAGAACAAGCAGATGATCCAAAGCACCATCTGTATGATGAAGATAACAGTCTGACATAGCTCCCTCTGTGTGTCTTCAAGTTGTGTATGTGTGTGTGTGGCGGAGGGCAGCATGTGTGATTGTGTGAGCATGACTGCACACTGTCCAGTGACATCCGGTGACATATAGATCCACCAATCACCTGGTATAGCTCACACGCACACACACACACACACACACAAACAAACATCACAAGGGCAGGCTACCTCCACAGCTTCATGGCACTGTTATAAAAGTGACCTTTTCCTTGCTGCATCTTTTTTTCACCCTCCCCCACATCTTAAGAGAGGGAAACTTTTCCAACACCTCTGCTGGACAGTGGGCTCATAAAAATGCAAACAATTCAAATTGCGACCCATGTATTCTAATTTATTCTGTAGCACATACAGTGGTGAAGCTGGGGTCAGGCTGTTCCTCTCTAACTCAATAGCATTAAAAATTCAGAACTAAGAGTCTCCTCTTCCTATTCACCTGGCCACTTCACTAACAAATCAAACAAAGTCTTAAGATAAAATAAACAGGGATCATGCCTGATGCAATGGATGACACTAACAGTGCTTTTAAAAAGGAAACAAACAGATAGAACCTTGCAATGGGATCACACCAGCCGCAATGCCATCAACATGTCGCTGTTCCAACCCATGAGTATTCAGTAGCCATTTTTACGTAATTTATAATAACTTAGCCTTCATTATCTTCAGCTCAGCTACACATCTGTAATGCTTCTTGGCTGTATTTTGCACGGTGGCAATGTTATTATATTGACAAAATCTGCCCACAGACAGACATATAAACCCCTGCCATCATGCTTAAAACTGCCTCTGTGGTAGTTCCCACTACAGTGAATGTCTCCGAGAGGACCACTCTTTGCCATGGCGACACACACACATGGACTCACAAAGTGAAAACAATACCAGCCACGCTGCCGCAGCTGGTAATAACCCCAAATTTGTAAGTTTTACATGTCCCAGTCTGAGGTCCCAGTTGGATGTGAGGCGTGAGGAGCCTGCAGGGACAGTTTCCCACTGTCCTCAGCAAGTGACATCCAGCTGGGACATGATGCCTCTCTAACAGCAGCATCTGACACTGGAGGATGAAGAAATTATGAGCTAAGTATGATCACATGCTGAAAATAACAAGTAAATTATATCTGTCATTGAAAACACTTTGCATTGATGCCACAGCACAGTCTAGTTGACCAACACAGTTTCCTGCTTGTGTAATTAATTACTAACGGTGTAATTATTTGGACATTCACCACAGTGGTCATGTATGTGTGTTTTCATGCATGCATATACAGTATGTATGTATATATGCAGCTGACCTTAAACTGACACAGCAGTCACTTGTGAAGAGTCTGTAAAAGCATGAAAATAATGTTTACTTCAATCATGCTTCCTAATCCAAAGGCCTGCAGTGAATTTCTTTGCACATTACAACACCAGCAGAAACACGTCTGTCAGTTTGGTTTGTTTATGTGCCTCCAGGCTCTAAAGGCTTTTGTTAGGGCAGCGATTGACATTTACTTTGTTAATTATAATGAACCCTTGACTGTATGGCTGATTGGTCATGTGGACAAACAGAAGGTTGTTTAAAGGTTCAGTCAAGATGTTGCTGTAGACTGGTAGGTTTCCTACAGCTTCAGTCAGAACTGGGTCTGCGCATGGGTAAGGCAAATTCATAATCAGCCATGTCTGCAGGAGATTCTCTTGGCCTGTTTGGCACACTGTCAGTGGCTGGCATATTCTGCTCCAAACAGCTGTAAGGTCCCCTCCTTTCCACCATGGACCAACTCAAGCAGAAGCTGTCCTTTGAGATGTGCCCAAACTCTTCACTGCGCGCGTGTGTGTGTGTCTTCATATATATATGTGTGTGTGTGTGCATGTGTGTGTTTGAGAGAGATGGAAGGAGAAAGAGAGCAAAATTGTTCAGTTGATTGAGCACATGATGCAAATGATATACATGCATTTGCTATGCGCTGAAGCATTGTCGTGACTGTTACATCATCTCACACTGCAGATTTGCAAGTACTGTATTGACTCAGAGGCTTCCTGTACTGTGCAAAAACTCAGGCTGATGAGTCACAAACAATGAGTTCATCATGAGTCTTATTTATGAGTAAGGGTCCTCCTCTCATCCAAAACCCAGGACTGACCCACTGTGAAGTCGTCCTCAGTACCTTACTGTACGCCACTTTAGTTTGCCTTGGGGTTGGCACAGCATCGTGTGTTTGTGTGTGTACCAGATAAAACTGTGCCACAACAGAGGCTTATTGGTTTCAGCTACTGCTTGGACCTGACTGGAGAATTATCTCCAACACAGAATACATATGTGTAAAATTTAAAAAAAAAAAAAAGGCCATTCTAAGTCTGGTCCCTGTAGTTTTTGTTGCCATGCCTGTTGACTGTTATTTACAATGATAACATCGAGTGAACTGTTTTTTTGTAGTATAGCACAGTGGCAACTCTTCTCCAAAGAAATGATCATCTCAAGTTAAATTCAAGAGAGTTAAACTTTTTATGCAGATTGAATCAGTATTTTGAGTTTATTAACCTTATAGTTCTGAGGCACTCAGACGCTCCGTTATGTGGGTCAGGTAGTTTGGCAAAAATCAGGTGTAAAAATCCCTATGTTACACCTGCTATTTCACTGTGATAGAACAATCAGTCAGTGAAAGATATTTCATATCTTCTGTTACTCATATCATATTCAGGTTGGAGCTACAGGTTGTGGAAATTAATTAGACTTAATCTTAATTAATGTTCATGTTGATTACTTTAGTAGCTGCCACTAAAACTGTAGTGTCTCTGGCTTCTCAGGCAAAAAGAGTTGATCACAGAGCTACAATGAATCTTTGATTTGTATTTATTTATAGGTTAAGTCACTTGCTAGTAATTGAAGCTGAAGTTAATCAGATTTAATAAGCGATTCAAAAGGAATTGGATTTGATAAGTGGATTTGATTCTGGATTCAGATTTGATAAAATGCTATTGAACCCCAACCCTACCCCAAAGTGACATGTCTCAGGCAAAGCTCCAGCATCCTCCCCACCTGATGAACCATAAATGGCATGACAAAATGATCTTTTGTTCATTGCAGCGTAGAGCTAGTTGCACGAGTGTTATTGTACAATATTACTTATTTAAAAATCTATCTGATGAAGTTTCATAAAATGATTCTAGCAAGAAATTCTTCTCTGTCATAATGTCAGTTTATCAGAACTGAAGCACATGTAGTCTAAGAAATATTAACAAATTGTTGTTAATTTGACTTTATCATAATTTATTAGCAGAATCCGAAGTGATGTGTAGATGCTGAATGCTGATTAACAGAAAATATTTTACAGTTGCCCAGTCATTAAAACTGCTTGTGATATATTTTCTGTCAATCAGCAAATCTGTTAATCAGCATTCACCATCTACATGTCACTTCGGATTCTGCTAATAAATCCTAGTGACATTAATTCTTTTTGCATGTCATATTACTGCTGCACATATTCATTGCAAATGCCCTTAGAGTCAAAGCTGTTATACCTAGTGTATGTTAGGCCATTGTATAAGTAAATATGTGATGCTCATTCATAGATTCATTTTAGTCAGAAATAATCTGAAATGTTTCTCTGATTAATGCAGACATCTTTTGGGCGTGGAGCCCTAATCACCAAACATGACACTGAATGAATATTATTGCAAAACTGAGTGAGACAAGCCAGAATTACTCTGTAGTTATGCAAAAACACACCACAAATTAAACAACTTTTGAATACTGTGGCACTGGCAAAATTAGATTCAACTCTTCTCCGGAAAAGCAATCTCTGTTTTTTTTTCTCTCTTTCTCTTTCTCTCTCTATTCTCTTGTCACATTTTGTGTTGTTTCTCCTCTGACCTATCACCTTGGTAATGTGTTACAGTGAAGGGTTTGACAGATTTCTGCACAATGGTCACGATAAACATTTGCATGGAGGAATAAGCGTACACACATACACACACACACACACCCCAAAGGAAAACAAGGGAAAGCAGGGAGATGCAGAGAGATTGTCGACAGCTGCTGACAGATATCACAAGAGACTTGCCAGGTCAAAGATCTGTTTTTCAGCTTTGAAATCACTCATTCCCTTTTGACAAGGGGACATGAGGCGGGGGGGAAAAGTGACACCTCTGGATGACATCAGGCTTGAACATTTAAACAAACATTTACATCTCAGTGTCATGGAGTCGGTTTGGGTTAGGCAGGTGAATTAGAGCACTAATGTCTTTTAGACACACAGCAAATCAGTATGAGAGGCTATTTCACCTCTCTGTCAGATGTTGTTAGGAAAAAAAAGTGGAAAGTGGAAACTTATGCAAAAAAATCTCAACATTCTCCGCAGCAGGTGAAGTCTGTCATCTCTGATATCTGTCAGTCAGTGTAATCTGCAAAGTCCGATATTGTCTGATGCTTGATATCATTAAAATGTTGATTGTCCAGTTGTTTGGAGGTGAAAAAGCACACTGGGTTTGAATTGCTCGCTCCAGCTCACCTTTTCAGTTGTTACACAAATACTTGTAGTACTTTTCATGTGCACAACTGAGTGCAACACTGTGGATTTTTTTCCAGGAGAGACTGAAGAGTCTGAAAATAAGCACTATTATCCCCATATTTATTGTGTCTCTTCCTTCGTGTCTCAAAAACATAGTTGTAACTGACTATAGAAGTTCAACAAAGGCCTGGTAGACACAGTGTAATTTAATACTGACTTGAACACACGAGGATGTTTGTATTTCTAGCAATTAAAATGGATATTTATGGACCTTCTTTGTGTAACATTACGGTTTGGTCCTAATTTTCTCCACCTTGAGGTTTTAGATTATTGGGCTCTCGCCTTTTTCCCATCCAGAGATGAGATCATACTCTGTAATTACAGAATCACTACATGGAGGATATGTTCGCTATTAGTCACTGAAGTAACATAATCACATTGTATACAGTATGTATTAGTTTGGACCCTGAAAACAGAAAGCAGAGTCATTTCACTTTTCATTTCACTATAACCTCATCATTTCCAGTGTGGTCTTAAAATAAGCTTGGTGCGTTGTGGTAGCTGATGAGCTCCTGGATGTGACGTGGCCTTTCCTGACCCATCAGGTCAGAACTGGACCACTGCCTCCCCATCAACCCTCAGATGATGGTCCGCCATCTGTGACTCAGGGAAAGGTTAGCTTGTCTTCTCCTGTAGGTGGGCATGTCTTTTCAAAGGAGACATCCCACACACAACACAGTACATGGAAGAGCACAGGTGTTGAGGCAGTGTGTACACAGACAAGAGCATAAAGAAATGGAAATGCCACAAAGACACACTGTATTTATATTATTATATTACTGAGATTAAACTGTAAATGGAAACTTTGTGTTGTTTTAAAAAAAAAGGCAAAAAAAACATCAAATCCTCCTTGGGAGGGAGTTTGTTTTTTTTTTTCAGAATGTGGTTGCCAGGAGCAGTAAAGGTTTTTCACTCTGATTTAAGAAATATTTCAAGAGGGTTTGTTTCTGTAAGTTGACTAACAGCTGCTTAGTCATCCACCTCCTGCAAAACTTGGCGCCATTTTTCTTTTGCTGTTTTTCAAGACTGTGCCTTGGTAGCTTGTGCACAAAAACAGACCTATTTGAGTGCTGAACAAATCTGAGATGTGGGCAGTAAGTAAGAGAAACCAGGATACCAAACTCCCTGAGATGCAGAAAAAGTTCCTTTAGAGGTAAGAGTGACATCTTCCAAGCAGAGACCAAACAAGATTAACCATATCTCCCACCACCTGATCCAGCTGACTGATCATCTGTTCTACTGCCCAACACACAGAGCTGTGCATCCGATGATGTGACTACAAATTAAATCAAATCATTAACCTGTACTATTGATGATAAATACAGGTTTACATGGTCTTTGTTGTGCACAGTCTATGACTATCAAGTCCAATAGTCAAACACCACCATATAGAGAGCCAAAGTTCCAGGAGTAATAAAAAACCTTATCCAAACCTGGCCCTGTACATGGACTTCTAATATTCAGTTTAGAAGTGTGTTAGGATCTGACATGATTTTCTCCAGATTTAGATTTAGATGTAAACCCACCACCATATAGAAACACACATAGGCACACATAGTGGGTTTGTGGTGCGTTTCCATCAGGTGCCCCCAGCTTTATAAGTGCAGTGACTGTCCCCTCAGGGCACAGGAGCCAGGTTCCAGCCAGGTCACCTGAATGAGTAGCCATGGAAACCCCATGGGGAGAAGAGGAGCACCAAGAAGGAACACTGTTACAAAAATAAATGTAGATTTTCTGCTTGCTTGTGGTCAGTCAAGCTTACAGAGGGGGAGACCAGAGAGATAGAAGGAAATATGAATCTGGGATGTGCAGGGCACAAGGCAATCCTCATGCAGGGAGGGATTAGCTGCTGCTAAATGAGCTACTGATTTTGTTCTTTGGTGTTGCCAAAGCAAAGATCAGACAGCTTTCACATGAAGGATTGTGGATGTCACCTCTTTGTGTAACTTGCTCTGTCGTCAGTGAAGTAGTTGGGATTTTCTGACCAATGCACCAGCCAAGATCAGTTTCACTGAAGTATAATCACATCAGTTTGATGAGTAGGAAAAAAACGCTTTGTCTTGAGTGTGACAGTGAGGATGTAATTGACAAGGTGTCATCTGCTCTTGTTCTGTTCAGCTTCTTCTGTCAAAATTCTAATATGAAACTTATCATGGGAAAGGAAGCTTTTTTCTTGTGATTTTAAGTGAATTAAAAACAAAAAAATCACAAAAACTAGATACTACATTAACTTATATATCTTATATATCTTAACACTGGTTAGTCAGAGTGTTATCCCTCATCACTGTTTTGTAACATTTCAGTTCAAATGTGCATCGGACTGTTCATCCCACTCTGCTTTCATTTCTGATGTGTGTTTGTTGATTTGTTTTGTGCTTAACTAGCTGGCATCAAATTGCTCATGATTGCACACTGGCAGACCGCAGCAGTGAGAGCAAGTGAGACTGTGTGTGTGTGTGTGTGTGTGTGTGGCTAATGTTTCTGCCTGAGTGGAGAGAGGGATATTTTTACTCTATGTTCATATGTATACAGAGTGCGTGCTCCCATCTAGGTCCTTAAACAGTTAAACACACACACATTCACAGAGCGGACAGACACACATGCAGCCATGCACACACAAACATGGACATAAAAAAGAATGGAAATACTGTTTGAATACACAGGCGTGAATACAACGTGAAGAACGCAAACAGACTGGAGATGTACTGTCTGGCAAAAAATTCAGGTTCCATACTGGTGACATTTTAGTCAATTATTTCCACCAGATCCATCCATGTCTTTCTGTCAGTCTCCCTAACGCTACATCTGCCTCCATCTAAGACTTTAAAGTAGAATCTCTATGACTCAGTTTTGTCTTCGGTCTTTAACATCATAAAGACTTGGAAAATACTTTCAAACATTTGTCACCCAAAAGTAAATGCAGAAATTGGCCCCCTACTCTACAGCTACTCTGGCTAAATGCGTCTACTTAGGGGCAACTTGTGGGCTAACCAAACTAGCTGCCTTTTCATCTACCATAATATACATTACATAGTATGTACACATTATGTAACCCCAATATTCACATTCTTTCATCTGAGTTTTTTGGCCTCTACCAACCTTTGATGGAAATATCTGGCTCTTTAGCTGTTTTCAGTTTGTCGCTACTGTGTCTGTCTGTCTGTGTTCGGTGCTGAACAGGCATTGGATTTTTAGAGGGTTTTTTATTCACTCAAAACAGAAAAATTCTCTATAAATTTCTCTGTAAAGGACCAGTGTGTAGAATCGCTTTCCAAGCATGTAGGAGAACCTACAGAGGCCTTCATGTAACGTAAAACGTGAAAGACGCCTTCTGAAGCCAGTGTTTGGTTTGTCTGTTCTGGGCTACTGTAGAAACATGGCGGACTCTGTGGAAGAGGACGTGTTTCCATTGTAGATGTGAAGAGCTCATTCTACGATAGCAAAAACACAATGATTCTTAGTTTCAGGTGATTAGACACTAATAAAAGCATAATTAGGAATATTATATATATTCTATTTCTGCCAATAGATCCCCATAAATCCTACACACTGGTCCTTTAAGTCACATTTTGATGTTTGTTGCTGCAGTGTGGCCCTCCCTGGTACTGTATCCCAGAGTGAGCAGGTTAGAAAATAACTTGGAGGTTCTTCTGAGCTGACTCACAACAAAATTTTCCTTACATTTGTTATATTGTATATGTTCTAGCCTTACAAATTTATTGCAGTTTGGTGTGTTTTATTATTTATTTTATGTTTTTTAAATGGTCTTAACTTAAATTTCAGGTAGCAACTTAATAAGGTCTTACATTTACTTTTCCAGTACCTCAATCTGTTCCCTATTCAGATCACACAAGTAGTTTTTAGAGTAGTTTGACTCTAATTTGTAGTAGAGGATAAGCAATTTGAGAGAGCTGTGCTTCCCTCTTTCGATCTGTCTCACTCTGTTTCATCTATCTTTTTCTTTCTGTCTTCATAAAGAGTGTCCTAGATTTTTTTTTTCCTCTCCAAGTCAGGCAAAGAGAGGGGCTGAACATCTGAGGCGTTTTTCTCCTCCTGAGGCAGCCACTTGACACCCGCAACGATTCATATCAACTTGAATAGAGCAGGTGGACGGTGTGTGTGTGTGTAGGTGTAGCATCTGTGAGGACGGTTTTGCAGAAAATGTCAAGTGCAGCTCATCAGTGAATGCACCTTTTAGCTTGTCTGCCACTTAACGTGATCCTCACCTCCCCACTCGGTTCTACCTCCGCCGCTTCCTCTGCCGCTCTTATCAGATCCTCTTGTTTAAACAGCTCCTCTGTTTTCTCTTCTTATTTTATTTATTTTACAGCCAAATATTCTTCATTTTACCAGGCCACCATTCCTTAAATATTCTGTCTTTGTGTCGTTTCTTTGCCTGGTTCATCATTTTTACCACACCCTATTTGTTTTCCTGTTTTCCACAGAGGAGGCTATTTGTCCTGGACAGTGGGTCTGATGGCTGGTGGTCATGTCTGCCCTGAAGCTTGAGGATACATTTCATAATCCTCAGCCAGCCTCCACTCTTCCGTAGCATTCACCCATTTGAGTCTCCCCTGCATCAAGTTCTCCTCAGACAGAATCCTTGCACTCTTGTCCACATCCACTGATTTAAATCTGTAGATAACATCACAAGCTGTACTTTTTATCTTATTGAAATGCATTGATATACCTTATTTTGGTTTGAAAGCAAATTATGATCTTCACATTAGTACCGTGCTGCTCAGTGCCATGTAGGTCAGTGGAGAAGAGGGCAAACAGAGAGAGATATTTCAGAGCTTTGTTTGCACTGCAGACGGTTTTCATTCCTCTACTCTGACTTTTCTCTGTATCTGTCTCTCTCTCTTTCTCTCTTGCTTTCCCTCCCTTTCTATCTCTTGTTCCCTGAGGAGCCCAGCTGGGAGAGGCAGATAAACACACGGGGGCGTGGGGCTTAGCACCCACCCTCCTTTCCACAATGCCACGCTCTCCTGTTCAAAGGCCCCCGCCAGAAATGAGAGGGGCTAAACCCAAGCCGAAAATCACAGGGAGAGGAGGCAGCTGCAGGAGAGAGAGAGTATATAGACATAGAGAGAAAGAGAGATGTTTATCTGAGGCTGTTTGTGATAATTACGAGGGAGTATTTATTCTGGTCACTTTTCTTTTACCGTTTGTTCTGACAAGCACATGCTACAGTGTGCATGTATGGCGTTTATGAGATCTTTTCGCTGCCTGTAAGTGCTGCATATTTGAATTTGTTATGTGTGTGTGTAGACATATGAGCACATTTCTTTTGTCTTCTTTTGGCCTATCATTTGTCATGACCAAAGTCAAAAAAAGTGGATCACATAAGCTGTTTTCTACTGAACTCTGAACTCTGGGGTGTAAGAAGTCTTTGCCCTTTCACCCCTACAGCACACAACTGGAGAATGTTTGTGTGTTCAAACCTACTGGAAATACTCCCTTTGGTTTAGGTGAGGGGTGACGCCTGGGTAGAATGTGCAGGAGGCAGGATAGAAATGTCATCAGCATGGCCACTCACTCACCGTGAATTCACCGGTTCAACTGATTTGGACGTTTGCGTTCACACATACAGCTCCTCTGGGTAATGTCTAGGAAAGTTTGGGGCTTCAGTGCCTGTGTGAAAGCAGCTTAAAAACACTTCAGTAGAGGAATTCCCTGCAGAGGTTCCAGCTGTGTACCTTGACACCCAGGTAAGCAGCATTCATCCTCCACCTGAGGCCTGAAGCTGCAGGAAGCAAGTGGAAAGTGGAGCCCCCGGTTCATCATACGGCATTTGGCTTTGATCTGAGCAGACCTTATCCATGCAGCCAAACCTAGCTTATAGTCCTTTGTGACCTAGATGCCAATTAGATTATTGCAACAATGCCCTTGTGAGCAGGTATTCAACAGTAGCTAACAATAGTTACTTAGCCGTAATGTGAAGACAAGGACTAAAGAAACATGAGGATAATAGACATGGATCTCTTTTCATATCTGCTGAAATCTCTTTTGTTGTGTGCACGTGGGTCTGGATTTATCAGCTGTGACAAAGCTATGATATAACAATCGAACGGTCAACCAGTTCTCTCGAACAACTCGCCTGTTACAAAAATCATATTTTGATTAAAGGTTATCTTCACTGTTCTCACTGATCTCAGTGTAGACTGTGAACAAAGGCTCTGTCCTGCTTGGTTTGAAGGATGAATTCATCAGAAAGTAACAAGTAGCCACTACACTTGAATCTACCCCACGTGGAGATTTGATGGATGGATTGTCCTAAACTCAGTGAATGCATTCAGCCACAAGGTGGCATAAACCATCTGATAGTGATTTTTAGCTCGCTTCATGTGATGAGTTAAATGGCTAACATATCTTGGGCTGTTAGGTTCCTAACTTCTTACAATATGTCATACCAGTTCTTTTTTGTTGCTTATAAAAATTTGGGTACCTCAAAAAATCCATAGGGCTGGATTTTCCTTTGTCATCAGTCCAGTTAAACTTGGCAGAGAAGAAAACATGTTCTTTTTTGAAACACAAACCAGATGAAGATAATACTCTTCCTTACTAAATGCTGCATTTTCCACCCTGGACAATCTGAAATGCTGGTTTACATCAAGTTTTATTGGGTTTTAGTGAGACATAGAACTAGGTGTCATCCGCATAGCAGTGGAGTTAATGTAGACACTTGCTTGAGACAAGCGTGCACACACTTAATCTATTCATACTGCAAGAACATGCTCACACATATTCCCAGGATGAGAGTGGGTAGCTGAACGATCTGTTTGCGCCCTCCAGAGGCTGAGGGGCTCTCAGTCTAAAGTGACATTTCCTCCCCAGCTGTTGGCAAGCTGCACGTCCAGCTGCCTGTAATATGGGAACGGGGAGGCTCGCGCTAACCAGGCGTCAGGTCTGATTATGGTGATCATGGTTGTGAGAACTCTTGAGGCTATAAAAGCTTTATAAGGAAAAGCTGGGCTGAGAAAGAGAGAGAGGGAGAGAGAGAGAGAGAGAGAGAGAGAGAGAACATACTAGGGGCAGGGGTTGTGTGTGTTCGAAGGTTGGATATGTGTATTTGTCTGTGATTATATATTTGCAGCATTTCCATGTTTGTTGGTTATAACCAACCCAATTGCCAATTTTAACTCCCAAGGCACCAAAACCAAAAGGGAAACATAATTTGGTACAGGTGTACAGGAGTGTGCCATCAGTATTCTTAAATATAAAATCCTCACATCATGTATCAGTTAGATTTTAATCAAAAAAACTACTATCTGTACTATGTAACTACTATGTGGCTTAAAGTTTGACATTTACATAGTGAATTGTATTGTACATCATCTGCCATAGAGCCCTGGAGCTATAAGGAAGCTGTATGTTTTGTGTAAATTTTACCAGTCGTGCACACAAAACTGCTACACTTCATGTCATTAAACCTGCTTATCACTTTTAGAGCAAAGCGGAGAGAGAAGAGCTAATTATCCCTCTTCTGTTTATCAAATGAGGCAGGCAAAGCCGTGGCAAAACTTTTCTGCTCACAGCTCCATAATGATGTCTCTTTGGGCCACAGTATTGTTGGAGAGGGCAGCAGAGGCAGCGAGTTAATTTAAAAACAGCAGCGTTAGGGATTGTCTGTGATCGTATGGTATACTTTGACTAACTCACGCTGTGTAATGCATTTTCTCAGTTGTAGTGTTTAGAGACCAGTGTTATGACACCCTTGATAAATGAGGGTTAGTATGTGTTTTTATATTATTGAAAGTGATGATATGAAGACTTAATTTATTGTATTAGCATCCGATGTGTGAAGGCGAACAGCCAGCTTTAAGTATGCCACTGTACATGTTAGCAGGTTCAGCTTGAGCAAATGCATTTGTCTGCTGTCAGTGATGTGTTGAGCTTCTTGTTAAGGAGCTATTTTTGCTGCTTTTCAGAATATTGTCCCTTTATTAGACTCATAATTCCTGTTCTTAATCGTTCTCATCATGTAATATAATTTGTAATGCTTATCTGTGGTACTTGTACTTTGAGCGTTTCCATTTTATACTAATTTATACCTTAATTCCACTACATTTTAGAAAGAGGTGTTGACCTTTGAACTCCACTTTCATCAACTCAAGCTTTGCTCAACCAGAAGCAACATTAAAAAGCTGTTTATAGTGCCAATGTGACACAAAGATGTGACCTGTGACCACCCAGCATCACCCCAGTTTGTGGGTCCAGTCTATGTCCTGGGTTTTATTATTTTTTGTTGCTTTAAGTCAGGTATAAGTACATGACCTACTTACTTTTTCCTCTATCCTCATGGTCCTAACTCACTTTCTCTTTCCATTTCTTTCTTTCTTACCTCATAATAATCACAGAAGCTGTAGATGGTTGAATGGTAGAGGAGTGAAGAGACGTGAGACAGGGTGAAGCAAACATTTATACTCAGCCACACAACAACACACACACACACACTGCTGTGCTTTCCTAAGGCAGCCTCTTCCAGCTTCTGTTTCATTATCACAATGCTTCTGGGAGCCCAGTAGCATAACAAAGCTGTATTATACTGTATCCTCCCCTCTTCAGTCAGTATGGTTGTAATTGCTCCAGTGAGATCTTTTTTCTTTTTTCTTTTTTTTGTGGATATAGATTTTCAACAAACACTGTGGATAGTTTTTCAATATGTGATCATTCTGTTTGTCATCAAACTGTATTATAATTAGTAATAGAGGATAAACTGTTAAATCTATATTGATTAGGTTTAAGACTGAATTTTGTCTTTGTTTCACTTCAACCACTTATTGTCCTTCTCTGCTACACTTCTAATGCAGTTTTATTGGCCAGATTAATTCTTATAATTCCTGTTCTTAGATTCTTTTAGGCTGTTTTTGCTCTTGTGTTGATGTTTACATGCACTGAATGGATGTGTTTTTCAGTAAGTGTGGTGGTGAAGTTATTATCACAGTGGATGGAGCACAAACGGGGCTCTCTTCCTCCAGACTCTGAGACTCTGTCCTAATTCAGCTCAGCCCACACACTCACTGCAGCTATTGCAGTTCATGTGCTGATGTGGCCAAAAAATGCTATCAGTTGGTGTTAAATTGGCTTAACAGCAGAGAAATTGTTGAGATGTCCATAAGCAAAGTGTTTAAAGTGAGGACTGCAGATCCTCACCATTTGTTACTGGAGCCTGGTAGAAGAAATTAACTCCAGTTATGGTTTCTGTGTTTCCTGTGACTCCATTTTGAGGTGTAAAACTCTTCATGCAACAAACTCTTAAAGTCATACTCCAGTAGAATCGGGTAAAAATATTAATGCTGCACTTACCAATATTTTTCTATTAATGATGGATCAAATTATAATGTGCGAAGTGAGAAGTGTTGCTGGTAGTGACAAGCTAATAGAGAATTATCACTCAACTCTACAATTGATCTCAGATAGACAAAGCGTTTTAGCCTCTTTCAAATACTTGTTTTGATTTTTTTGGGCCACCAACTTCATTGTTTTGATTAACCCCCACAGTTAACATCAGTTCTGCTCACAGCAGCAGCAGGCTGATGTTGTCAGCAAGCATTACCTGTCCAAAACAGCAGACAGGCAAAGTCTTCAACTAGTTGGTGAACATGGTGAAATGTTTAGAAACCTAATAACAAGGTATTTTCCTTAGGGAGTTGCACTGCACTGCACTAACTGCACTGCAGTGTGTGAACATACTTATATGTATGGTCACACACCAGCATTAGCACTGTGTTATCACACAAAACAGCCTGTAGTTTATGTGGTTGATTCACATAAACAACAGGCTTCCACAAAAAGGCCACCGTCTCTACTGGAGTCCAGACATCATCAATTAACAAATTTCAGCTTTAAGTCTCTAAACAGTATAAAAAACAACAACAACAAAAGCAACAGCTGTGTCTGATTTGGTACTACAGTGTCAAGAAAGTGATTTTATCTTTAACTAAAAATGCTGTGTCTAAAAGAACTGAAACTGACCCCAATCCAATGTTAATGTGTCTCTAGTAAAAACCAGTGGGATTAATACTCTGCCCACACGTCAGTCTACTACAAAGTAAAGCACTGTCTCCTGGATCATGGTCTGGGTGGTAATCGCATGAAAAAAAAAAATCTCATTCCCAGTAGTTTGTAGACCCTATTTCCTCCTCCTTGCTGAGGAGCCAGCTCAATATCTGCGCTACTGGAGAGGCAGCAAAGCTCCGAGCCAAGAGCCGGCACTGTTCTCAGGCCTCTGATAATGTAATTCATTAGAGCTGATGCTGCTGTTCTCACAGTTGTCCTCCTTGTAACAGCACGTTGAGACAGATACAGAGGGGCTGAGACAGAAAGCTGTGGGTCTGATGACATTGTGACAGCATCACCTTGTCGCAAGTGGGTGTGTGTGACTGTGTGTACATGCAAATATGGTGCTTGGTCTGCATGAAGTGGCAATAGAACTGTGCTTTGCAAGTTATCTGTTGCCTCACTGCAAATCAGTTGTGCTTCAGAGACATTTTCAGAGCAGGCATCTGATTTTTGTCTTCTTTATTTCATTGTGCAGCTTTTTGCCATTTTTGCTTTCGCGACATGTGGGGGCTACTCTGGGCAGCTGAGGGTCAGCGTGGACTGCATGGAGAAGGCCAGCAGCAACCTCAGCATCGGCATCGACTTTGCTTATCCATTTAGGTGAGTGGGCTTCGTTCGTAGTCTCAGGGTTTGATGGCAGGAGTGTGAACCTGTGTTTACTCCGATGCTAACACAGTATGTGATGATTCCAGTCACACTGGCTCTTATGAATGCTCCCAAACTTAGAATAACACTGAACTTACTGATGTTAGGTGTTAAAACGGGATTGCAGTTATCAGAGAATCTTCAGAGTTTGCTGAACCACATAGGGTATTTTTACTTTCCAGTAGAAAGACCTATTTAGGTAAAACAGTAGGATTAAACCACTGTACCTTTCTCTGTGTTTGCCAGGTTATACCAGGTGTCCTTCGAAGCGCCCGTGTGTGAAGGTACGAGGAGGGAGCGCGTGTTCCTCATTGGAGACTATTCATCCTCTGCCGAGTTCTTCGTCACCATTGCTGTGTTTGCGTTCCTCTATTCCCTGATGGCCACCACCGTCTACATCTTCTTACAGAACAAGTACCACGAAAACAATCGAGGACCACTCATTGTGAGTCTAGTGGCCTCTGAACTGGAACCTTTTTATAATATTACCATTGAAATATTTTATTATTCTGTTTGACATCTTGTGCTGACTCTGTCAAAGGAATTATAAAGCCACAAATATCAAATATCTGTACAAAACAAGCACCTTTCATGTCTCAACCTTTCCTGTCGCCTCTCTCGTTCCTGCCCATCAGGACTTTGTAGTGACTGTGGTGTTTTCCTTCATGTGGCTCGTGAGTTCCTCTGCTTGGGCAAAGGCTCTGTCTGATGTGAAAGTGGCCACTGATCCAGATGAGGTGCAGCTCCTCATCTCTGCCTGCAAAGTCCAGACCAACAAGTGTGGCTCTGTGCACGGATCACGCTGGTCCGGTCTCAACACCTCAGTGGTAGGTTTACATGATGTGTGCCCCAGACAGTGAATGAATAAGTAAAATAGACAAGTATCCAATTTTCTGAAGTGTGCTTAGAATTTTGAAGTTGAATTATTTGAAATACTAATCAAGTAAGTGGAAAGCCTTAAACAATTAAGCGCCAGTTCAAGTGTAGAAACTAAAAAAAAGATGTCAGCTGTGGCTTTGATTGAAGTGTAACCATTCAAAGCACTTGGGGTAAGAGTTTCTTGTTCTCTTCCTCTTCAGGTTTTTGGGTTTCTCAACTTTGTTCTGTGGGCTGGAAACATCTGGTTTGTCTTTAAGGAGACCAGTTGGCACAAGGGTGCTTCAAGGTTGGCAGGTGGGGCGTCTGAGAAACAGGCCGGCACCTTTAACCAGCAGCCCTACAACCAGGGAAGCTTTGACCAGTCGGGGAGCTACAACACCCAGGGAAACCTCGGCCAGCCGTCTGAGTACGGCCAGGTGGGAGGGCCCACCTCATACTCCAATCAAATGTAGCTATGCCTTTTTGCTTCATGAGTGGCACTTCTGCATTTTAAACCAGGGCAATCAGTTGTGAAAGGAGAGGAAGAAAGTAGAGTTAACTTTCATCCTCTGCTCAGTTTGTTATCAATCTGTCTTAGCAAAAAAACAACAAACAAAAAAGATGGTCATAAAAAAGGAGTCAAAGGTGTCATAGGACACACATTGTAGATAGTATTGTTGTGTATTGTACAAAATTATTAGATATAGTCTTTTATTTCTTCTCTCTCACAGGTGTTGTTTGCTAAATGTTGTATTTCTTGTAGTTCGAAACTCGTTAGTGACAGTTTCTTTCTCTGTGCTTGGTAATTGACATTCACTGTTTAGACTGGCTGTCTTTTTCAAACTGGTTTGCACTGTGGTGGAAGGAAAAAGTGCTCTATGTTTGTATAATTCTTCAAGTTTTCAAGTGCATGATGTCGTATGTGTGCTAATATGCTCTCTGTGACAGTCAAAAAAAAAAACATGCATTTATCTCTGAAAGTTTACAAATTCACACTGCCCTGACTCATTACTGAAAGTTTATTTTGATCAGCGTTATTCTTTTTTTTTCTTTTTCTTTTTTTAAAAAAATCTAACAGGAACTATATTTTGATAATGGGTATTTCTAATTCAGATATAGATTCAGAACATAATTTAGCGAGTATCTGTTACAAATACATTCCAGCACGTCTGACTAAAAAACCTAAAGCAATAACTGCATACTGAAAAATACACTATACAGGGTTTGTGCAAGAAAAAAGTACAGTATGCAACCATTGCAGCATGTTGTTTCATCACATTGTCATTTTATTTGAATAATGTAAAGAGGGAGGTCGTCTCCTTCGTTGTTTACAAGTGGCCGCTCTTGCTACAAATTACTGTGACTGTTTTCTATGCTATACTCAGACTACTGGAAAATTATAAACATAAGTTATACCTCTCTAAAGCATGTCCACAGTATCCATTTACACTTTTAAAGCCCAGCAAAAAATCACATCAGTATCACAGTGACAATAGAAGAATAGTGAATAGTGGGCTCGTGTACATAGCTAATACTGAGCTTTTGTTTACTTCAAAATCACAATTCAGGTTTGTTCAACTCTAAAAAAAAAAATATGTGCAGTTCATGTAAAGTAATAATCAAAGGATAATACTTGGTTGCTGTTTGTTTACATTAATATGACTTGTGCAACCCTGTTTTTTGACCTCCTAAGCATGTGGCTTGCATCAGTGTAATAAAGCAGATCGATCATCCAGGTATGTATAATAATCTGACGTCCATGATAAATGTGTACGGGTCTATATACTGAGTGTGGGTCATATTTTACAGAAATTCGTGCTAATAAAGATGCACAAATTTCTCCATAAACGACACAATCCCAGGGCCTTGTGTATTTGCTCTTATCTCATTCTCTGGTTTACCTCTGACCTTTGACCTGTTGCCTTGGTTTCCACAGAAACAGGGATGTTTCTTTGTCTGTGAGGTACAATGTGAAGCACAGAGTGAAAGGTTGAATTGTACGCCCTTTCTGTTGGTCAGCAGGAACAGTAATGTGCAGTATTTTCCAGACAAGACAAGCCTTCGTGTACACAACCTCGTCAGCTTCAACAAATTCACGTAGTTAAGAAGCCTTGTTGTTGAATATCCAATGAAAAGTGTAGTTGTCACAGTTTTGTCAGATTAGTTTGTCAGTATAAGGGGGGGTCAAATGTGCCTTGAGATTCAAGAGGGATGCTCTCATGGGAAAATAATTTTTTGTTTCTTGTGAGAAAGAAGCACAACAGCGCTAGCAGCAGTGACACCACTAAAACTTCACTTCTGCATAAATAAATTATACTAAACTGTTCTCAGATAAACACACTAAGTACAGAGACACAGACCCCAAAGATCTACAGTGTTTCCCTTATAAAGAATTCAATTATAGTTTATAACTAGCACAAAGATCAAAACAGATGAAAGTTTTCATTATTTTTATTAGTAGTAGTAGTTATAATAATAGTGGCATACTGTACAAAATAACTGCCCAGAGAAAACAGAAACAAAATGACTGTAGTAACGAGGCCATCTTGTGGCTGCAGTGGATCAATACCATGATCATTTCCTACAGTCTGTAGTATTATGCTGTGTTGTATTGTAAATAATAAGCAATAGCAATAACTGAGAGTGGAAAAAAAGGAGATTCCTTTTACATTTGTAGGGATCTTTATCCCTGCTACAGGACACAATCTGGTAGCTTGTTGGCACAATTTTGTTGGATTACATGAAGACTGCCTGTGTCTGTAGTTTGGAGGGGGCTGATGAAGCAAATCGATGCCACTCTGGCATCTCTGCACCAACAGCTGAGCAAGGTTGGAAGCTCCCTTTTCCCACCTGGAGGAGTCATGCGCGAGACTGGAGAAGGACAGAAACTGTAAAACCCACTTGCTGTTCACTCACAGTGACGAGTGAACTGTGTCCACGATGTGCAGTTACACACCTTGCTGCCAACCAGGGGGTAGATTGTGTGTTAAGTATAAAGTTTATCGGCAGTTTCTCATCTTCAGTAGTAAATTTATTTCATGTATTTACACCCAGACTCACGGGTCCTGGATGGTGGCTGTGCTGGTGTGGTGCTGTGAATCTGCACTCATGTTACTGTTACTGGTTAGTGTCACACTGAGCCCTCTGCTGGTGTGGTTTTACTGTTACACTACTGTTACAGGGCTGCATCATATTATTGATAATTAATTTTCATTATTGGTTTATCTGCTGAGTGTTTTCTTTATTAACCAATCAATCATTTAGTCAATAAAACAAGGAAAAGCATTTTAGGAGCTGGAACCACCAAATGTTTGCAATGACCTGATTATCAAAATAGTTACATAATAATTTTCTGTTGATTGACTTTTGCAGTCTTAGTCTATTATTTTAATTGGAAAATGAAATGAGTCCATAAATACTGTTTTTGTGTACTTTATTTTATTGATTGTGGGAGAGAAAAATTGCTGCACCCTATATTTGTTTATGAGGCTATTGATTGTACATAGACTTGACAGTGATGCAGACTATTATTAGCTGCACTTTCACATTATTTTCACAGTTTCTCAGTTTCTTTTTCACAGTTTTTCCAGAGTTTCTGGTGAAAGTGAAGTTACAGCAGAACATCTGAACTGCTGACAGTTCTCATCCCAGTTATGCAATGTACGCTCACACAGAAGGGGAAAGCAAACTTCAAGGTCAGGAAATTACCAAACTGTTGGACCTGTAGCATCTAAACACCAAATTCCACCAAAGTTCATTGTTGTTGTAATTTAAATATTTAGATTTCTATTTAGTGCCACATTTCTTACTTCTACTTACTTCTACTTACTTCTCACCTGTGTGGACAATGGGACAAAGTGAGATCATTCCAGTCCTCATCTGTTCCAACACCTTCTCTTCCTTCACTGCACAAGAGGGAATTTGTTCTTTTCTTTGGCCTTGTTTCTGTTGGTGTGAGCGACATGTACAGTAGGGATTACCCTGGGTGTCCCAACAACTATTTGCCCCAGCTGTTTGTCCTCCTCCAGCAGGGCACTTGCTTTATCTTTAGTTCTTCAGTTCTGAGAAATCCAAAATTCAATTCTCAATAATTTTTTTATCATTTAAATAATGAGTTTCGATGTTTGTTAAATAAACATGTATTATTTACGTATTAACATTCACAATTACAGGTGACGCGCAACTTGTTCTTGGATTATTGAGTGAGTGAGAAACCTGTAACCCTCATCACTGATGATTTAGTACTATTTACAGCTGCAGACTTGTTAACCCTTGGATGCATGACCTACCAATACCTACACTCTTCCATGAGTGGGGTCAAAAATGACCCCAATTAGAATAAATGCGCTTTTGCAATAAACTTAAGAAATTTCTTTAATTTTGGTTAAAGATAATGATTTTTTATTATATTTTGATTAACAAATGAGTGATTTCATTTTTGACATGTTCATTTATCATATTTTATTCACATTTTATCACAAAAGAAACAATCAATCAATCATGTATCAAAAAATGTCAAAATCAATTGTGTGTATGTCTGTCTGTTACTACAATGAAGGATGAACAGAGAATGAACATAAAGTAAGTCCAGGGACCATAACACTGTCCACGCACATGTAGAGACACAAATGTCTTCTCTCTTCTCACTGTGTGCAGCTGTTACAAATGACTTGCTGCTGGCTGTGATCGTTGCACACAGGAATACTGCATTTCCAGCAGCATTTGGTGGCTTTGCGATCTTTGTTTCTTGGACACATCTGGCATCTCTTTCTCTTCTGTTGGCCCTGTGTGCTTCTCTCCTGTGGCTAATTTGATGACAATAATACTAATACCCTATCACAGAAAAGTCAACTAGCTTTGTAGTTGGTAGTAAGCTAACTAGCTAACAACAAAATAGGCTAATTTGATGACAATAATACTAATACCCTATCACAGAAAAGTCAACTAGCTTTGTAGTTGGTAGTAAGCTAACTAGCTAACAACAAAATAGGCTAATTTGCTGACAATAATACTAATACTCAGAAAAAAAAAAGTAGATAAATGAAGATAATACTTACATGTATGTTGCTGTGTAGAAATGACCTCCTTGGTGGTGAAACTGCTAGCATCAGATGTGTAAGTGCAACAGTAAGTGTATACTGACAATCACAGTTGATAAGGATCAAAGGTTCCTGGGCTAACTTCAGATTTCATAGGAAATGTATGGGGTCATTTTTGACCCCGCTCATGGAAAAGTGGGGTAGTCATAGAAAAACTGCAATTTCTTGAAAAGTGTGAAAAAAAAATTTAAAATTGCAATGGCCTCATGTCACAAACATGTTTTATGAGGAATACCTGGAATATGAAAATATAAATACTTTTAATTTAAAAGATTTTGAAGAATAACAACCCTTGGGGTCATTTTTGACCCCACTTATGCATCTAAGGGTTAACAGAGAAAAGGAAGTCAGGTTTTCGATTTCTATGGTGGTGTCCTCTACTGCCAGCATTCACACTGAGTATATTAAAAGCTGCCTTTATACAGTACTATTGGAGTTTTAATTTTGAATTTTTAGTTAAGTCTGACACAACACCCAACACTCTGAAGCAACAGCATGAGGAGAAGGTCCATGACAGAGCTCCTCTCACCTCTGTGACGCTCCTTTGTATGCATACACCTGCTGATATGCAGTGATTTTTACTTGTCAAAAGTTAATGTACACGTCGTGCAGAATGGCAAAATCCAGAATAATGTGAACGTGCAGGCGACTTCACTTGAATGCTGCAACTGATAAAAGTGGCTTTGATTTTCTAATATTCATATTATTATTCCTGAAAGAAAAGTTATCAATTACAAACGTCTGCAGATGCTGGACTCATTCATCTCTACTTTGTTGAAATACCTTATTATCCTTGTTGTGTCGTTTTTAATGCAGATTAAATGAACATGTGTGCGTGTGTGTGGGGGGGGGGGGATATGTAAACTTCTTCTAGACTGTAAGTCTGTGTTCATTATCAGCTAAGAAGGAAGGAAATCAATCCCAAAACCTGCGTAGGTGCAGGTGTAGATGAAGGCAGCATGCCAACATGTAGAACATGTTCAACAACATTTTCCCTGTAACAAGAATGCTACAAGGTGACAATATAGCTTTACAGAGTTCACTGTGGTGCTTTATTTCAGACTTTGTCTCCTTGAAGGTTCATTTGTGGTGTTGCACTTAGCTGTGCAACACAACTCTGCCGAGTTCTTTCCTTTGCTGTGTTTGCGTTCCTCTATTCCCTGATGGCCACCACCGTCTACATCTTCTTCCAGAACAAGTACCACGGAAAACAACCGAGGACCACTCATTGTGAGTCTAATAGCCTCTGAGCTGGACCCTTTTTATAATATTACCATTGAAATATTTTATTATTCTATTTGACATTTGCGCTGACTCTGTCAAAGGAATTATAAAGCCACAAATATCTGTACAAAACAAGCACCTTTCATGTCTGAACCTTTCCTGTCGGCTCTCTCGTTCCTGCCCATCAGGACTTTGTAGTGACTGTGGTGTTTTCCTTCATGTGGCTCGTGAGCTCCAGACCAACAAGTGTGGCTCTGTGCACGGATCACGCTGGTCCGGTCTCAACACCTCAGTGGTAGGTTTACATGATGTGTGCCCCAGACAATGAATGAATAAATAAAGTATCCGATTTTCTGAAGTATGCTTAGATTTTGAAGTTGAATTATTTGAAATACTAATCAAGTAAGTGGAAAGCCTCAAAGAATTAAGCGCCAGTTCAAGTGTTGAAACTTAAAGGAAGATGTCAGCTGCAGCTTTGGTTGAAGTGTAACCACTCAAAGCAGTTGGAGTATAGTTTCTTGTTCTCTTCCTCTTCAGGTTTTCGGGTTTCTCAACTTTGTTCTGTGGGCTGGAAACATCTGGTTTGTCCGGTTTGACCGGTTGGCACAAGGGTGCTTCAAGGTTGGCAGGTGGGGCGGCACCTTTAACCAGCAGCCCTACAACCAGGGAAGCTTTGACCAGTCGGGGAGCTACTGCATTGACCTCATAGACTGGTATGGAAAGATAACCTACCCATTCACACCCACATACCTAAAAGCCAAGGAAACGAAATCTAACTTTCAGTAACCTCCGGTTATTATCCGCCACACTCACACTCGATCAGCTGCTGTTGAAGTCAAGTCTCAACTCCTCTCAACAAACTTTTATCTAAGCGAGTGTTTATTTCTGTTTTAAGAAGAAGTCTTCACCATGAACAGTCTGAACGAACAGTATGAGGAGAAGGTGCGTCCCTGCATTGACCTCATAGACTCTCTCCGCTCTCTGGGGGTGGAGAAGGACTTGGCGCTGCCTGCTATCGCCGTGATAGGAGACCAAAGCTCGGGGAAGAGCTCCGTGTTGGAGGCGCTGTCAGGAGTGTCTCTGCCGAGAGGAAGTGGTAAGTTTTACTGTCTTTAAAACTGACTGACCCAGAAGTTAAAAGTAAATTTGGCATGACTGTCGGTTTGGTAAATTAAAGAACTCATTTTTATCAAGACAATGTCTGTGTAATCTGAGATAGCCTGATACTACTTTTCATAACTTCACCAAGCACAGTGGATTTCACTTTGAATTCTTCTCCTCTGACTTCATTCCCTCATCATTAATTCAGGCATTGTGACAAGATGTCCTCTTGAACTAAAGATGAAGAGAAGGAGAGAAGGAGAGGAGTGGTATGGAAAGATAACCTACCAGAACCACGAGGAAGAGATAGAAGATCCTGCCAATGTGGAGGAAAAGATTCTGGAAGGTACCCTGTACAGCATTCTTAAATGTCTCTAATAAAGGCCAAGCATTGAAGGAGATACTGGATTTCAGTGATCAGCATGTTCATCAATTGTTTATTAACATAAAACATATCCTTTCTATCCAGCCCAGGATGAAATGGCCGGGGACGGTGTGGGGATCAGCGATAACCTGATCAGTCTGGAGATCGCCTCTCCTAATGTCCCAGACCTGACGCTCATTGACCTGCCTGGCATTACCAGGGTGGCTGTAAATGGACAACCAGAGAACATTGGTGATCAGGTGCACTAGTTTGCTGTCTCCAAAACATGCTGTCTACATTTTTCATAGGCACAGTTTCTGTGTTGCCCATGAAGTCTCTGGATTATCCAGATCAAGCTAGAAATCTACAAAACCCTGAGCCTTGTGTTTCCCAGCCCTGAACAACATCTCATAAATGACTTCACATAAAAAGCCAATAAGACTGCCATGAAAAATCTCTGAGCACTTTCATGCATTTAAAGCCTGATGGGGCTGCTAGCAAGGCTATAGACTCATCCTGTAATATTTATTCATGATGTGATAAGAACAGACTTAAGTAAGATCATTTGATAGTTGTACAACTCACAACTTGACACACAACATGAACTGATACTTTCAGATAAAGAGACTGATCCAGAAGTTCATCACAAAACAAGAAACCATCAGCCTGGTGGTTGTTCCATGCAGCGTGGACATAGCAACCACAGAGGCTTTGAAGATGGCACAGGAGGTGGATCCGGATGGAGAGAGGACTTTGGGTAAACAGATTTGATTTTAGAAACGGTCCAACCAGCTCTTGGGTCATTTACTCAACTCTTACATAATTCTCTCTACAAACTCTCTCTGTCTCTCTCTCTCTCTCTCTCTCTCTCTCTCTCTCTCTCTCTCTCTCTCTCTCTCTCTCAGGTATCTTGACCAAGCCTGATCTGGTGGACAAAGGCACAGAAGAGACGGTGATTGACATTGTCCATAATGAGGTCATCCACCTGAAGAAGGGCTACATGATCGTCAAGTGCAGGGGTCAGAAGGAGATCGCAGAGAAGGTGTCTCTTACTGAAGCAATAGAAAGAGAGAGAGCCTTCTTTACAGATCATGCACATTTCCAGTAAGTTCATTCTTTTGTGTAATTATACGAAATATGTATATGGCGAAGTGTTTGATCGGTTGTGTAACGTGTACTCAGTAGCTTTTTATTCTTGCCATAGCACTCTCTTTGACGACGGCCATGCCACTGTTCCTAAACTGGCTGAGAAACTCACACTTGAGCTGGTGCATCACATTGAGGTGAGCTCTTATTGTTTCTTCACCTCAACAATTTACTGTATAAATTCTGATTAGTCACCTTAGGTATCATAGGTTTCACCCCTGCTGTGTGATTTTTCAGAAATCTCTGCCTCGACTGGAAGAGCAGATAGAGAAGAAACTAGCACAGACTCAGGCAGAACTGGAAAGATACGGCACTGGACCCCCATCTGATGCAGCTGAAAGACTCGTCTACCTCATTGATGTGAGCTCACTCGTGCTACATAAAATTTACATGGCAACAAAGACCAATATGAATTTGTTTGTCTTTAAATATTCGTTAAATGAACAATAAAGCACTTGGAAATGGCTGTTTCTGCTGTCATGTTTATGCTCCAGAAAGTGACCGCATTCACGCAGGATGCCATCAATCTGGCTACAGGAGAACTACTAAATTGTGGAGACAAACTCAATGTCTTTTCTGTGCTCAGAAGAGAGTTTGAGAAGTGGTACACACACCTGCACCACTCAGGAGAAAACTGTGAGTGTTTCATTTTTGTCTGGTGTACACCTGTCCATCAGCAGGACTCTGAAATGTATGTTTGTGTGTTGCAGTTAATGGAGAAATTGAGAAGGAGGTGGAATTTTATGAGGAGACGTATCGTGGGAGAGAACTGCCGGGCTTCATCAACTACAAGACCTTTGAGGTCATGGTCAAGCAGCAGATCAAACAGCTGGAAGAACCAGCTATCAGGAAACTCAAGGATGTTGCAGGTACATGATTAAATATATAACAGATTTATTGTGTTTTTCTGTATTGGTCAAGAGGAAATCAGGATGCCTGCATTTCCATTTCATTTGCATTCCCATGTCCTTTTCCACCAGATGCTGTTAGGAAAGAGTTCTTACAGCTGGCCCACTGTAGTTTCTGTGGATTTCCTAACCTTATGAAAACAGCCAAGGTCCTCTATAAGTTTGATGCCAACATTCACCTTTTTTCTGCCAAAATTTGATTTAATTGCATAATTTTTGACAATGTTGACACTTATCAAAATCTTATTTTCCAGGCAAAGATTGAAGCCATAAAGCAAGAAAAAGAGGCCATTGCAGAGTCCATGCTAAGAACACAGTTCAAGATGGAAATGATTGTTTACTCCCAGGACAGAACCTACAGCAACAGCTTGACTGTTGCGCGAGAGAAAGATGAGAAGGAAGACAAACGAAAAAGCACAAAATTTTACTGCACGGATAGTCGTGCAACACTCAAACAGTTGATGCTTCACCTTAAGTCATATTACAATGTAAGTTTTAATTTAGAACAAAGATTCATGTAGAAGACAGTCTGTTTTTCATTTCTTTTGTTTTTTTGTTGTTTTTTTTTTAAACTATAAAAGCTCTTTCTTTTCTTTCTATTCCCTCCTTCAGATTGCCAGCCAGCGTCTTGCTGACCAGATCCCACTGGTGATTCGCTACCTGATGTTGCAGGAGTTTGCCATCCAGCTTCAGAGGGAGATGCTCCAGATAATCCATGATAAGGAGAATTTGGAGTTCATGCTGGAGGAGGACTTTGACATTGGCAGCAAGAGGACTGCTTTGCGGAAACGCTTCAGTCGCCTCATGAAGGCCCGTTCATACTTGGTCAGGTTCTAGAGGAGGTCAAGGCCTAACAGCATGGGTCTACTATACCACTTTTACCACGTTCTACAATTAATTTTTATTTTGTCCAGTGTGGAACAGACATATTTGCTTTAGATGTAACAGCCAAGTCAGAACAGGTTATTGTTGTTTTCAGAGGGAATGTCTGTTAAGGATCTCAGTCGTTCATGTCATGGTTACCCAACGAGAGTTGAATCAAGGGCAACTGGACTTGGTTGTAGATACTTGAAGACATTTCACCTCTCAACCAAGAATCTTGTACTGTTCTGATTGACTGATTTTTAACACCTGTAGGGTCGTTTTCAAGGCCATCAATGCGACTCAGTTTGTTTGTACTCCTTTCTGTTGTAAAGACAGTTTTTAAATGGGTCATTTTTGTAACGTACTGCAATTTACACACCTATTGTCAGTCAAAAAAAAAAGGCTAAGGCTTTCATTGCATAACTAAAAATATCTTAAGATGTTCCTTGTGTGTATACTTAAAATGTATCCAAATACACCAAGTTTATATTTGTTAAAATATACTGTATTTGTTTAAACAAAGAAAAGATTTGACTTGAATTGGTTGGATTCCTTTTATGGGTAGTACCACTCAACTGATCAATCTAAATAATCAATGTCACGAATAATAAATAATACATATTGACATTTTTTTCTCTAGGAGATACGTGTTCTCAACACGAACAATTGTTGATTTTAAATTTGAAATAACAGATATTTTGGGGCAGCGGAAACAAGTTGTGACCACAATATGACACAATATATATAAAATTGTGAACTTGTTTGCAAATGCCCTATTTACACAACTAGCAGTAACACAACAGCATTGTCTTTTACTTGGACTTGTGTTTCAGGTAATCTGTTTGTCTTTTTTCACTGAAAAGAACTGCTGCTGCCAAGAACTCTGTCAAGAACTATGAGAGTGAAGCAAAACATTAAAGCTGTGGGTCGGACAACATAAACAATTAGCTGAGACTCATCATACAGCTCCATAAAGCTGAGGGGAGCTTCAGACTCAGGAGATACATGCTCACACATATTCCCAGGATGAGAGTGGGTAGCTGAACAATCTGTTTGCGCCCTCCAGAGGCTGAGGGGCTCTCAGTCTAAAGTGACATTTCCTCCCCAGCCGTTGGCAAGCTGCACGTCCAGCTGCCTGTAATATGGGAACGGGGAGGCTCGCGCTAACGAGGCGTCAGGTATGATTATGGTGATCATAGGATAAACTGTTAAATCTATATTGATTAGGTTTAAGACTGAATTTTGTCTTTGTTTCACTTCAACCACTTATTGTCCTTCTCTGCTACACTTCTAATGTAGTTTTATTGGCCAGATTAATTCTTATAATTCCTGTTCTTAGATTCTTTTAGGTTGTTTTTGCTCTTGTGGTGATGTTTACATGCACTGAATGGATGTGTTTTTCAGTAAGTGTGGTGGTGAAGTTATTATCACAGTGGATGGAGCACAAACGGGGCTCTCTTCCTCCAGACTCTGAGACTCTGTCCTAATTCAGCTCAGCCCACACACTCGCTGCAGCTATTGCAGTTCATGTGCTGATGTGGCCAAAAAATGCTATCAGTTGGTGTTAAATTGGCTTAACAGCAGAGAAATTGTTGAGACGTCCGTAAGCAAAGTGTTTAAAGTGAGGACTGCAGATCCTCACCATTTGTTACTGGAGCCTGGTAGAGGAAATTTACTCCAGTTATGGTTTCTGTGTTTCCTGTGACTCCATTTTGAGGTGTAAAACTCTTCATGCAACAAACTCTTAAAGTCATACTCCAGTAGAATCTGTTAAAAATATTAATGCTGCACTTACCAATATTTTTCTATTAATGATAGATCAAATTATAATGTGCGAAGTGAGAAGTATTGCTGGTAGTGACAAGCTAATAGAGAATTATCACTCAACTCTATAATTGATCTCAGATAGACAAAGCGTTTTAGCCTCTTTCAAATACTTGTTTTGATTTTTTTGGGCCACCAACTTCATTGTTTTGATTAACCCCCACAGTTAACATCAGTTCTGCTCACAGCAGCAGCAGACTGATGTTGTCAGCAAGCATTACCTGTCCAAAACAGCAGACAGGCAAAGTCGTCAACTAGTTGGTGAACATGGTGAAATGTTTAGAAACCTAATAACAAGGTATTTTCCTTAGGGAGTTGCACTGCACTGCACTAACTGCACTGCATTATATGTATGGTCACACACCAGCATTAGCACTGTGTTATCACACAAAACAGCCTGTAGTTTATGTGGTTGATTCACATAAACAACAGGCTTCCACAAAAAGGCCACCGTCTCTACTGGAGTCCAGACATCATCAATTAACAAATTTCAGCTTTAAGTCTCTAAACAGTATAAAAAACAACAACAACAAAAGCAACAGCTGTGTCTGATTTGGTACTACAGTGTCAAGAAAGTGATTTTATCTTTAACTAAAAATGCTGTGTCTAAAAGAACTGAAACTGACCCCAATCCAATGTTAATGTGTCTCTAGTAAAAACCAGTGGGATTAATACTCTGCCCACACATCAGTCTACTATAAAAGTAAAGCACTGTCTCCTGGCTCATGGTCTGGGTGGTAATCGCATGAAAAAAAAAATCTCATTCCCAGTAGTTTGTAGACCCTATTTCCTCCTCCTTGCTGAGGAGCCAGCTCAATATCTGCCCTACTGGAGAGGCAGCAAAGCTCCGAGCCAAGAGCCGGCACTGTTCTCAGGCCTCTGATAATGTAATTCATTAGAGCTGATGCTGCTGTTCTCACAGTTGTCCTCCTTGTAACAGCACGTTGAGACAGATACAGAGGGGCTGAGACAGAAAGCTGTGGGTCTGATGACATTGTGACAGCATCACCTTGTCGCAAGTGGGTGTGTGTGACTGTGTGTACATGCAAATATGGCGCTTGGTCTGCATGAAGTGGCAATAGAACTGTGCTTTGCAAGTTATCTGTTGCCTCACTGCAAATCAGTTGTGCTTCAGAGACATTTTCAGAGCAGGCATCTGATTTTTGTCTTCTTTATTTCATTGTGCAGCTTTTTGCCATTTTTGCTTTCGCGACATGTGGGGGCTACTCTGGGCAGCTGAGGGTCAGCGTGGACTGCATGGAGAAGGCCAGCAGCAACCTCAGCATCGGCATCGACTTTGCTTATCCATTCAGGTGAGTGGGCTTCGTTCGTAGTCTCAGGGTTTGATGGCAGGAGTGTGAACCTGTGTTTACTCCGATGCTAACACAGTACATGATGATTCCAGTCACACTGGCTCTTATGAATGCTCCCAAACTTAGAATAACACTGAACTTACTGATGTTAGGTGTTAAAACGGGATTGCAGTTATCAGAGAATCTTCAGAGTTTGCTGAACCACATAAGGTATTTTTACTTTCCAGTAGAAAGACCTATTTAGGTAAAACAGTAGGATTAAACCACTGTACCTTTCTCTGTGTTTGCCAGGTTATACCAGGTGTCCTTCGAAGCGCCCGTGTGTGAAGGTACGAGGAGGGAGCGCGTGTTCCTCATTGGAGACTATTCATCCTCTGCCGAGTTCTTCGTCACCATTGCTGTGTTTGCGTTCCTCTATTCCCTGATGGCCACCACCGTCTACATCTTCTTACAGAACAAGTACCACGAAAACAATCGAGGACCACTCATTGTGAGTCTAGTGGCCTCTGAACTGGAACCTTTTTCTAATATTACCTTTGAAATATTTTATTACTCCGTTTGACATCTTGCGCTGACTCTGTCAAAGGAATTATAAAGCCACAAATATCAAATATCTGTACAAAACAAGCACCTTTCATGTCTGAACCTTTCCTGTCGCCTCTCTCGTTCCTGCCCATCAGGACTTTGTAGTGACTGTGGTGTTTTCCTTCATGTGGCTCGTGAGTTCCTCTGCTTGGGCAAAGGCTCTGTCTGATGTGAAAGTGGCCACTGATCCAGATGAGGTGCAGCTCCTCATCTCTGCCTGCAAAGTCCAGACCAACAAGTGTGGCTCTGTGCACGGATCACGCTGGTCCGGACTCAACACCTCAGTGGTAGGTTTACATGATGTGTGCCCCAGACGGTGAATGAATAAATAAAGTAGACAAATATCCAATTTTCTGAAGTGTGCTTAGAATTTTGAAGTTGAATTATTTAAAATATTAATCAAGTAAGTGGAAAGCCTTAAACAATTAAGCGCCAGTTCAAGTATAGAAACTAAAAAAAAGATGTCAGCTGCGGCTTTGGTTGAAGTGTAACCACTAAGAGTTTCTTGTTCTCTTCCTCTTCAGGTTTTTGGGTTTCTCAACTTTGTTCTGTGGGCTGGAAACATCTGGTTTGTCTTTAAGGAGACCGGTTGGCACAAGGGTGCTTCAAGGTTGGCAGGTGGGGCGTCTGAGAAACAGGCTGGCACCTTTAACCAGCAGCCCTACAACCAGGGAAGCTTTGACCAGTCGGGGAGCTACAACACCCAGGGAAACCTCGGCCAGCTGTCTGAGTACGGCCAGGTGGGAGGGCCCACCTCATACTCCAATCAAATGTAGCTATGCCTTTTTGCCTCATGAGTGGCACTTCTGCATTTTAAACCAGGGCAATCAGTTGTGAAAGGAGAGGAAGAAAGTAGAGTTAACTTTCATCCTCTGCTCAGTTTGTTATCAATCAAAAAAAAAAACAAACAAAAAAGATGGTCATAAAAAAGGAGTCAAAGGTGTCATAGGACACACATTGTAGATAGTATTGTTGCGTATTGTACAAAATTATTAGATATAGTCTTTTATTTCTTCTCTTTCACAGGTGTTGTTTGCTGAATGTTGTATTTCTTGTAGTTCGAAACTCGTTAGTGACAGTTTCTTTCTCTGTGCTTGGTAATTGACATTCACTGTTTAGACTGGCTGTCTTTTTCAAACTGGTTTGCACTGTGGTGGAAGGAAAAAGTGCTCTATGTTTGTATAATTCTTCAAGTTTTCAAGTGCATGATGTTGTATGTGTGCTAATATGCTCTCTGTGACAGTCAAAAAAAACCATGCATTTTATCTCTGAAAGTTTACAAATTCACACTGCCCTGACTCATTACTGAAAGTTTATTTTGATCAGCGTTGTTATTCTTTTTTTTTTTTAGGAACTATATTTTGATAATGGGTATTTCTAATTTAGATATAGATTCAGAACATAATTTAGGGAGAGTCTGTTACAAATACATTCCAGCACATGTCTGACTAAAAAACCTAAAGCAATAACTGCATACTGAAAAATACACTATACAGGGTTTGTGCAAGAAAAAAGTACAGTATGCAACCATTGCAGCATGTTGTTTCATCACATTGTCATTTTATTTGAATAATGTAAAGAGGGAGGTCGTCTCCTTCGTTGTTTACAAGTGGCCGCTCTTGCTACAAATTACTGTGACTGTTTTCTATGCTAAACTCACACTACGGAAAATTATAAACATAAGTTATACCTCTCTAAAGCATGTCCACAGTATCCATTTACACTTTTAAAGCCCAGCAAAAAATCACATCAGTATCACAGTGACAATAGAAGAATAGTGAATAGTGGGCTCGTGTACATAGCTAATACTGAGCTTTTGTTTACTTCAAAATCACAATTCAGGTTTGTACAACTCTAAAAAAAAAAAAAAATATGTGCAGTTCATGTAAAGTAATAATCAAAGGATAATACTTGGTTGCTGTTTGTTTACATTAATATGACTTGTGCAACCCTGTTTTTTGACCTCCTAAGCATGTGGCTTGCATCAGTGTAATAAAGCAGATTGATCATCCAGGTATGTATAATAATCTGACGTCCATGATAAATGTGTACGGGTCTATATACTGAGTGTGGGTCATATTTTACAGAAATTCGTGCTAATAAAGATGCACAAATTTCTCCATAAACGACACAATCCCAGGGTTTTGTGTATTTGCTCTTATCTCATTCTCTAGTTTACCTCTGACCTTTGACCTGTTGCCTTGGTTTCCACAGAAACAGGGATGTTTCTTTGTCTGTGAGGTACAATGTGAAGCACAGAGTGAAAGGTTGAATTGTTCGCCCTTTCTGTTGGTCAGCATGAACAGTAATGTGCAGTATTTTCCAGACAAGACAAGCCTTTGAGTACACAACCTTGTCCGCTTCAACAAATTTTGTTGAAGCGGACAAGGTTGTTGTTGAATATCCAATGAAAAGTGTAGTTGTCGCAGTTTTGTCAGATTAGTTTGTCAGTATAAAGGGGGGGTCAAATGTGCCTTGAGATTCAAGAGGGATGCTCTCACGGGAAAATAATTTTTTGTTTGTTGTGGCAAAGAAGCACACCAGCGCTAGCAGCAGTGACACCACTTGTGTTAAAACTTCATTCCTGCACAAATAAATTATACTAAACTGTTCACAGACAAACAGAACAGAGACACAGACCCCAAAGATCTGCAGTGTTTCCCTTTTAAAGAATTCAATTATAGTTTATAACTAGTACAAAGATCAAAACAGATGAAAGTTTTCATTATTTTTATTAGTAGTAGTAGTTACAATAATAGTGGCATACTGTACAAAATAACTGCCCAGAGAAAACAGAAACAAAATGACTGTAGTAACGATGCCATCTTGTGGCTGCAGTGCATCAGTCCCACGATCATTTACTACAGTCTGTAGTATTATGCTGTGTTGTATTGTAAATAATAAGCAATAGCAATAACTGAGAGTGGAAAAAAAGGAGATTCCTTTTACATTTGTAGGGATCTTTATCCCTGCTACAGGACACAATCTGGTAGCTTGTTGGCACAATTTTGTTGGATAACTGAAGACTGCCTGTGTCTGTAGTTTGGAGGGGGGTGATGAAGCAAATCGATGCCACTCTGGCATCTCTGCACCAACAGCTGAGCGAGGTCGGAAGTTCCAACCTGGAGGAGAAGGACAGAAACTGTAAAACCCACTTGCTGTTCACTCACAGAGATGAGTGAACTGTGTCCACGATGTGCAGTTACACACCTTGCTGCCAACCAGGGGGTAGATTGTGTGTTAAGTTTAAAGTTTAGCGGCAGTTTCTTTTCTTCAGTAGTAAATTTATTTCATGTATTTACTCCCAGACTCACGGGTCCTGGATGGTGGCTATGCTGGTGTGGTGCTGTGAACCTGCACTCATGTTACTGTTACTGGTTAGTGTCACACTGAGCCCTCTGCTGGTGTGGTTTTACTGTAATATAGTATAGACCAGAGGTGTCCAAACTGTTCCACAAAGGGCCATGTGGCTGCAGGTTTTTGTTCCAACCAAGCAGCAGCACACCAGACTTGACTCAATTAATCAACTGATCTCAATCTTCAGACAGTTGATTGGTCATACTGTGTGCTCTTGATTGGTTGGAACAAAAACCTGCAGCCACCTGGCCCTTTGTGGAACAGTTTGGACAACTCTGGTATAGACATTTGATCCCATAAATATTAGTGTAAGATCATAACTGAGTTATAATTTTACAGGGCTTCATCATATTATTGATAATTAATTTTCATTATTTGTTTATCTGCTGAGTATTTTCTTTATTAACCAATCAATCATTTAGTCAGTAAAACAAGGAAAAGCAGTTTAGGAGCTGGAACCACCGAATGTTTGCAATGACCTGATTATCAAAATGGTTACATAATAATTTTCTGTTGATTGACTTTTGCAGTCTTAGTCTATTATTTTAATTGGAAAATGAAATGAGTCCATAAATACTGTTTTTGTGTACTTTATTTTATTGATTGTGGGAGAGAAAAATTGCTGCACCCTATATTTGTTTATGAGGCTATTGATTGTACATAGACTTGACAGTGATGCAGACTATTATTAGCTGCACTTTCACATTATTTTCACAGTTTCTCAGTTTCTTTTTCACAGTTTTTCCAGAGTTTCTGGTGAAAGTTAAGTTACAGCAGAACTTCTGAACTGCTGACAGTTCTCTTCCCAGTTATGCAATGTACTCTCTCACGGAAGGGGAAAGCAAATTTCAAGGTCAGGAAATTACCAAACTGTTGGACCTGTAGCATCTAAACACCAAATTCCACCAAAGTTCATATGAACTGTTGTAATTTAAATATTTAGATTTCTATTTAGTGCCACATTTCTTACTCTGATACGGCTTCTCACCTGTGTGGACAATGGGACATAGTGAGATCATTCCAGTCCTCATCTGTTCCAACACCTTCTCTTCCTTCACTGCACAAGTGGGAATTTGTTCTTTTCTTTGGCCTTGTTTGGTGTGAGGGTCATGTACAGTAGGGATTACCCTGGGTGTCCCAACAACAACACAACAATTTGCCCCAGCTGTGCGTCCTCCTCCAGCAGGGCACTTGCTTTAGTTCTTCAGTTCTGGGAAAGTGCTTCAGAGCATCTGGATCCAAAATTCAATTCACAATCATTTATTGTCATTTAAATAATTAGTTTCGATGTTATATAAACATGTATTATTTACGTATTAACATTCACAATTACAGGTGACGCGCAACTTGTTCTTGGATTATTGAGTGAGTGAGAAACCTGTAACCCTAATCACTGATGACCTACTACTATTTACAGCTGCAGACTTGGTAACAGAGAAAAGGAAGTCAGGGAAACGACACATTTTAAGTTTCGATTTCTATCGCCTCGTTTCTTAGGTTTCATTCGTGTGGTGCCCTCTACTGCCAGCATTCACACTGAGCATATTAAAAGCTGCCTTTATACAGTACTATTGGAGTTTTAATTTTGAATTTTTAGTTAACTCTGACACAAAACCCAACACCCTGAAGCAAAAATATGAAGAGAAGGTCCATGACTTTCCATGTCCATGACGCTCCTTTGTATGCATATACCTGCTGGTATGCAGTGATTTTTACTTGTCAAAAGTTTAAGTTCACATCGTGCAGAATGGCAAAATCCAGAATAATGTATATTATATTATTTGATTATGAGTATAAATTGATGAGTGAACGTGCAGGCGACCTCACTTGAATGCTGCAACTGATAAAAGTGGCTTTGATTTTCTACTATTCATATTATTATTCCTGCAATGTAGTAACAAAAGTTGTCAATTACAAACGTCTGCAGATGCAGGACTTATTCATCTCTACCTTGTTGAAATGCCTTATTATCCTTGTGTCGTTTTTAATGCAGATTAAATGAACGTTTCCTGAAGCACATACTTGCACCGACATCCGATCCGTTTTTCTCTTTCCCCTTAACACCCACATACCTAAAAGCCAAGGAAACGAAACCTAACTTTCAGTAACCTCCGGTTATTATCCGCCACACTCACACTCGATCAGCTGCTGTTGAAGTCAAGTCTCAACTCCTCTCAACAAACTCTTATCTAAGCGAGTGTTTATTTCTGTTTTAAGAAGAAGTCTTCACCATGAACAGTCTGAACGAACAGTATGAGGAGAAGGTGCGTCCCTGCATTGACCTCATAGACTCTCTCCGCTCTCTGGGGGTGGAGAAGGACTTGGCGCTGCCTGCTATCGCCGTTATAGGAGACCAAAGCTCGGGGAAGAGCTCCGTGTTGGAGGCGCTGTCAGGAGTGTCTCTGCCGAGAGGAAGTGGTAAGTTTTACTCACCGAACTACAACGCATTTATTTGCTTTTGTGCCACAGAGTTAAGTCTGTGTAATCTGAGATAGCCTGATACTACTTTTCATAACTTCACCAAGCACAGTGGATTTCACTTTGAATTCTTCTCCTCTGACTTCATTCACTCATCATTAATTCAGGCATTGTGACAAGATGTCCTCTTGAACTAAAGATGAAGAGAAGGAGAGAAGGAGAGGGGTGGTATGGAAAGATAACCTACCAGAGCCACGAGGAAGAGATAGAGAATCCTGCCAATGTGGAGGAAAAGATTCGAGAAGGTACCCTGTACCGCATTCTTAAATGTCACTAATAAAAGCCAAGCATTGAAGGAGATACTGGATTTCTTTTAAATTTCAGTGATCGGCATGTCTGTCATTTGTTTATTAACATAAAGTATATCCTTTCCATCCAGCCCAGGATGAAATGGCCGGGGACGGTGTGGGGATCAGCGATAACCTAATCAGTCTGGAGATCGCCTCTCCTAATGTCCCAGACCTGACGCTCATTGACCTGCCTGGCATTACCAGGGTGGCTGTAAAGGGACAACCAGAGAACATTGGTGATCAGGTGCACTAGTTTGGTGTCCCCAAAACATGCTGTCTACATTTTTCATAGGCACAATTTCTGTGTTGCCCATGAAGTCTCTGGATTATCCACATCAAGTTAGAAATCTACAAAACCGTGAGCCTTGTGTTTCCCAGCCCTGAACAACATCTCATAAATGACTTCACATAAAAAGCCAATAAGACTGCCATGAAAAATCTCTGAGCACTTCCATGCATTTAAAGCCTGATGGGGCTGCTAGCAAGGCTATAGACTCATCCTGTAATATTTATTCATGATGTGATAAGAACAGACTTAAGTAAGATCATTTGATAGTTGAACAACTCACAACTTGACACACGACATGAACTGATACTTTCAGATAAAGAGACTGATCCAGAAGTTCATCACAAAACAAGAAACCATCAGCCTGGTGGTTGTTCCATGCAGCGTGGACATAGCAACCACAGAGGCTTTGAAGATGGCACAGGAGGTGGATCCGGATGGAGAGAGGACTTTGGGTAAACAGATTTGATTTTAGAAACGGTCCAACCAGCTCTTGGGTCATTTACTCAACTCTTACATAATTCTCTCTACAAACTCTCTCTCTCTCTCTCTCTCTCTCTCTCTCTCTCTCTCTCTCTCTCTCTCTCTCTCTGTCTCTCTCTCTCTCTCTCTCTCTCTCTCTCAGGTATCTTAACCAAGCCTGATCTGGTGGACAAAGGCACAGAAGAGACGGTGATTGACATTGTCCATAATGAGGTCATCCACCTGAAGAAGGGCTACATGATCGTCAAGTGCAGGGGTCAGAAGGAGATCGCAGAGAAGGTGTCTCTTACTGAAGCAATAGAAAGAGAGAGAGCCTTCTTTACAGATCATGCACATTTCCAGTAAGTTCATTCTTTTGTGTAATTATACGAAATATGTATATGGCGAAGTGTTTGATCGGTTGTGTAACATGTATTCAGTAGCTTTTTATTCTTGCCATAGCACTCTCTTTGACGACGGCCATGCCACTGTTCCTAAACTGGCTGAGAAACTCACACTTGAGCTGGTGCATCACATTGAGGTGAGCTCTTATTGTTTCTTCACCTCAACAATTTACTGTATAAATTCTGATTAGTCACCTTAGGTATATATAGGTTTCACCCCTGCTGTGTGATTTTTCAGAAAACTCTGCCTCGACTGGAAGAGCAGATAGAGGAGAAACTAGCACAGACTCAGGCAGAACTGGAAAGATACGGCACTGGACCCCCATCTGATGCAGCTGAAAGACTCGTCTACCTCATTGATGTGAGCTCACTCATGCTACATAAAATTTACATGGCAACAAAGACTAATGCTCCCTACCAATATGAATTTGTTTGTCTTTAAATATTCGTTAAATGAACAATAAAGCACCAAACGACTGTTTCTGCTGTCACGTTTGTGCTCCAGAAAGTGACCGCATTCACGCAGGATGCCATCAATCTGGCTACAGGAGAAGAACTAAAGTGTGGAGACAAACTCAATGTCTTTTCTTTGCTCAGAAGAGAGTTTGGGAAGTGGAACGCACACCTGCACCACTCAGGAGAAAACTGTGAGTGTTTCATTTTGGTCTGGTGTACACCTGTCCATCAGCAGGACTCTGAAATGTATGTTTGTGTGTCGCAGTTAATAAAAAAATTGAGAAGGAGGTGGAATTTTATGAGGAGACGTATCGTGGGAGAGAACTGCCGGGCTTCATCAACTACAAGACCTTTGAGGTCATGGTCAAGCAGCAGATCAAACAGCTGGAAGAACCAGCTATCAGGAAACTCAAGGATGTTGCAGGTACATGATTAAATATATAACAGATTTACTGTGTTTTTCTGTATTGGTCAAAATTCTGAAGGACATAGAGAAAATCAGGATGCCTGCATTTCCATTTCATTTGCATTCCCATGTCCTTTTCCACCAGATGCTGTCAGGAAAGAGTTCTTACAGCTGGCCCACTGTAGCTTCCCTGGATTTCCTAACCTCATGAAAACAGCCAAGGTCCTCTATAAGTTTGATGCTAACATTCACCTTTTTTCTGCCAAAATCTGATTTAATTGCATAATTTTTGACAATGCTGACACTTATCAAAATCTTATTTTCCAGGCAAAGATTGAAGCCATAAAGCAAGAAAAAGAGGCCATTGCAGAGTCCATGCTAAGAACACAGTTCAAGATGGAAATGATTGTTTACTGCCAGGACAGAACCTACAGCAACAGCCTGACTGATTTAAAAAGAGAGGAAGATGAGGAGGAACGAAAAATCCCAAAATTTAATAGAGAAAGGAGTATGATGTACTGCATGGACAGTCATGCAACACTCCGGGAGTTGATGTTTCACCTTAAGTCATATTACAAAGTAAGTTTTAATTTAGAGTGAAAATTCATGTAGAAGACACCTTTATTGGGGGGGGGGGGGGGTTTACTATAAAAGCACTTTCTTTCCTTCCTATTCCCTCCTTCAGATTGCCAGCCAGCGTCTGGCTGACCAGATCCCACTGGTGATTCGCTACCTGATGTTGCAGGAGTCTACCGTCCAGCTGCAGAGGGAGATGCTCCAGATGATCCATGATAAGGAGAATTTGGAGTTCATGCTGAAGGAGGACTTTGACATTGGCAGCAAGAGGGCTGCTTTGCAGAGTCGCCTAAAACGCCTCATGAAGGCCCGTTCATACTTGGTTGGGTTCTAGAGGAGGTCAAGGCCTAAAAGCATGGGTCTACTGTACCACTTTTACCACATTCTACAATTTTTATTTTGTCCAGTGTGGAACAGACATATACTACTATACTTGAAGACATTTCATCTCTCAACCAAGAATCTTGTGCTGTTCTGATTGACTGATTTTTAACACCTGTAGGGTCGTTTTCAAGGCCATCAATGCGACTCAGTTTGTTTGTACTCCTTTCTGTTATAAAGACAGTTTTTAAATGGGTCATTTTTTAACGTACTGTAATTTGCACCCCTATTGTCAGTCACAAAAAAGGCTAAGGCTTTCATTGCATAACTAAAAATGTATTAAAATGTTCCTTAATGTATATTTAAAACATATCCAAATACACCAAGTTTATATTTGTATATCTAAATAGTCAATGTTACGAATAATAAATCATACATATTGACATTTTTTCTCAAGGAGATATGTGTTCTCAACACGAACAATTGTTGACTTTAAATTTGAATTAATAGATATTTTGACATTTTGGGGCAGCGGAAACAAGTTGTGACCAAAATATGACACAATAAAATTGGGAACTTGTTTGCAAACGCCCTATTTAGACAACTAGCAGTAACACAACAGCATTGTCTTTTACTTGGACTTGTGTTTCAGGTCATCTGTCTGTTTTCACTGAAAAGAACTGCTGCTGCCAAGAGCTCTGTGAGAGTGAAGCAAAACACGAGTAAAGCTGCGGGTGGGACAACAGAAACAATTAGCTGAGACTCATCATACAGCTCCATAAAGCTGAGGGGAGCTTCAGACTCAGGAGGTAATTCTGTAAGTTCATCTCTATGAGTGACCCATTTCATTTTGTTTTTATGTTGTCTTTTCCTACATTGTTATGATAAAAATATCACTTATAGCTGATACAACTTGAACAGATTTACTCATGTTAAAACGCCCTGCTTCGTGTCAGGCTGATACCTGTTTGTACACATAGAACATATCAATTCTTTCCTTCAAATCTAACTAAAATCCATTGAACCACACTTTTTAGTTTAAGGACATCAAACTTACTCATGATTACACCCAAATAGCCCAAACAGTAAAACTATGTACTTTAGCGCCCCCTTGTGGTTTCACAGAGGAAATTATGAAAAAATCAATAACCATGGTATTTATATCAGCTTGATGTACTTTATCGTTCTTACATACCTAATGCATTTCCATCATGAAATAAGTAAGCCTGGAAACCTTGGTTAATTATTCCAAATAAAAAGGTGTGGGGAAACTTTGAGTTATATGTACAGAGATACATCTAAATATTCAACATTTGGATAAATAAACTGACCAAGACAGACAAAGACAAGTCAACTTTATTCAATAATACATACAAAAATCATTCTTAAACAACAACAAAATCATTTAAGAGCAGTTAACTTCTTATTCTAGTCAGGCCCTCTATGTGTTCATTCACCATTCTCTGCAGGACTCTCCTGACTGTTGTCGTCATTGTCTGATTTTTCATCATCTACGAGAGAAATAAATTATTAGGAACGCATGGGGTCCTCTGCAATGGTATGTTTGACAGAGCAAAAACTATTCAGAATAAAGAACACGACACAGTGACATTAAAACGCACAAATAATTCAAATTTTAATTAATTAATTAATTTTTTTGTTTACTCACTCTCAAGGGTCTGCTGGAGTTCCTGTATGGTACTGAGTAGTACATGAAACTGCTTCTTCCTTAACTCCAACTAAGTGGAACAACAGGGAGATTAAAATAATTGAAATAAAATACTACAACTGACTGAAGACCCTGAGCTGGAACAGAAGAGAGAATATGTGTATTTGGTTTTACCTTTGCATCCACATTCTCCTTGATGTGAGACAGTTGCTGGAGTTCTTTGTCAAGGGCCTCCAACTGTCTGTAAGTGATCAAAGAAAAATTAAGCACATAAAGTGATTATGGTGAAAGGCAAAACTGTCATGACACACTAAGCAAAACAACTCCATCAATATTTGAATGAAACTGAAGACACAGGGTTACTTACTTTAGTGTTTCGTGCCGGTCTGGGTGTTGCTGGATAACCTTGGCTAAAGCGTCATACTCTAAAAAGAAAGAAAGACAGAGAGGATGTGAAACCATGATAATGTGCATTTTTGACAACCTGTATTGCCAATGAGTCGTCTAAAATGACTGATACCTTTGTGAAAAAAAAAGAAATAGAATTGGTTTTTGCCATAATTACCAACAGGTAAAAATGGCAAAACCAATTCTATTTCTTTTATTTACAGCAGTAAATCTCCTGTAAATACAATAATTATGTAAACTGATCTAGAGCCCTGAATATATTCTTACCTTGGCGATTCTTCCGTATTCTCTTTGCCCTCTGAATTTCCTTTTTGCATTCTGCTATCTTGTCATGCGCTGACATGATGTTTTGTTCTGCAATGTGGGACAAAAAGCTGATATTGAGATGAGGCCTTTGAAACTGAAACACATTGTTTTGTGGTGATTCAGCACTTCTAGATATGGCATTAAAAGTATGAAATGCAAGGACGTTAGTATTTATGTTACATAAAATAAATTAACAGAAACAGCTTGTATACAAACTTAAATAAAACGGGGTCGGAGTTGTAAATAATCCTGGTCAGTGTCAGGAAATCCCAATTTCATACCTATGGTAGAGTAGATTTTCTCATAATTCTCCATTTCCCGAAGATTCATGTCATAAACCATCAACGTCTTCCCCATGGAGGACTCGCACTGGGCCAGTGTGCCCAACATCCGCTGATACTGCGTAAAGCTAGACGGGGTGACATTAGGGTTTGTGACTCAAAGCAAAGCAATTCTCAACACATATTTATAGAAATACTTGGCGACAAACCCCAAGGCTGAGTTCCTGAGGTCTGTAAACCTCACTTACCATTCATCCAGTGTCCCAGGCGAATGGCACCATTTGGTGAAACTCTTTAGCAGCACATTGATGCGGCGGTCATCGCCAGCTCCGTCCCCGTCAATAAGAAGACGTTTCCGTATAACTTCATCTAGGATACGGCCGAAAGAGGGAATCAAACAGCCGTTCAGACACAGCAGGTAAACTAAAAAGCTACCCTGCTAACCTGCTAACGCTTAGCTGTTAGCTAGCTAACATGGCTGCTGTTATTATTCTGTTAGCTGTTTTGAAAGCATGCTACTATTCCTGTGTATAAAATGAGTTTGTGTTAGCCAGTATGACTATGTACAGATGGGTGCTTTAAAACACTGGCACACATTTCCACTCGTGGCTTTTACCAGAGTTGTAATTAATCAGTTAGACCATAACTTACCATCTGTAACAGCTCCCATGTCTGTACCCAGCCAGATAAACTTTATTGAACAACAGGAAGTGAACAAAGCAGCCGGACGACGGTGATTGGCCCGACTTTCTTTTTTAAGCCAACAAGTAAATGAATGACTTCATAGAGATAAGAAAATAAGAAAATAAAGGGACAAGAGACATATACGGCGATTATGCAATATATGTCACACAAGGTATGGATGAAATAATATTTAAAATAGGTTACTCATCAGAAAAGCATCTGAAAAACGAAGAAATAAAAAAATGAAGCAAAATACAATTCAAAGTTTATTTTACTTATGATCATTATTAGTTATTGGAACCACTGATGACATGGTGAGAGCAATTTAAGAATAAATCTGACGTCATGAAATTGTGCTTGTAATGTTTTTGTTTATTTGTTTGTATAATGATTACACCATAGAAAGTATAAGTTGAAGCCATAACAATTAACAATAGAATTACCAATCAAATTGTGTTGTGTTCACTGAACACTGAAAAGAAAACTAAGAAGGCAAGCTTTTTCTTCGCAAATACACAAAAAATCACATCTGCACTTCATTTCAGTATAAATCTCTCAATATGTATTCACAGAATAAATTCTATGTAGTATCTTAAATGACACCTGCCATACAGTGCTTATCCAAATAGTCCAAGCTTTATGCCACTATATTTCACTGGAGATAACAAACCAGAAATACTTTGATTACGGAGAAGCGTGTGCGTGTCTGCGCGTGCGTCCTGACGCGGGGACGTCGCTGTCCCAGAATGCAGTCTGGTAAACAGACATGGAAGCACCAGGTGAAGACCTCCACAGAGGCTGAGCACTGCACTCGCTCTTTCCCACCGTCTTCTGTCTCCTTCGCCTTGTGCATCCAGCTGATATATATCTGTCTGGTGTCACATTTACGTCTACAGCATCAACAGCCTTGGTAAGAGCGAAGTTGTTGTCCGTCCGTGACGACTGCTAATGACTTCTGCTGTGCTGTCAAGCTTCTGGCCAGCTTCCTCGCTAATGCTAGTCATGGCTGGCTACAGGCTGAAGCTAGCAGGCTAATGTAGCCGCCACTGCTCTCTTCTAACGTTTGTACCAGTCACAGACCCGCACTGCCTTCATGACACAGGTCCTGATAGACATAATTGCTTTTTTACACATCGCATTGACGATATGAAGACTTTATCTTTTCTATTAAAAAAAGGTGTTAGTGTACGTTAGTATGGTCAATGTGCAGCAGAGGTGGGGGCAACGATAGCCAATAAAACTGCTGGCTTCTGTTGGTCCCTGCTAGTAACTGTTAGCTAGCTAATTGAGTTGTCCTGTCAAGGTGTGCGCCCACTTGTAAATAACAAATGCTTCGTTTTTAAAGAAATTTAAGATGTCATCTTTTACCAATCATGGCTACTACCTTACTGTCTTTGTAGAGTCCAGATTACAACCGAATTCAGGTAAAATTACGACTACTGACTTATTTAGCTTGCAAAGTATCAGATTATGAGCAGTATGAAAAGAATATTCTCTCCGATGCCATGTGTGAAGGCAGGGTGAAAATTCAGTATATTTTATTGACTTTCATTGGAATAGTGTTGTGATAATATGTTCACATCATGTTATGGTTTTAAAAATTCAGTTGTCCAAATTACTTTTCTAGTAATTTCTCATTAGAACTAACCCATAGACTTGCCTTAAGCTCTAAAGAGTTTTAATTTGACCAGTGAGCAGCTGATTGCATTGAATGTCTGTGGATTATTGTATGTAATTTAATCCTACATTTGCAATATAATGATGTATATTGATATTCGAAAAATATTCATATTAGTTTATATTGACATTTATTTCAACCATATTACCCATTCTTTGAAAAGTATATGTAGAACTCCCAGCCATTGTCAAGTATAGCAGTGCAAAAAAAAAAAATGTGTGAGTTTATGTGGAAGGTTTGGGAATTGTAGCTGCAATTTTTGTTTTGCAGTAAATGTTACATACAAAAAGAAAATAGGAAAAAAAAAGAAAATAGGAAAAAAAAACACATTCAGAAGCACAGAACTGTGTAGCTACTAACATTAATAATGGTTGTATTCAGCTTAGGCTTGCTGGCCCCAGGGCCCTGATGTTGTCCATGCTGGTTCACTGGCACGGCTTACTGGCACACCTACATGGAACAGAGACTTCATTAGTTTTATCAATTACACCTGAGCTTGCAGGCATGGAGAATTTTGTTCTTGATATAGCAGAATATAACATCATGTGATGATAGCTATTTGCCAACCATGCCCATCATAGCTTTTAGCATTTACATTGCCCAGAGAGAGCTTACATTTAAAATGTTTAGATTTGAATGCCCCTTTGCATTCTTTGAGTCTGGAACTTTGAGCTCTAAGTTTTACGTTCTTTCTATCAGCTGTAGTATTGTATAAATATAATTCTAACCCAATGGTGAAACTAACAGCTCTGCTTCCTTCTCATATTCTCTTGATGATCTTCCCTTAAATGTTTATTTTATAGCAGTTGTAGTACCAACATTACCAACTAGCATACCATGCTGGTAATACTCAGGAATCCAGGTGAATCTCCATGAGTTGCATGTTTCCAAATTATTCACAATTAGTTCATGCTATGGCAAGTTTTGTTCATAAATAAAAAATATTTCCTAATATAGACTTAAGAGATGTAGCTGAGTTTGAAGTTAATTTGGTCCTTGGCTGTCATTGGCCATAGCAAAAGCCTTTGTCAAACAACTTTTGAAGTATTATACAAATTTATACAAAACTATATAAGTTGTTGTAATTCATACACGACAGTTATCACTGTATGGCTTTCTGTTTTGCTTAATCAAGCCACTGGCTACATCTGTGAATATATTACAGTATGTTTTGCATCAGTTAAGACAAGCAAAATAATGATAAAAGGGTACGGTCTCAGTCTTTAAAACGGATTACTGGGGAGCTGGAGAGGGGTGGTTAGGGATGGTGCTTAATGGATTGGATTACTGCATAGTGGTGAACAACTCCATGACAAGGCTTATGGGGGCCAATGTTACCTTCCAGACAGTTTTATTATCCCCTGTTCACCTTTTAAGGCTATCAAGAAACAGAAAAACTAAGAACCTGATATTGACTCGTCTTCCCTCAATGCTTGTCTGTGTGTGTGTGTTTGGGCTTGTGTGTGTCTCCAGACTTCCTCTCCAGTGTGTGTGGCAGCCAGCGATCACCCAAACTGATGAGGATCGGCTGACTGAGTTAAAAATAAGTTCCTTTTTTCTTATTTTGCCAAGGTAAGATCCCACAGCTCCTCATTATAACCCCCTATTTACAAAAAGTATTTTTGAATACAATATAATACAATATTTATAAGTGGTTGTGTAGCGCTTACAGATGGTTACAATTGTCACTTACTTAGAAACATATCGGGGTTACTTATTTTGGACTCCTATTTT